>NW_024041293.1:0-12304 GCF_014851395.1 Micropterus salmoides
CAGCAGCAACGGTTAAACACTTTTCCCCCTAACAGTGGCACCTTGGAGGAGCAGTAGAGGCGCTTTTCCCCAGTAAGAAGGTTTTTCTCTTTGCACCTGAATCTAAATTTGCTGTCGTACACAAGTTAAACAGATTCATATAGGAATATGCATCAACTGAGCTCAATATACACGTAAATAAAGGAGGTGTTGAGGACGCTGAGGTCAGGTCCTCAGTATTATATCTGGACATTTGGAAGGTTGATAAATGGCATAAAGACGAGTTACATTCTACGATTACAAACATAATACACGCTGTATTTCTTAAGGCTGATTCAGATATTTTTAGACAGTTTCAGAAGAATTGACATAAAGTGAATTTAAATTTTTTACCTGAATGACATACTTGGCACCAGAACATAATGTAGGGAGATAAAACTGAGAAAAGATATAACTGAATGGTTGAAATGATATAACAGACTGTGATGTTCCTTGTATAATCTGAAATATTTGGGTTTTGTTGCACATGTGACAATTTTTAGGCAAAAAACACAAATGACACTGAAAAAACATTGAAAGGAGATACTGTACTGAAGAATATTTCAATAGATAGAATATAATGTGATTTTACTTAAATTTCTACAGAGTTTGGTTGATGGCTGGTCAAAAAATTTAAGGAATTTGGTATTCTTAACCCGAATGACATACCTGGCACCAGACATGATGACGGAGATCAAATCTATAAATTAATATAATGAAATAAATACACTGGCCACTGGGTTAGTTGTATACTTTGCCCTGCTGACAAATCAATCTTGCATTTACATAATTGCCATTTTTCCATCACTTCTGTCTGATCGGTCTAATCTGGTGCAGCTCAAGAAATATGTAGTCCTTGTTTCTCTACTTCCAGGATTTCTTTAGAGGAAAAAGGGCCTTTGAACAGTTAAAGTGCGCATGCTGGATGAAACACAGCCTGAGGGCAAAGCACAGAGGACCGGTTGTTTTAAGGGGAAGATGTTGACTGCACAGAGGTTTAAGGCCTCAGAGGTGATGAGCTGTGAGGTGGTGAGCGCTGTTTAACACCAGAGTCTGTTCTGAATTGGTGAGGTATATTTTAGTTGGGGGGATGAGCGGAGGTGGAGATACAAGCGTCTTCAGAGCAGTGAAACACACAACTACTGTGAGTGCACATTATAAACTGCAGCTAGCGTGGTTACAGTCAGTGCCAGACAAATACAATACACACACTGTGTCAATATTTTCCTGACTTGCAGATAAAAATACAGGACATTTGACATATTTATTTCCTCCCCAGGTTTTCTTCATGGCCTCGCTGCGGATTGTTGCGCCTCCACAAAACGTCCACCAATCAAGTGACGAGCAGCAGAAAAACCAAAGCTAGACGCTGTGTGTTATGGGTCAACAGCAGAGTTATAGTATCAGTTGTTGATGGTTTTCTCCAGCGTCAGGGGAATCTACAGCAGACTAGGATTTATAGAAGTAGGAGTCGCTGTCAGCAGTAGAGCAGGTCAGAGGTGAGATAAACAGACGGGAACCATCAGAAACACTGACAGAAAGAGAGAAACTCTCACACACTGTTAAAGTACACAGCTACAACCATACACAGCTCAACTAGCTATTCCTCACTGAAGATGCTACACAGGATTCACAACAGTGTCTGTTTTACGGCAGGTGAACTGCTACAGAGCCGCTCCCTGACCCCTACGATGACAGACTCCTCCACCCAGTCAGATCTATTTACAGAGTTTTACAAAAGCAGGGATGAGAGATTAAAGCGGGTGATACTCGAGTGATATTTTGTGGCAGCGCAGCTGGGCAACACTGGCTTTAACAGGAACAGGTGTAGAGAAGATGTACGGATTTCAGAGATTTGTTAAGAAAAAAGGGACATAAAAAGATGCAGTATATGTCTGGGAATTTTTGGAGATGTCTTGAATGCTAAAAATATGTAATGTGTAAATGAAAAGGCCGGTCGGTGTGTGCGGATTTGGGTTGACATTGACCCTGAACTAGTTCCACCTGCAACTCGTGCCTATACAGTAAGTTTTATAACGTGAACAAAGTTTTCAGCAAGCCTTAGTTTCAGATAAATAAACCAAACCATGAGTTTACAGTCGTTTTACTTTCCGAATCTTTTTTATATTTCAAACATGCAAGAATGCTGATCCCACTTCCTTCTGTCACATAACCATGTCATAAATCCACTTCAGATTATTTGCGAGTCGTGTTTCTTAGAGTCAAAATTGCCCATCTGCACTGCCTCAAAGTGTGGCCAGAAGCTTTACTGTTACGAGTTTGTGTGTTTTGGTAATACAGATGTGAGATGAGTTGTTCAGTATTTGTTCCTCGTGGAAATTATGATTGGTGTTGTTGCAGACGGAGGTCATGGTCTCTTGGTCTGTTTCTCCGGGCTCCTGTTCCTACCGAACCTGCCAGCTCCTGCAAAAGTTCCTAAAAGAGAGATAGACAACACGAAAAACTGTTACTTTTATGACATAAGTGTATCTATGTCCTGTACAGCAGAGTGACTGTGGCTGTGCAAAAGCTCAACAAGATAATTAAGTAAAAATTGTCAAAAAATTGTTCATGGCCGTCACATGCCATCAGATATCAAATAAATTAAGGGAACACTTAATCACACATCAGATCCTGATAAACTAAATAGTTTAAAGTTCAAAATCTTTACTGTATTTTGTATAATTCGTTGAGAACAATGTGACGCAACAACGGTCAATGGAAACCAAAATCACCAACGGACTGAGAGCTGGATTCAAAATCACACCGAAAATCAAAGTAAAACACTGAATCAACATGACTTTCATCCAACTCATATTTGTGACTCAGTCGTGTGTTCGGCCCCTATGCGCCCTTATGCACTCCCGACAACTTCTTGGCATGCTCCTGATGAGACAGTGGATGGTGTCTTTCGGGATCTCCTCCTAGACCTGGATCAGGGAATCAGTGAGCTCCTGGACAGTCTGCGGCGCAACTTGGCAGGCATCGGCTGCACCGATACATAATGTCCCAGAAGTTCTCTATTGGATTCAGGTCTGGGGAAGGTGAGGGCCAGTCAATGGCATCAATGCCTTCGTCATCCAGGAACTGCCTACGAGGAGAAACCCAGGGCCCACAGCCCCAGCATAAGGTCTGACAATGGCTCTGAGGATTTCATTCTGGTAGCTAACAGCAGTCTGGGTACCGTTGGTAGCACGTGGAGGTCTGTGCAGCCCTCCAAAGATATGCCTCTCCGGTTGATGCCCTTCTACAGCCCTGTCTAGCTCTCCTTGTGTAACGACCTGTCTCCTGGTGTCTCCTCCATGCTCTTGAGACTGTGCTGAGAGACACAGCAAACCTATGGATGTGCCACCCTGGAGAGAGAGCAACTGTCTGTGGACACCACCTGCTAAACCATTCCCTTTTGGGGGATTGTCTTGCTGTTTCCTCTCCAGTGCACCAGTGTATTTTCACTTTATCCACAATATTCTGCCTGAACGAGTAAACTGATTTTGATGGGTACGTGAGGTGGAGTGTCTCTACCTGGCTACTTGACGTCCAGTTTGCTCGGGCCGACGCTGTGGATGAGCTGGGAGGATTCAGAGGCCGCGCTGTACGCCTGAATCAGCAGGTTCTTGTTAAGGTCTCCGACCCCGCTGCCGGCCTGCAGCTTGGGGTAGGGGGGCGTTTCTGCACCCTGACGCTGTCCTCGCCCGTGGCTGTCGAGGTCCATCAGGTGCTCCAAGGGACAGCCGTCTGTCCCTTCTGTGACCGGTGAAAACTCCTGAGCGCTCGCCTGCTCCTCCCTAGACACTGGACTGATGGAGACAGATGGAGAACTTAAAGACACAATGATGACAGAGACAGAATATTTAATTGATTTTTCACATTCCAAAGTACAGCTTCAGGATTAAATCAATACACAACAATAATAATGCAGATATTTTGGTTTAGTTATGAAAGGAGATGCAACACAATGAGATCTGAATGAACACAGTCTCCATGCTTGTGTCAGCAAACGCTGTTTGGATGAGCAGCAATGAGACAATGAGATGCAAGACTGGAACACAGAGGCCAAAAAGGCTGATTGGTATGTGTGGAGTCGCCTCAGTGCAGACAAAACTTGGCAAACACGCGAACTGAAATGTGTAAAATGTGCAAGAAGTATAAGAAAAACCAACAAAACAGCTGAGATTCTTTTTGTTTTACTACTAAAAACATCCGACAGCAGAGTCAATGCTTAAACTGATTCTAGATTTAAAACTTGAGCATGAAGTTCTGCAAGTTCTGCAAGAAAGCCAGAGGCAGCTGAAAACATCTTAGAGAAGTCTTACCTGACGTCCATGGACTGGACTCCGTCAGAGAGCTCGTCCACACAGCTCTTATTCTCCAGGGGTCCAAGAGTGATGACGGGGGCTTCAGCCGGAGTTGGGGCGTCCTCCTCCAAGGGGACTGCAGCCTCTGCCCGCATGTCAGACACTGCAAACACGCAGTGTCATTAAAAAGTTATTTTTCTGGGAAATCCATTGTTGAATATTATCACAGAGCTCATCTGTGATAATATTCAGTACTGGACCTGACCTACTGTAGGTTGACTTGCTTTATGTTATACTTTCATTAAAAATGGATACTTTAAGTCTGACACGTTGAGCTCTTATGAAATAGGATCTTAAAATTATTTTATCATTTTATAAATAATTGTGTGGAAACATACAGCCTGTCATGAGGACTATAATCTGAACTATATTCTCAGATTATGTGCAGTAACTGTGGTGTTTCAGTTCAGTTCAGTTCTATGAAAAATTTCTTTCTATTTAATCAGAATTAGCTTTATTAAAGTAAGTTTAAGAAATTTGTAGTATGTTTATGCATAACAATAAACAATTGACTATAAGATGCAAAAGATATTTAAAAACATAAAAGAAACGTAAAATATTATTTAAATTACAGTTTGTGCAAAACATTTACAATGATGTATTTGTAACTCTGTTTGTAATTTAAAGAATTAGTGTTATTTCTGATTAAATTTTAGTAACGTAAGCCACTTTGGGTGAGTGAGTTCATCAAATGCTGCAGCACACTTAGTCTACCGTACTGCCTTTTAACCACCAGGGGGCCCTGTTTCCCTGCTGCCTAACACTGCTGAGTCACACTGCAGCTGAGACTGATCTCTTTTTATATAAAAACAATTACGCTGGAAAAACAAGATCAAAGATTCCAGCACATCTAAGTGAAACAACAAAAGTCTAATTGTTGTCCGGGAGGGGGGTGTTAAAGGAGAAAGGTGTATTCAACGTTCACCTGCAGCACCAGACAGAGGCTCCACTTCACTCTTCCTAGTTCTTTTCATAATCTCCTCAATTCTCTGTGAAAACAAAGTCACCACTGGTCAAAAACACTGTTTTTAATATGGTTTGTACTTTATTTTGAATTGTATAAGTGTTTTATGATTGTCCTTTTCATCTTCATATTCAATAATGCCTTTTGAGAGAGGTGTTTTAACGTGACATCTATATTTCACGTGTAGCTCTCTGATACCTTCTTCCTCTGCAGTCTCTCCTGCTCCTCCTGGATGTGCAGCAGCTCTCGTTCCTGTCTCTTCCTCTCGGCCTCTCTCTGGGCTCGCAGGAAGGCCTCCTCCCTCTAAAAAACACCCAGTAACATCCAGTCATTCAAATTCTCTTTCTATATTTCATAGTTTCTGTTAAAGTAGAGTTGTAGTTTGTAGTTTTTCAGCGTCAATGTGGAAACACTCTATTGATGTTAAAATGATACACATTCCACCTTAAATCAAAGACAGCACTGCATCTGTCCTCAGACCAAACTTGATATTAAAACCACCTCATCACATTCAGATAGCTGCAAACACAAGCTAGCTCACATGGAAAATTATTATTATTACCTCTCTGTCCAGCTGGTCCTGCATGTCCTTCCATCTCTGCTCCTTCTGCCGTCTCTCCTCGTCCTCCCTGTTCCTCCTCTCCTCCTCCCACCTCACTTTCTCCTCCTCGGCCTGCAGTGCAGCTCTCTCTTGTCTCTCTTTCGCCTCTTGCTGCCTCCTCTGCTCCTCCTCAGCCCTCAGTCTGAGGGAAAACACAACGTTTTAGCTGCACAGGCCACATAAAACAGCTTTTAGAAAGGAGTTGGAGTGTTTTATTTAATTTTATTTCTTTCTTTAAAAGGGACAGCGTGCAGTAAAACATGAACGTTTCCATTTGATGCACTGTACCAGATTAAAGCTTCAAGCTAAGTCACATCTGCAGTCCCTCGGCAGGTCATAATGTCATAATGATGTCTATTAGCCTGTTAGAACTGGACTGAAGATGCAGTGAGCAACAGATAACATTTGGGACATAACGGATTGTTAAATAATGGGAGAGTATGTTGGTCATCGTCCATCATGGATATCATAAGTTTAAAAACTGTAGATAGATGACAGATCTGTTGTGTTAACACTATAATGTATCCCAGAATTAATTAAAGAAAGTTCCAGTTGGACTTTGTATTATTGTTATCATGTGCTACCATAGGCGTAGATGTTGTGAGGAACACAGGGAAACATATATTTAGAACATGTTTATGATCACATAAAAAAAGACATTTATACCATATATTTGTTAAATAATTCACCAGAATGCAGGAAATTTAGTGTTTGACGCTCAAAACACGCATCTAAATATGGATTGCAACAAACATTTTCATTATCGATTAATCTGCCAATTGTGTTCTCAATTAACTGACCAATTGTTTGTTCTATGAAATACGAGATTATTGTGAAAATAAATCACAGTGTCCAAAATCCCATGATATTGAGTGAACTAAGCATCAAATCCTCAGAATCAGGAAGCTGGATTGAAATGTTCTTGAAAATTACTTAAAATCAATTATCAAATCAGATGCAGAACAAATTAACTGTGAAACCAGCGCACACACACCTCTCCTCTTCCTGCCGTTGTTTCTCCTCCTGCTCCTTCTGAATTCGGGCCAGACGTCGTCTCTCTGCCAGCAGTCTGGACGCCTCCTCGGCGTCAGTCGTCCCACCAACGCTCCTACCTGTGGGCGTGCCCGGAGACTCTGTGTGTGCGCAGAGAGACAAAGATGATGGAGCGGGGAGGAGGTGCAGTGCGACAGATGACGAGTGTAAAATAGGTTTGTCGGTAATACAGAAGTGTTTTCGTAAAACTCTGTCCACACAAAAAAACAGTCCCTTGTTTTCATCCACCTTTCTGTTACCAGGTGAGAGGAACAGTTTAGTGTGGACAGAGGTTTTTTATTTAGTATGAACATAGACAACAAATATTCTCTCATTCTTAAGCCCCCCTCCCAAAGACAAAGGAGTATATTAAAACTCTATTGTTCAAGTAAAATCTCTCTGGCACAGAGCTTTTCTTTCCTTCTCTGATTCTGTCCTCAAAATGTCCCTTTTGCTATGGAAACATTTATTTATTTATTTCAAAGCGTTAAATTTGTTTACATGCAGTAAGCCATGTGTTTACTGTTTCTTGCTATTAAAGGTTCTGTGTCTTCCAGAAAGCTGAATTCATGTGCAACAAAAACGACTTCCTTAGAGTTTTTTACAGTTGGTAATTCTATTTCTCAATAATGAGTCTCCTTTTTTAAAACTCTTCACACTTCTC
Source organism: Micropterus salmoides (assembly GCF_014851395.1). Taxonomy (NCBI): domain Eukaryota; kingdom Metazoa; phylum Chordata; class Actinopteri; order Centrarchiformes; family Centrarchidae; genus Micropterus; species Micropterus salmoides. The sequence continues at coordinate 7,635 of NW_024041293.1, forward strand.
TCTACTGACGGCACAACAGTTAATTTCACATCCAAAATGCATTAATACAACCACTGGGGCTCATTACACAACGACCTAAAACAACACTAAAAAACAGGCAACATCGCACACACTGTGCTTTTACCTGCGTTCAGCTCTTTGCTGGTGGATTTCGGGATCTTTTTCTCCGAGTTCTCAGATTTGTTTAATTTCTTCTCCATGGTGCTGTGACCTTTGACCTCATTGTGACCCCTGTCGTCAGTGCCGGGTGGTGGCGGCCCTCTGCCGGAGCGGGGAGGGCGGGTACTGGCCAGGTGAACAGGGCGACTGGGCGCGACTCCTGTTAGACCTCACCCTGAAAACCAGCACGACCACGTCAGTTCCCCTGGACTATAATCCAGGTGAGGTGTGTGTGTGTGTGTGTGTGTGTGTGTGTGTGTGTGTGTGTGTGTGTGTGTGTGCGTACCGTTTTGGTGTGGCAGGGCCCTTGCTGTTGGCCCTGAAGGATGAACTGCGGGCCGGTGTGTTTGGAAACTCCCCCTGGAAGTCACATGTATCATAAGCAAATCATGACCTCGAGCATTTTCCCTGATCCTTTTCATCTGTCGTGGTGACTTTTGGGATCACATTTGCGTCGTGGTTCATGACTTATTTCCTGAATACTTGTTGAGCAAATACATAAGAAATGTTAGTCAGGCTTTGTGCTACAATGGCTGTGATAAGTGCAGGCTATGTAGCAGAAAGGAGTTACAAAACTCAATTTCACACTACAACTTGTTGTATTGTGACAATAAAATCTATCTACCTATGACGCTCATTGTTTTGTTAAAGATTTTCACTGAAAAATACCCAGATTTTTAATTGTGTATTATGTTTCCTTTTGGAAAATGGAGAGAAAATGCAAAAAAATTGCTGTTTAGTCCCTCAAATATAACAAATGTTGATGCTGCAATTGTTGTGTTTTTATTCTTTAAATCCAATCTGCTTTTAAACACACATAACATCAAAGCATTCAGCTAAACATAAATGGAAAACATTACTAAATTATATTCTGCTGCAACAATAACATAAATTATTCCTGACTGTCATGCATTCCTTGGTTTTCCCATCTTAATTCTGCTGGTGTAATGAAAAAGCCCTCCTGAGAGTAGATGTCGGCCTTTCACTTTGCATTTCACATTAAAAGCCACTGAGTCAAGTCTGGACAGAAAACTGTTGGATTGCTTTACGACGCAAAACATGATGAGGGAACAGTGCTGAGGATTTGATTGTGATTTGAATAAAAAGCCAGTGGAACAAAAATTCAATATGTTCATCCTCTACATTGAACCACAAGAATAATATCTAAAACGAACCAACGAGGTTTATGGGAAACGCGGTCTTATTCTGAAGAAACGACAGTAACAACAGCAGTAGTAAGTAGCAGAAAAGAGAGGCAACCAGTCACTCAGCCTCACAATCCCACGTGTTTACAAGAGATATTTAAATTAATTTACACACAGCAGGACCTTTGAATCTGTGTGTGTGTGTGTAGGTGTGTGTGTGTTTGTGTGTAGGTGTGTGTGTTTGTGTGTGTGTAGGTGTGTGCATATCTACATATTTCTAAGATGGCAAACAACAAATGTCCCATGACACTTTAAATGTAATGCGCCCTTTCTATCTTGAACAGCTCACCGTTAATGAGGTTGCAAATGTCTAGTTCTATGTGTGGTGTGTGTGTTGTGTCTTGTTATGTGTTCATGTGTGCAGTGTTTGTACTTGTGGGGACCGACCAGCTTTGTGGGGTTCAAAACTGCTGTACCCACAGGTTTAAGGGGCTGTTTGAGGGTTAAGACTCGCTTTTAGGGTTCAGGTTAGAATAAGGTTAAGGTTTGGCATGTAGTTGTGATGGTTAAGGTTAGGATAAGGGTCTAGGGGAAGCATTACGTCAATGAGATGTCCCCACAAAGATAGTAATACAAACATTTCTGTGTTAGTGTGCGTGAGGGCTGACCGTGGGCGTTTTGGCTTCAGGGAGTCCAGCGACACTCCTGCGGTTGGAGGAACTTCTGTTTGGTCTGTGTTGTTTGGAGGAAGCTGTTCGATGGGACACAAAAGACACTGACGGGTCCGAATCAAAACACACACACACACACACACAGAGACAGATTAAACAAACACAAACACAAATACACACCATGACGATGACACAGACCAAAGATAGTTAGAAACTAGAAATATTCACACAAATGAAGAGATACTCTCTTCCTTCTAATGTGAAGCCTCATATCTAACCAAACGAGATACATTTTACCAGTTAGAAATCAAAAGCTTTTAGTAGTTAATAATAATAATAATGTTTATTTAAAGAGCACTTTTCAAAAAAAGTGAAAAGACCATAAAACACATGATAAAAGCAAGAAAACACTTGAGAGACTAGGAGCTTTCACACCTGAAAGTCCGCACAAAGGTCCGAACCAAAGTTCATGTTTTGATACATTCAGTTAGTTTTTGTTTGGTTTCACACTGCAATTCTGCGACTGCACTAAAGGACTTCACATGACAGACTTGCGTCCTGTTGTCAGCATCTCCGTGGGCTGCGTCTCCCTGTACTTGACATTGATTGGTTTGTTAGACACTTCAGCTGGTATCAAGAATGAATGAATGGGACTAAAAACAGAAATATAACAAGGCGAGAGGCCATGAAGAGCTTTAAAAGTGATCAATAGAATTTTAAAGTCAATTCTAAAACACACTGGGAGCCAGTGTAATGAAGCTAAAATAGGAGTAATGTGGTCATATTTCTTTGTTCTGGTTAAAAGCCTGGCAGCTGAGTTCTGGACAGTCTGGAGTCGATCAATAGATTTTTGGGTTAAACAGGTGAAAAGGCTGTTGCAATAATCCATATGATGAGATGAAGGCGTGTAAAATGGTCTCAGTGTCCTTACAAGTTAACATTCATCGTATTTTTGATATATTTCTAAGCTGGTAAAAACATATTGAAGAACTTTGTGGTGTTCTGCTCAGACTTAAACTACTGTTGAACCAGACGCCAAGATTCTTTGCAACACGCTTAATGTGATTCACTAGCGAACCAGCAGATGGCAGTATTATATTATAATACTACACAACACTGGGTGCTTTCTTTTCTTCTGGCATTTTAGAAGCAAAGCATCTCTATCAGCTGCAGGTGAAACTCACATTATGATGTGACAGCGAAGTTGACCTTTGACCTTTTGGATTTAAAATGTCATTATTTTATCCTGTTAGCCATTTGTGTGAAATTTGAATGAAATTTGAATAAATTCCCTTAAGCGTTCCTGAGATATCGCAATAATGAAAACAGCATGCCTCTGACCACAGCTAACGTTCTGCAAGATGATATTTCTATTATAATTTTCTCAAATCTTTGGGGTTTTTTTAAAGGAAAATTGGAGCGTTTAACCTCTTTGTGCCTCAAACTGTTATTAAAATGAAAGCATCTGAGGTTTAAGGGAAAATGTACAGGTTAGAACTGCAAACAACTTACAGGCATTTAAAACAGTGCAAGTTCTTTTTAAGTGGTCACAAGCCATAAAGGTTGGTCCACAGATCCTTTAACAAGCCATTTGTTTTGTTTATTTAAAATGTTAATATAATAAAAATAACTAGAAACTAAAGCTGTAAGGTAAATTTATTAATTTCCCTGTCAGATTTAGTGGAGTAGATAAAATAGCATAACTTGGAAAAATACTCAGTGTAATGAAAATACCTCAGTATTTGCTTTTGGAGAATTAAGGTTGTGGGTTTGTTTAGGTTTTTGTACAGCGTGGCCATCAGAGGACATTTCCGTCCCTCTCTCTTACCTCTCTCTGGTGAATGAAGGGCGGCTGAAGAATTGGAGCTGCTTGTTGATTATCTGATCCATCCCGGGTGGAGACAGGAAGTCAACAACTGATAATAAAATAGAAGATAAGTAAATAAAACCAAATCAGATACACAGACACATACATGACAAGTGAAGTACGGACTGCTGCTGTGTTGAGAGATGATGTAAATGTCACAAATACGTTCAATAAACGCCTCAAAACAAACACCCGTCCCACGACAAACACAAACTGCCAGCTCACACAGAAAACAATGCTGCTGATCGATAAGCCATGCAGCCTGCTGAATAAATTAACCTTGGTGATGTAAGAAATGAAGCAGCAGAACAGAGACAGACACAGCGAGTCTTTCTGCAACCTGCTTCATCATGAAATGGAGGAATGATGGTGCAGAAGCAGCCCCGTGAAACTGAGAGGAAAATGTTTCATACGGCACCTGAAGGCACCGTGACAACGTCCAGAGGGGATAAGAAACCTAAACCTAAAATCAGAGCTTAATGGTGTGTTTGATAATATTCAGGTTAATGTCTGGGTCCCGTTGTTATAACAGGAAACAAGTTTTTAGTGCTACAAAATGATAATCTTGTCCAGTATAGTTCATATTATCTTTTCTCATTGAGGTTTGGGGAAATGGCTTTTTTGGTTTCGGGCAGAGATTTCAAAAGAAGATCAATACCACTTTCAATCTGTCCGTTCAAGATGAAGCTACAGCCAACAGTCTTTTAACTTAGCTTAGTACAAACAGATAAAGAAGATGTAATGTGTTAATTTGTGAGCTTGATAGGTGCTGGTAGGCGGAGTCGGACTAGCTGTTTCCCCTTGTTTCCAGTGTTTCTGCTAAAATAA
>NW_024041294.1:0-14736 GCF_014851395.1 Micropterus salmoides
CAGTTTAAAGGGAATGCTCAGCACGATGCTCAAGAGTTTCTACTGTGGCTGCTGGACAGAGTACACGAGGATATAAACACAGTCAACCCCAACTGCAGGCCTGCTATAAAGGTGAGTTTAGATCACTAGCATTGGGGGCATCGTTTGGTGTTTTATTAAAAAACAATGTCTGTAGTCTACCAGTACAGCCTTGAAGTTTAATTGACATGTGGACATTTCCCACTTAATGCTCAGCCATACTGCCCTTTCTGTCTGGACAGCTGAAAACAGTTGTTCCAGTTTTTATTGCAGGGCTGTTTTGTTACGTTGCATTATAACTCACAGGTATTTAAATTATTCTGTCACTCAGCGTATCATGCAAATGAGCTGTGTTCACAGTCTGGTTAAGCAAGGCTTGCCTGGTCTTGTTTCCTCTGTTTTCAGTGGAACTAGTTAACAGAGTAATGAAAAAAAATATGAAGGCTTTCACAATAGCTTATGAACTGGCATGACTTATGACTTATAAATCTGACTAATAAAACCTGTTTGTTCAGCCACCTATTGAAGAAGATGATCAAAGCACAGAGGGGGCATCACCTCCCCTCTCTGCTGGGTCGTTTGTGCAAGAACTGTTTCAGGCTCAGTACAGGTAGGCTTTGTGTCCAGGTAAAGTGCCATGTTTTTCCAGTTTGGCAACATCATCTCTCTGCTATAATAAGGGATTTCTCTCCCCCCAACAGGTCGTCTCTCACTTGCCCACATTGCCAAAAGCAGAGCAACACTTTTGATCCCTTCCTCTGCATCTCATTACCAATCCCTCTGCCACACACGCGGTGAGTTACTCTTGAGCTGCAGCGTGAGGTGTGATCAGTTAACAGTGCTTAGTTGACAGGTTTTTACATGTTCATGAGAAATTATTACTGGTTTTGGAAGTAAAACATGTATTGGTACAATAAGGCTTTTCAAAAAAAAGCTTGCATTATGTTTGTTTTACCTATTTTTCTAAACAAGCGCAATGTTTTTAAGTTCTTCAGATGGATGACACTTTTTATTAAATGGTCAAGTGTGTGTGTGTGTGTGTGTGTTGACAGGTTTATGAGAACCTGAAATATCAAATATCAGTGTGTGTGTGTGGTCACAGAAGGTGGAATATGACCTGGCGGGTTAGAGAAGTGGTGGGGGTTGAGTGTGCAGGAGGTGCTTCAGACAGGTGTGGGAGGAGTGTGCACTTTGGAGTTTCAAACCACAACAACAGTGGGTTCATAGACTGTGGGGGAAAAAAAGTGAAGTAGGGGGGAAATAATGTAACATCTTTACACTATACTACATGAAAAACATGTCTTTAAAGCAGTAGGAACCCAGCCTGTATAGGGTATGTTAAGAGAGTATGTCAGACGTTTTATTGGTGTTAACTGTTTTTGCCAGGCCCCTGTATGTGACTGTGGTGTACCAAGGGAAGTACTCTCACTGTATGAGGATCGGAGTTGCTGTTCCCCTCAACAGCACTGTCTATCGCCTCAGAGATGCTGTGTCACGTGAGACCAAGATCCCAATGGACCAGGTGCTATTCCTGTCCATTATCAGCTCAGGGTCTGATACAGAGAGTCTATGTTACAGTCACACAATGTTAGCTCACTGTTCCTAAAGCCAGCTCTACCTCTGAATGGAACTTTGTCGTAAACCTCAGGTTTTTATGAAGTGGACTGCAACTAACATCTGTTTTCATTATCGATTATTCTGGGCTTTGGGAAACATCAGTGTTTTCCAAAGCCCAAGGTGATGTCCTCATAGGGATGAAACGGTATGAAAATTTCACATCACGATTATAGTGACCAAAATTATCACGGTTATCAGTATTGTCACGGTATTGTAAAAATGTGCCAAAAAAATATTAAAATGTACTGATACACACACTGAAACCATTTGAACAAGTTTTATATTGAAAACTAAAAATACAATTGCCATTTTGTTTACATAAAAAATTAAATAACAACAAATAGCCTACCTTTTGTAAACAAATAAAAATCATCTAATTGTGCATTATGAAGATTTTATATTATATAGGCAATACAATGTCCCGTGGACAATTACATGAAAACAAATAAGTCTTTAGAAGACAGTGATAGTAACTGCAATGAGCCCAAAAACTGACGTAAATACAGAGGAGCCTGTAGCATTTCTAGATATGGTGGTTGGTTGACTAAACAGTGTAACGTGTTATCATGTGCAGTGGACGAATAGACTCTGCCAACACACAACGCACACAGCAACAGAACAACGTGTAGCGTTTTATAAGAGCAGCAACACTGAGAGCTTCAGTTTACACGCTGTTAGCAAGTCAGAGAGACCAAAGCTAAAAGTTAACTCACACTGCGTTCACTGTAAGGTTATTTTCTTCAGTCAAGTTTCCCTCAGCGCTCTCATAAAAACTAAAATACGACCGGACTTCAGAGTGACTAGAAAATCTCCGTAGCGCTGTCTTCCGCCGTGTTGTCATTGACTCAAACAAACCCACGTTGCATTCTGCACTTGCGCGCCTGCTTCTGGGAGACGCTGGACAGTGTTTGCCGTGAGATTATAACAATGTGGTAACCGTACCTGGTTATCATGGTAATTAAAATGTGTACGGTAATAATAACCGTCGGGAATTTTACCATGGTTTACCGTTAAACCAGTAATCGTTTCATCCCTATGTCCTCAAATGTCTTCTTTTGTCCATAACCTCAATATATTCAGTTTACTGTCACAGAAGAGTAAAAAATCCCCAAAATTTTCACATTTGAAAAGCTAAATTTTTTTTAAAGAATTTGGAGAATTTTCTCTTTAAAAAAGGACTAAAGCGAATAATCGATTATCAAAATTGTCAGCGATTAATTCAATAATTGACAACTAATTGATATATCGACCTATTGTTGCCAGTCTACTCAATACACAGTTGGAGAGTAAGCCATTTTTAAACACAGTTGTCCTTAGGGCTCCAACAACTGAGTGCTAACATTAATTTAAGCTGACAGGATGAAAATGCGAGAGGAAATGTAAATGAGGGCTGAAACAGGATATCAAGATGACACTGTTAGTGATAAAAATTTGTTGTCCTCCTTTTTCTCTTTCAGTTTGTTTTGACTGAAATGTACTATGATGGTTTTCATCGTTCATTTTGTGATGACGATGATGATCTTAACATCATTCAAGAGAGCGATTCCATATTTGCCTTTGAGACACCAGAGACCTTCAAACTGGAAAATATACGCACAAAAAGAGGTAAGTCATACTTCATAGGTTCCCTTCTATTAATTTAATGTGGAAAAAAATATGAAGACATGTTTCTGTCTTTCAAAGGAAGTCTGCTGGCAAACCTGAATCATAACAACTTCAAGTATGGGACAGAAATCAGCAGGACTCCGTCATTCATGCAGGGGGCCATGACTCCTTTAACGGCATCACCGAATAAAAACCTAGGACCAGAAAAAATAATCCTTCTGGTGTGTAACAGAGCTTGTAGCGGCCACCAAGGAAAGAGGTATTACACTTAGAATATTTTATGTTCTGTGATGTTTTGTCTTTCCTATGACTGTGTAACACGCTCCTTCCTCATGTTCTTACCGATAATAAAGACGGCAGTCATTTTATCTAAGGCTGAACAATATGCAAAAATGGTAGTAATTGGTTAATGGGCTATTGGTGTTCAAAACTTACTGGAGAAATTGATAACGGCTAACAAAGGGCATTATGTTGATTTAGGTTTGGACTCCCCTTTGTACTGTACATGGAGCGCACTGTGACCTGGGATGCTCTACAGAAAGAAATCCTGAAAAAATGCGTCATCTGTTGAGGCCTGGGGTCTACGTTCAGGTAGGAAGAGGAACAAGCAGTTTGCCTTTATAGATTGAATATACAGTAAATAAGTTGATGCCGTACATCTTAATTGATCAGACGGATGGAAAGGAATATTTGCACTTGAAATATGAGCCTCCAAAAAGAGTAAAATTAGTGTCATTATTGTGAAATTATTAATAATCATCCCTGTTGTTTTTATGATTACTCCTTGTTAGTAAGCCAGACGTACTTGTCTCACAGAAGTATTGACAGTGGCGTCTCTGTTTAGGTTGGACCTTTCAGTCTTCGGGTGGTTGGCGTTGTTGGTATCACCTACCTCCTTCCTCAAGATGAACGACCACTGTGTCACCAAACTGTGGATAGGTCAGTCCTGCTCTCTGTTTTAAACAGTATCTGTTTACCCGCCTAATTAGGACTGTGTTACCACCGAAAATGTATATGCTGGATAATTTTGAATGTTATGTCATTTTGTGATTTTAAAGTTTTGCAATAACACAAATGTGCATACAGTATGTGCTTTCATAAATCTCATGAGATAATGCCTTGCACAGCCATTCATGTTGAAAAGGTGGTTAAAAACAGTCAATTTCAAACAGTTACTAGGCAAATATAATTTGCAAGACCGTTTTCTCAGTATTAATTTAACATTTGCATACAAAGGTAAAGTGTTTAATCTTCTCTCTATATACATGCTCCATGGGTTCAGTTCCTCTCATAGGACTGCTCAGGTGACATGCCCTAACATGATTTTGACTGTTTGTTAAAATGCCGGTTTACCATGTTTGGCTTACCTACATAAGTTTGCAGCAATAAAATCAAAGTCACAATGTTGTTGCTCCATTGAGGTGCATGAATCAAAGTAAAATCAAAGTAGGTTTTGACAGCACTGGGATTGATTACTGTGGTTGATTAATAGGTATTTCTGCTCTTGATCTATGTAAATTGTTTTATTTATTAGTGGTTATGACAGTAAAGCAATGTTAAGTTAATTGTGCGAGATGCGAAGCAACAAACATTCTTGTGTATCAAAAAATGGTATGACAATGCCTCCTCCGAGATGGCCATTTTCTCACGTGTACGAATGGGTATCTTTGATTTTATGATTGATTTGTATTGACAGATACTACTACTCGAATTTATTATCCTTATTGGTTTGGTTCTTTGTCGATACTCTTATCAGTTCTTTTTTCTAAATTACTACCCATCCCCCTAACGGAAATTCCTTCACACTGACCCCATTTTTAAATAGCATGTAATTGCATATGGATTATGCGGCACACAATTCTGCCCAGAAAAAGCTAAATGAAGGGGTATCAAGTCCTGTTTCGTCTGCATCTGCTTAAGTCACTTCATTGGTTTCCCGCTATTATTGTTTCCATTGCAGAGCATACAAGTCCTGTGGACAAGGGGGCCCACCACATGTGAAGATTGTGGTAGAGTGGGACAAAGAGACCAAGGACTAGTGAGTGAAAAAGATTATCTGCCAGAGTTCTGTGGTCTGTTTTGTTTTATCAACAGTGTGTTTGTTCTGCAAAGAATGAAAAGAAGCGAGTTTTTGACACTTGTTTGCCTTGATCTTCATTGGGAACAATATATTGGATTTAAAAAAAAGCTGTACTATTGGTTGCAAACTATGAGACATGCACACAAATTACACTTGATTAAACTGTGGTGTTTATTTGGGAGGGTTACTCATTTTATTGACTTGCCTTGTAGACATGAAGGTGTACTTTATAGTAACTCACTGTAATTTTATTGAAGGCCATTCATCAAAAGGCAGGCTAACAAAGGCTAGCTAAGCTTGTGTATGCGTTTATGTTGAAGGCACTATTGAGATGACAGTATCGGTGTAAAAGTTGCATAAGAAAAATTCTGAATAAATATGCCTTAATCTTGCCCATGACAGAGATAAGATTATACTTAGAGAAAACAGTACCATGTATTAAAAGAAAGTGTGACCTGAAAGTATTTGATGGCCCCAACAGGTCATCCAATCCTTATACCTGTTTCTCAACTTAATGTGAATACTTCTTTGCTTAGACACACACTTAGAGACACACAAAAAAGCTTGCCAGCACATCACTGCAACTTCACGTGTCAGTTACGAACACGGTTTTACAGCTGAAGGCGAGGCAACCTTTCAGTCAAATTGATTTAGACAGTCGCTGCATTGTGCAGTTAAGCAACACCAAATTAACAAGGGCTGTTTTCACAGGATCAACCTATTTTGAGCCCTTGAATGTAGGTGCCTCCTACTATTTTTCCCTAAAGGCTATTCATCACATTATTTGTTAAAAAAATAAACTTGCTTAATCTACTTAGAAATGTGCTTGCTTTGAACAGCTATGGTTTTAAACCAAGTAAACACCAGAGTCTGAAGTTCCGCCTACTCAAGCAACGACACGTCTGCTCTTATTTCCTCACTTGAGCTAATTACCATGTTGTGGTCTGTGGTTAACAGACACACATATACACCCTTTGCTGGTCAAATCGAAGTCACAGCCTCATCAGAAGTCATGTGTTGACGACAAGTTAGTTCATCAGTGGTCCAGCTTGGCAGTCCCTGCAAGACATCGAACAAATACTCTCAAACCAGATACACAACACATGATATCAGAGGATAAATTGGATTACTGCGACGTGTTAAACAATTACATCAACTGTCTTGAAATATTTTACTTATATAGGAACTAGTTTGATCAAAAATCTCAAGGCAGGTCTTATGATCCTCATGTGACTCTGCTGTTGAAAGAATGGACGACTGTGCTTCATGTTCTCACAGTCTGTTTGGACACACTGAGGAGGAGTACATTCCTGATGCTGAGAGCGTGTATCTGCACAGGGAACAACATCATCAGCCGCAGGCCTGCACCCTCGCTCAGTGCTTTCAGCTCTACACTAAGGAGGAGCAGGTAACATTTTAGCCGTGCACATAACCTGTGCACACATGCACAAAATACACACACACACAGTCAATTACTGCACTGTGAGTAGTTTTACATTAGAAAGCAAATCTTAGATTTGCCTTAGCACATGGCAGTGGTAAGTATATTTTGAAGTATTGCCTCACATTTGTCTCCTTCCTACCGTTTTATTATTCTTCTGCTAAATCTCAAATAGCCTTTCACTCTCTGTGGTTTTATTGTGTATTTGACTACTAATGCTATGTTTGGAATAAACTAAAAGTTCTGAGCACAGAACTACAATTTCATTGTGGTTTGACTTGCCTGTGATTGCTCTGGAGGAGAACAGAGAGAAAAACCCAGGGCCTCATCTTGTGCGAGGCCCATTTCATAAGCAGTGTGGTCTGGACTTGCCCTTGATGGCTGCTTTCTGGGCTGTGTGTGTTTCAGCTGGCCCCAGATGATGCCTGGCGCTGTCCCCACTGCAAGCAGCTGCAGCAGGGCCGCATTAAGCTCAGCCTGTGGACGCTGCCGGATGTGCTCATACTGCATCTCAAGAGGTTCAGACAGGTATTTCAGCTCAACCAAACACAGTTCAAATAGAAAATAAAAATGTAATCTGTAATCTACTTTCTGAGTATCTAGAACAAGAATCACTACTGTTTTTATTTAGCATCCAGTTTCTGCTTTTATTTATCTGTATTAGCCCTGCATATCGAAAAGTGTCAAGCATCAAATATCAGGTCAAATTTGTGGCCTTGTTTACTTATTCCCTGACTTCAATTCAATATTTTGTCAATTTTAAACTAATTAATTGTGACAAAGTTCTTGTACTGATTCTCATGTTTAGACAACATTTACCATTTAAGATCTATGGCTTTATTTGTTTATATTTATATTTCTCAAAGTAACATTTAGACAATTTACTGCTTGGAATCGGTTCTGAAATTTGAATGTCATTTCGGCACCAGTATTGAAACATTTAAAATGCTACCCAGCATTATGTTTGGTATTGGTGAGTTTTTGTTTTATTTTCTGGATCTTCAATATAAGAAAGGAGTTGGCTGGCATTCCAAACAACTAACGAAGCATTTTAAAGTCCTCAGTAATGGTTGTAGCTATTTTGTACTGTCCACAAAACCACAAATAAACTCTGCTGTTGGCTGCAACGAGCAGGTAGGCCGGAGTCGTTCATTTCAGGAGTCGTTCCTGAAATGCTGAGTTGTTTGTCTTTGCGTCTGTTTCAGGAGGGAGACCGGAGGGTGAAGATGCAAAACATGGTGAAGTTCCCGCTGATGGGCATGGACATGGCGCCTCATGTGGTTAAAAGAAGCCAGAGCAGCTGGAGTTTACCTTCCCATTGGTCACCATGGAGACGGCCCTACGGACTAGGAAGAAACCCCGATGACTATCTGTATGACCTGTATGCTGTGTGCAACCACCATGGGAACATGCATGGAGGCCACTACACTGGTAATGCTGTAAACAATTGTTCTACTTCAAAGGTTGTATGTGAGAATCAGAATATAGAATTAGACTGTATAGTCATGCGTTCGTCTTCCATTTTGATCTATTTTTCCCTTTGTTTTGCACTCGCAGCCTACTGCAAGAACTCAATTGATGGTCAGTGGTACTGCTTTGATGACAGTGAGGTTTCACCAGTAGCTGATGATGACGTGTGTCAACAGACGGCTTATATACTGTTCTACCAGCGGAGGACAGTTATTCCATCCTGGTCAGCCAACAGCTCTGTTGCTGGTCAGTATTTATGTCTGTCTTAATATCTGCTGTATGTACAATTCCAGTCATGTTGTGATGGAGACTGGTGTGAAAGTGTAGCTTTATTGCAGTAGTTGCAGGAACATAGCCACAAAGGTGTACCACAGTACTATTATGACAGAGGGTGTAGGTTTTTGGTTGAATACTGGAGAGAAATGTGCTGTAATGTGGAGGCATGTTTTGAAGCATGGGAGCAGGACTACTCATTTAATGCTGAACGTGACCAATTTAAACATCTTAATTAGAGTAAAGCCTTTCTCTGGTTTATAGCCATTGTGGTTATAATGTGCATGTCCCTACCACACAAGTCAGACCTTTTTGGGAAATTGTGCTATTTCTGGAGGGAACCAACTACATAATATGCATCACCGTGGCTCTAAACTTTTAAGAGACACTAGAGTTTGTATTGACTTTTACACAGGTTCCACCAGTTCATCCCTGTGTGACCACTGGGTCAACAGGTTACCTGGCAGTAGGCCTGCTAGTTTGGCCTCCGGGGCCTCATCCAGGCGCACCTCTCTGGCATCACTGGCTGAGTCAGTTGAGTTTCCAGCAGAACGCAGTGAAGATGATGGTGAGACCATGTTTATATTTGTCTTAATTTATTTGATCTTACAGGTGTCAGATTGTAATTCTTTGCAGTGCTGCCTTATGTAAATTTTTTTATTACTTGCACATGAACTGTGGCTGTCTGACTCAGAGTTTACATTTCAGGCCATATTTGTAACAGAGGCGCAAACTTTTAAGATGCAAAGCTATGTTCGAATAATGCCATTCGTAACGCCATCCACCGCCTAAATGAGACTAGACTTTTTTAAATTCAGGAGACCACAACCAATATAAAAGAGAATACATTTGGCAAACCATCAGTTACAGATCCAAATGACAAAAGGAAACAGCTTCAAAGAGACATATTTGCTTTCAATGTGTCTCAGTGTATCCAACCTTTTTTAAAATGAGCAACACAAACCTTTGTACAAAGCGCCAAACTCCTTCTACTGACAATGTTTCTGTTGGAAACCAAAGATACCACAAAGTTTTCCCAGCGTTCTCTATAGCCAGGAACTCTCCCACCAACTCCAAAATTCTGTTAATAACTGTTTAAAGAAGGAGAATATTTCAGGGACAAGGCAGCAAGTCTCTTGACACGTGTCACGTATAACTGGGATGAACAAGACGACATGCCTGACAGTTCTGTACTGTGGGAAACCTCACATACCGAGTGAATCCAAATTGAGACAGATGTTGGCCGGACTGCTGTTTGTGGTTAATATAAATGCAGGCTGTGTTGAACACTCCAGAAAACTGGGGTCGGCATAGTCCCCAAATATGTTGGCCAGGCAAACTGGTATTTAACTACAACTTTCACAGATCTCACTATGGAAAATGCTTCCAAATTATGTAATTTATTTTACAGCCAATGTTTTATTACTTACGTGTTTGAGTGCCTACACATTTAAAGCTAGGGCAGGCAACGTTGGAGTATCTGAGTTAGCTAGATTTTGAAAGTATCCAACTGTAAAAATCCCACCCCTTCCCTTCAGGCCTCCCCCAAAACACATTTTGCGTGTGGGTAGGTAAGTAGACAGACAGGCAGGTAGGCCAGCCAGTCGATTGGCCACAGATAACAGATTTTTTTTTTTTTTTTTGTGGATTTGATTTATTGCTTGCTGTTAGGATGTAAAGAGGATTTCAACAAATATGCTTCCCGAAATGAATTGCCTACCCTAGCTTTAAATGTGGCATCAATTCTTACCATAATAGTAGTAATATTTTATTATTAAGTAATGTGTGGGCATTACTTACAAATATATCTACACCCTTTAATTAGTTAACGCTGTTCAGATATCTTTGGCACAAATTGCAAAGTGTAGTTGGTAAATGTACTTTTTCAGCTCCTGAGAGTTCATCAACACATTAACACAAAGCTAACACATATGCGAATAGAAGGCGAAAATCTGAGAGCATTTGTTACAACCGCCAGGTCCAGTTCTGTGGTAGCTGCACAATTTTGAACAGCACAAACACTGCTGTGCATGGTCAATACACTGATGCAGTCAAAGGTGTGAATCAATACAACTATTGTTAATGTTTATATAAAAACAAGATTAAGACCTGTATGTGCATGATTTTGCGGCTTTATGTTATCTAAATTTCTTTATTAAATGTTTCCTTGTTTTTAGGAGGATTCTCCGTCCGTCCTTTGTGAGGAGCATCCAGCGTCAGAGCTTGTCCTGCAGGTCTTCCATCGCTAGCCCTTTAGCCTTCAGCGACAGTGGGATAAAACCTTCGTGGTCTCTATCTGCAAAGCTGCACATGCGGTCCAACTCGCCATCGCGCTTCTCCCTCGACTCTCGATGTTCTCCTCCTCTAGAGAGGATAGGAGAGGCCTGTGATGACAAAGTTTCGACTTCCTGTTTTGGAAGCTACAGTAGACATGAACGCTACTTTGGCAGCAGGTCTCCCCTGTCGATGATGGAGAGCAACTTGAGTGACCAGGACAACAATAAAAGGTTCCTAGACATGATGTACTGCAGGGCTCCCACTCCAGTCGAAAAGAAAGGCACCAAAAATGAGCCAACTGAAAACAACAACCAGATAACCGCTATTGACCAAAACATTGTACCCACCCAAGCTACTCCCTCCAAAGAACAGAAACGTAAGAGCAGTATCGGAGGATTTGCATCCAAGGCAGAAAGCACAGGCTCAACAAAGAGTTCCAGCAAAGCGGAGCAAGAGAAAACCTCCAAAAAACGTTTGTGCTCCACCCTTAAGACTGCCGCTTCTGAGACATCTTCCAGTACACCTGTGAAGGGCAAAAAGATGCAATACTAAAGAAAAGAGTGTAAATACCAAGAAAAGCACCTCTACACCCAGTGGAACTCCTTCTAAAACAAAGGACAACTCGACCTCTAGAGGCAACGCCACAACACAAGCCATGCGTTCGCTCCACACCTCAGTCCTCAGCTTCTCCCTCGCCAACTGCAAAGAAGATTTCCAGTGCCACTGAGAAAAGCTCTGCGAATAGTCGGAAAAAGCTGATAGAAAGGAGCTACAGCAGAGATTCTATGCACACTAGCCCCCTGGTAGACAATCTCCGAGGCAGCTTGGTAGCCCGCTCTTCACTGCCAAAGAGTGGGGAAAGCAACCGGCCTGAGAGGAGATTTGTGAGGAGCTCTAGCAGCAGCTCTTCTGTCACTAGTCTGCGCTCACCCAGCGTATCCACCAGAGACCTGCAGCGCAGCAGCAAACCGGAGGAAAAAGCGTTGTCGTTCTTCAAGAGTGCCCTGCGACAAAGGGAAAGCCGCAGGTCGGCCGATTTAGGAAAGAGCAGCATGCTTGCAAAAAAGGCCTCAGAGAGGACATGCAAGCAGAATGGACAAGCCAAGGACATTGGTGGAGATAATGGAAAGACAGGAGGCGCTGTATCTTCACAGAAATCTGTAGAGACTCATGGAGGTGAGACAAAGTCAGAGACAAAGGCGTCTTCCAAGCCCCCCAGCTCTCTCAGTCGTACTCTGTTAAACGTTGGAAAATCCAAGTCTTCCACTTCTGAAGTAAGTCTCAAGTCTCCCACAAACGGGAAGAAGCCTCTTGAAAGGATGGCTTCCTCCCGAAAGCTGTCATCAAGCATGCAATCTCCTGCACGTACAACACAGAGGCCTCAATGATATATCGATAGTAGTTAACGTTGAACTTACATAATGCAGCTATTTTCTTTGTGCCTAAGTTTCAGTGAACATCAGATAGATTTGTAAATAGACATTTTTTGACATTATGGTTTTGTGCACTAGCATCAGATGCATATACTGGCTTTGAGGTTTGAATATCAGCAGCTAGTTTTGAGGATAAATTATAATATATAAATAATATATTTCACATCACCTGCATATTTGGGTTTCAAACACTCGCATGGTATGATGCCAGTTCTTCATTTTTTTAAATACTGTTTCCAATTACACCTTTAAGCATTAGGTATGATTTTGATGCAAGTGAGAAAATGGAGTGAAGGCTGATCGGTTGACACAAAATGTGTAGATGTTTTCTGGCATGGGGGATACATGGGTAGGCCATATCCATTCAGCTGTACAACACAACATATTTGATTGTGTGTACTGGAGGTGTATGACAGCTGACAGAATTCCCTACTGGAATCTTGAAATCCAATTATCTTCACTTCAAACAAGAGGTTTTTACATCTTTGCATGTTGGGAACATTAAGTTTAGTTTGCTTGCAAAATGTAATGCTGGCCAAACCTTTTCACTCATTTTGCAGCTTATACATTAAAATAAATTAAGGGGCTAAGAAACATTTCACCTTATACACACCAATAATACATAATATATCCTATAGACTGACATTCTGAATTGATTTAGACACACATTCTTGGAATTAAGATAGAAATAAGCTGGCTGTTGATTCTTAAACCTCCTGTTCTATAAGCATTTTGAATGCAACAGCAGTGAGAACAGAACCTTAACATCAAAAATGGTCTCTGGACAAATATGAGGCTGAGTTGGTATGCTCACAAACACACGCACACCACATACATAAGAATTTCATTCCGAAAGAATTGTGGCTAAGCATTCGTAGAAATTTGTATTGATTGTTTTAAGTAAAACCTGCAATCTGTTCCAAACACTTTCTCCATACACCTCGTGCATTGGTTAATAGAGGTAGTGAGTGTTTTGTTTTTTTTTTCGGGGAGGAAAAATGAATGTACTGACAAGTAATGTCTGGATAGTATCAAGGATTATGTAGCTGAAAAAATAAGAGATATTCTAAACATTACATTCTAAACAAACTAAACATTAAACAATAGAAATACAGAGGTGACGGTAGGCCCTGTACCAAAACCTAAAATGATTGAGATAAGAAAGAATCGGTACCACATTGAGAAAAGTTTTCCAATATTTTAAAACTTTATTTTTGTTTAATACTAGTAATGTTTTGATAGAAATGTATTTTCAAATGCTTATTGAAATTTTTTTTTCTGAAAGGGACCGTGTGTTTTGGCATGAAACCCTTTAAAATCAAAGTATATAAATACATATATGTGTGTCTGTATAGTATACAGAATATGTCCCATTTTTTCCTTTCCATGAGCAAGATAAAATTATCTTAAGCGCCTTTCAATACTGTACATGGAAACAAGTTATTGCTTTTGGCAACATTGTAGTCTACTACGTATGCACCACTGAGTAGGAATGTTGTATTGTTCGCACTTTGTATAGATAAAGTAGTTTTCTTTTACCAGAGCAGTCATATATACATATATAAGACACACACACACACCCACACACACCACCACACACACACCACACACCACACACACACACACTCTAATTTAACAATGTAATTAACCTTTCTTTATATGTTTGTTCATGATTTCAGGACATATCGTAAAGTAATTTATAAAGTCATTCATCTCAATGTTTCAGGGGTCACCCCTTTCATACACCTGGTGCTGTAACAGACCAATGCTCCTCTGGCACTGATATATCTTAAATGAGCATATTTTCAAATGCTGATGTTCAAACTGTGAGCCACACACTTCAGTGAACCAGAAACCCTGTTGGCAGCATATATCATAACCTGTGGTACCTCATTGGACAGTAGACAGTACTTTTTTAATTCATTAGTACATTATTTCTTCATTTGGCTGAAGCAGAATATTGACAATGAGCCGTTTAATTAAGCATAGAACTACATTAATGTTGTCTGAG
The DNA here is from genome assembly GCF_014851395.1 of Micropterus salmoides. Taxonomy (NCBI): domain Eukaryota; kingdom Metazoa; phylum Chordata; class Actinopteri; order Centrarchiformes; family Centrarchidae; genus Micropterus; species Micropterus salmoides. The sequence continues at coordinate 14,226 of NW_024041294.1, forward strand.
CACATGTTGGCCAAATATGGATATATAGGCTGAACTATCAGACACAGTGTAGAATGTTTCATTTGCAGTAAAATGATAGCAGTAAAGGCAGGATATTGTCATGCAGCTGTCATGAAGAACAATCATCGTTATCGTTGTAGAATTACCCCACCTGCAATTGCAATATTCATACACTAGATACCAGCATATTGTATGTTTTTAAATGAATGAATGTGGTTATGCCATTGAAATCCAATTATTAGTAACTAGTTTTACTTTAAACATTAACATAATTTTTGAATTATAGATCTATAGTATTTCTCTCTGCTGTTTCTCTGTAGCATCTACCAGGTTTACATTGGTTCTCAGATGGTTTCAGAGGAAACACCACTCAATTTATAGATAATGTTTTTAAATGGCCTGTGCGGTGTTTGAGCAAATCTGCGCTTTAATGTGCCTGGCTTCAAATGTCTGACAATAGTTTTGGTGAGAGAGGTTTGCTTTTGGAATAACCTGTGTTTTACAAAAAGTA
>NW_024041295.1:0-42067 GCF_014851395.1 Micropterus salmoides
TTTTTTACCAGGTGAGGAAGAAAATGTAATTTTTTCTGTATTGCATCTCCATGTAGTCTGTAATGGTAAAATAAATAGTTATGTACAATGGATTATATTTCTCCTTCCTTCTGACCTTTCAAAGGAGAACAGAATTATGCAGCTAGGCCTAAGTTGAGGAGATATCATGATATTATTTTGGGTATTGGTTATTTTAGGTGTTTTTTCTGGAAATAGGTCAGGACCACCATGGCAGTAAATCTGAATAATACTTTGGTGCTCACATTGTTTCAAGTTCAAGTTTATTTATATAGCACATTTAAAAACAACATACTTGACTTAAGTGTTTGCCACAATAGACAACAAATATACATGACATGTTTCTGTAAAAAGAACTGAACAATTGAATTGTGGAGAATCTAACTGATCTAATGATGAGTAGCGTGTCCATCTTGACAAGTAACATTTATATTAGTATTTACCATCAAAGCAGCTTAGAAGTAGCTCAAGAGGGTAACCAGGTGGGCTTTAAGAGGTTTTATGCATCCAAAGAACTTCTACAGATGGAGACCTGCCTTTATTTGCAACAAGTGTAGCCAACCAGGACAGTAAAGGACAGCAGGGCTCTGCAGGGTGATTAAAACTGCTCAGAAGATCATTGGGTCCATCTCCCGAGCATCAGTGATATCTTTGAGGTGCCTACACAGAGCCCAAAGGATACTAAAGGACAGCCGTTCATCCTGCTGCATTCTGGGAAGAGATATAGAAGTCTGCTGCGCCGTACCACCAGACTGCAGAGCAGCTATCAGACTTTTAAACTCAAATTCATCCTTTTTACCATTTTTATGATTGCTTTTGTATTACTTTATATTGTCTGCTACGTAGCAGAAATTTCCCTCTACAACCTGACGTAAACTGACAAATAAACCTTAACTTGTACAAGTATATGTATATTATAGCATTTATTTGGATTGTCTTATTTCATTACAAATGCTGTCAGAGGGTGTACATGTTGATCAAGTTTGGGTCCCTTCTCCTTCTCAACACACTTTATGGCACTTATTTGCAAGACTATTGAACTAAATTGTTGAACCACAGCAGTTACCAGCCTCCTTATGTGATTCCACCCCCCGTGCTTGTGTCCCTATAAACTCTGAAACCACACCTGTGCCCTTGGTACTGCAGGCTGGGACATTAAATCAGACAGCTCACCTCCACCTGTTTCTGTAGCTGCGCTGCGTTGTACGCTGTCCTGCCGTCTCTGTACTGCTGGATCGCCAACAACAGAGACTTCAAACACGTAGTCATGTCCATCCTGTGGAACAGCGCTCTTTAAGGTTATAACTAAAGACAACACATAACTATCCTTTCAAAACAAATGGACTAACGTTTCACAACCTCCATCTTGAATTTCCTACCACACTTAACTAGCTAACAGCCATCTTAGTTTCATGACAACAGCAAACTAAACAAACTAATTCAAACGTGGCTTAAAAGTCTTGACAGCCGCTCACTTATTTAAACGACTACATTATATATTTCGTGCTTGTTTGTTGCAGGCTACCTGTTGGTGTTTTCTCTTCTTTCACAAACATCAACAACACAGCAGCTACTTCCTCCCGCTTCGAGCTTCGAACTGGAGAGGGACGGACCATGTAGGAGGAAGAAAGAGGGGGCGACGACGACAGTTTAAAACAACACCGATACAGTTTATGTTCATTTATGTACAATATAAACAAACAGGAAGGTGTAACTACTTTTCTCCAGTTTTAAATTAAATAATATGCAAAGGTTTGTATGTGTTATATAAAATAAGCGATATGAAATTGCCCCCCCCCCCCTTTTTAAGTGTTTTGGACCAGAGAATTCACGTAACAGGACGGGCGGAAACATCCGTTGTAGTTCTTATGTAAAAAAAAAATAAATAGCCTACATTATTATTACTTTAATTTATAATAATAATTACTTTATATTTTCAGTTGACATGAGTAAACCAGAAACCATTTAAGATTTAAAGGCTGATGATTGTGGCATGTCTTGTTGGTGAAATGCTGTTTTTCTCTTTATTTGTTGTTAATTTAAAATGTGTTTGTCCCTTGTTGATTTGTAGAGATTGATTTTGGTTCACCTGTCTAATGCAATCAAATACAAGAGCCCTGTCTTTAAAAAGTTTGTGTTGATTCATCTTTGTGGTTAGTGGAGGTGTTGTACTGTACTGAAATGTTTTTTTTTAATGTTGTCCATCTTATTTACAAACACAATAATAGGCAAATATATTCATATGATGCATAACAGTGCAGCAACACATGAAGGTATAGCCTCAACAATAAACACAAAGTTATATCAGCATGCCTGACACAAAAACGTAACATAAAATTCACATTATATACACATTCAAATCTAATGAACTGGATTTTCTTTCTGCATTATTAGTTATTTATTAGTTAGTTAGTTATGAATCTGCATACACACAGGTCTAACGTGCTGTGGTAAACTAACAAATACTCAAGAAATTATATAATTTAAAACCTAAACAACACATAAACAATTTCAGATAGGTAGGCTATCCGTTTGATCAAATAATTGTGACCAAGATATTCACTGAGTAGGACATTTTACAGTTTAAAAAATAATCATGCCAGTTTCTCTGGAGGTTTCGTATGACGTAGTTGACCTTTTGCCTTTATTAGACTGGAAACAGAGAGGGGTGTGAGGAAGAGCAACAGCCCCTTGCTGCTTTCCACACCTGTCTGCTGTCGGTCAGCCCATACAATAACAATAACACAACAATCAAATAACAGTTTCCTGAGCCGCAGTGTGTGGATGTTATTGTAGACACACATTATATCTTTGGGACAAAGACTTTAATCTCAGTCATGGTAATCACACCTTTCACCCTTTGATCTCATAAAATTGAAGATTTGCTGCCAATTGACTGAACGTGTCCATACACTACATATACATGCATGTTTGTATTGTAGACGTGTAAAGTTGTCTGTTTGTGGAAACTGTGGTCAGACCATAGTCTGAAAATCTATCGCTGAATTTTTCCGCTTTGTTGATTCTCCTCTGTGCTTTGGTGAGACGTTGCACAGTTAAATATGCATTCCCTCCCAATGTGCAACATTTTATAAATCTCCCCAAAAAAAACAAAATGCATGTCCTAATATGATGCCATGGCGGTACTAAAGTAATAAAAATAATGCTTTAAAAAAGAGTCAGTGAGAAATATAATGTGGCTTATGAGCAGCTTGTAATGGGGAGGTGTGAGAACAGGATGTGTGGTAATGTTTTTGTCCGTACAGAGAAATGGTGTGGTAAGCAAACATATTTATTACATTTCAACATCAATGTGCAAAGTGAGGAAATTATGGATAATCTCAGAATGTCAGGTTTCTGGAGTGACATTTTAATCGCACATTAACAGTAACCACACAAGATTATAAGGGAAGTCCACGTTCATATGTGGTGTCCGAACGATAATGCTGCGATGATGTGTTGAGAAGAAACCTGCTTGACACTGTTCTTGATCATAAAATTTTATTAAATCAAAGAGTTCAGCATCAATTACAAGCTCTGCAGCAGCTTGGAGAGTGACCCAGCCCGATGACCACTCTGTCACTCTGTACATCAAACATAGCTTATATAGGATATATTAAAATCACATATTTTCCACATTCTAGATGTCTGTGGTGATAAAAAAATGTTTCATACTAAATAAAATAACTAAAGTAAAAGAATACACTATGATGCATCTATTGCAGCAACAACATTGGTCAAATTAAAGCCATAGCAGCCTCAGTGCAGCCAGACCATCAAAACCACATGTGTGAATGATAAGATCAGTCTTCTCTGGTTTCAGAGAACACAATCATTTCTGTCAAGTTCTCAGTATTTGTTAATTTTGGGGTGAAGTTCACACTAACATTTTGTTTTTTGTTCAACTCATCACATTAACACCTATATAAAACTATATAAAACACTTCATTACAATAAAGGTTGACAGTAAAGGAAGCACAGGTGAGGACACCATAGTGCAAATACATGTGTGAAGGCTCATTTGATCTGTTAATATGTTGCATGTTTGAAATGCACATGAAACTCTTTGAAAAAGCATCACAACAAATCCAACTTTCATGCTTAGATTTTACATTGTTATATTAAAGTTACAATGGATTTTACTTAATCTCCTGCACGCATCAACTCTTCAACAGAGCTGCAGAGCAAAGTATTTCTTTACAAAACATAGTAAAAATATTTGGGGAAAACATCTATAAGTATTATTTATTAAGAGCTTAACGATAAACAACTGATTGAATCATCTGATGTGATCATAACAACATAAGCAAACAACTCTACAGCCGGTTGTGGGATGTAATTCAGTACATATACTCAAACAGCCTAATGTAGGGGAGAGCAGGGGGAAGTTGTCTCATGTGTAAGGTGTCACACTGCTCATAACTCCAACACTAGAGCCTCTATGTCAAAAATCAAATAGCCACTTTGTGTGACTTCTTTTTCTATGTTCAGCTTCCTGTTCACATGTGGTCAAGGTCACTCTAATATGAGGTGAGCACAATTTTATTATTTTTTTGCTTCATAAGTAAAACATTTGCACTTTACATTTTATGTAATCCAACCTTATTAGGCATGAATGTTCAAAATGATAACTTTGCACAAAGTAGAGGAGACAATAACGTGTCTTTTGATACTTCAGCTGAAGTGCTATGTTAAGCTTACCTTGAGATTTAGCTGACATTAGCACACATGTCAGTTTGGGGCAAGTTGTCTCAGTGACTTTGGGGCAAGTTGTCACATGTGATTACTTGCCCCAGTACAAATAAACACATAAAATATGCTCAAACAACTATGTGAAATTGTGTAATTACCTCTGACACCAGTATTAAATGTTACTGTAAATAGAATATTACACACTGTAGTTTACAGCAGCAGCCATGTGCCTGGAAAAGACTTCATGACAGGGTATATACGCTCTTATACCATAGGCATGTAGTGTGTTAGTAGATACAAACCCACACACTACATCATACAGTTATTAATTTAATTAGGCAACAAGGGTGGTAGACAAATAAGCTTGTAATCTTTTGTAATTTCAAGGAGGAATGTGTTTTTGAAGGAAGGAAGAAAATGATCAACAGAAGACAGAGAATGACAGAACACCAGCTGACATAATGTTAAAGGCTGTCAGGCAGGTGAAGTTCAAGAACAAATCAGAAGTACAGCTAAGGATTTTGACATAAGCTGCTGACATCTCTTTTGGCCTCATCTACGTGGAGCCATTTTCATACAGTATTAAAAAGAAGACGTGGTTTAAGTGTGTGAAATAAAAATGGGCCTGCGATGTTTGCACCTCAGGCCAGGCAATTTATGTGTGCCAGAACTGTGACTCTGAATACATGTCTGATTAATCAGATACAGATGTACGTCATACAAAAATGCACATTGTTGCATTAGTGTGTTTAAACACCACATCTGCGTAGTTAAGAAGTTAAATATTTAAGCAAGTCATCTGCAGCATTACATTCAGTTATTTTTTAGTTGTTTTCATGCCTATTTCCACTTCTACTCCACTACATCTCAGGGGTAGTCAACAGTGTACTTTTAACTTCACTACATTTATCTGGCAGCTTTAATGTCTTTACCAATCAAGATTTTTGCACCCGAAAACACACAACGAGTTTATAAAATACATTTTATTGTAAATTAAACTGCAACAGTTTTATAGTAGTTCATCTGAGACATTCATGGATTGACAGAAAATTAAGTGCTAACTACTTTTTAAATCATTGAAGACATGTTTCATGCAAAAACATTTAGGTTTAGAGGTAGAGCGTATCGTCCCCTAATCGGAAGATGTGCGAGGTTGACGTGGGCTTGGGCAAGATACTGAACCCCAGCCATCGTTGTGTGTGTGTGTGTGAATGTGCTATTCTTTCTGCAGTTATGGGAAATGATCCTAACTTGTACAGTACAGTGCGTCACCTATTCACACTCAGTCATAAACTGATGGTAGACGCTAAGTTGCCAACTGCATCATCAGAACAGAAATTAACATTTATATAAATTCACACCCAAAGGACACTTTGACATGCAGAGGAACCGGGGGATCGGACCTCCGGTCCACCTCCTGAGCCACCACTGCAGTTACATCAGTGTGTGAATTTTTACATGTGTTGTAAACAAGCGTGTTACTTTGGTGAAAGTTTCTGCACCAGTTTATGGTGGAAATGTTTTTATTTATATAAAAGGAAACACAAAATTCAGGTAGCACATGACATTTTAAAATATTTAAATAGAATGTAAGTCAGTGCAGCTCTCAGGCATTATGTGTTGCTTTCAGATATGTTTCTCCTGTATATCAACTTGGCCAACCTGGCCAAAAAGAAGTCAAGAAGCTGTTAAAGTTACTGATAGGAGCTACATGATTTTGGGTGGGTTTTTTTGCATGTTTTCTTAATGTGCAAATTAACCTTTATAAAGGCATTTTCATTTGTTATTTAACTGTAAGCTATATTTCCGAATGTTTTTTTGAACAAATTAACTCATGGGGACAAAATCAGCCATTTCAAAAAGTGGTGGGGACATGTCCCCAGCGTCCCCAGTGTTAATGACACCTATGGTTGTAAAGTACTTTGAGTGGCTGGAAGAGTCTACACAAAGGTAGTCCTTTTTATTTTTCCAATTTTAATGCATTGTTAATAACGTTGAGGTCTGGACTTGTTGTAAAGGTGTCACTTTGGGCTCTGGGTAATCGTGAGGGCATTTCTCACTATTTTTACAGTGTGAACAGTGAACATCCCTTCAATGCTCCCTCATTAGCACCGCACCCAAAATTCAAATCTGAAACACCTTCGACCTGTTGACCTTTTTGTTCCACCACTAAAAATAATAACATACCATAATTTTCAGATCCATTGACTTAAAGCATAGTGTTGGTGATATTCTTTCTTTTTCTAAAATCCCATAGAAAGACAAAAACAAGTCCTGTGTGTGTCTCACAGACTGATGTCTCTTCTTCCTCTGAGCCACACACCTCCATTGTAAAACTATTAAAAACCCATCAGTGAGCCTCACTGCTGCACTGGGTGACACGTTCCATCATCACCGAGAACACACACTGAAGTTTTTTCTGACCACAAACAGGAGCACCACATGTGGATTCATCCACTGATGAAAATAGTCCACAACAAATGCACTATTTCCTCCTGTTTGTTACATAAAAATACGTATAGGAAGATATCATATATAAAGACAATATTTTGCTATTCTATGAGTTTTTTGTTTTAACATTAATCTAAAGAAATTACTTTTTGGATATTTAAGATCAAAAAGAAGCTGAAGATGGTTTATGTGGTTTTTCAATAAAAACAAAAATCTGTGACATTGTGCTCTGCATGGTTGCCGGTGATGGTAAATAATAAGGGCTGAGAAATACTGAAACCGCCTTTCACTTGGCATATCTTTTGCTATATGAGTAATCCCTTTAGGACTTCCTTTAATAGGTCAAAAGTTTCCACATGCACATATCTTCAGATTTTTGAAGTAATTACGCATATGATCAGTTGATCACACAGTTGTTGAAATGTTTGGCTCACTGTGTGGGATGCATCCCCTTTTGTCCTCATTTTAGCATCTCGTCAGACATGCAAAAGTTATCTGATCACTTTCCTTTCAGACTCAGTCTAACAGTGGGTGTTAAAAAATATCATATGCTACTGCTCATCATTAGCAGCTCCCACACATTCAGCATGTGTAAAGTCACCACGCTTGACTTAGACACAGTGGTGCTAATATTAGTAAGCTCACAAAGTATCACAAAGCATTGACAAAATGCTGATGCTACTGTATAATGTACCGTAGGTTAGTACGTTAACATCTGCTCATAGCACTAATCATAATTTTGCAAGTAAATACTCACAAAACAAATTGAAAATTAGACCAGATAACTGAACTAGATGGGCTGTTAAGGGAACAAAGTGATTACAATTCATCCTTTGGGAACCATAAATGTCTGAACCAAATTTCACGGCAATCCATCCAATGGTTGTTGAGATAATTCCGTAGAAGTGAACGGACGGATCGACATCTGTAGAACCATACTGCTAGCGTGGCTAAAAACAGGGGATAAAAGAATAACTACAGGAGTACAAGAAGATGAAGAGTTCATTGTTCTTCAGCATCCATTTGTCCAAGTTCCTTGTTCATTATTCTGAATTCGATCCAGTCTGTGAATCTCACATCGTTTTTTTAAAGCACTAATGGTTCAGACTTCCCCCAAAAATGTATTTTCATACTCTCCTCATGTGTTTGATGCTAAATGTCAAAAGTCAGAGTTGTTCAGGTGGGCAAGACTTCAACGTAGTCAGAGTCAGGAACATCTAGAGGAAAATTGAGAAAAGGTCAATACACCACAATTCAACAAAGACACTGCGAGAGAAGAAAACTGAAAAATATGACGTACTCTCATAGTCAGGCTCTTCTTCACGTAAAGGTATCTCTTCCCTCTGTGGCTCTACCTCAGGTGGTTTCCTGGGCTGGATTAACAAGGCTGTCTTCCTTTTAACTGAGTGGCGCAGATGGATGGCCAGTCCCTGGTTCTTCCTTTTATAGTGACGGATCAGATCTTCCAAAGACTTAAAAAATGTCTCCTCCAACCCTCCTGCTGTCTGAAGAAATAACAGCATACCGTAAATTGATTTTAATATAAATATTTGTTTGGAATGCAATACTAATATTAGGAAAGTCTGGCATTAAATTTAATTTTAATCAAACTAGGGCTACTATAAACTAACACTTACAGTCATTATCAATTAATCCGCCAATTATTTTCATAATTATCCCATTGGTTTTTTGTTTAGAAAATGTCAGAAAATGAATAAATTGCTTGCAAAATGACAAAAAATTAAGCAAGTATCAACACAGCTAATTAACTAATTGTTTTACCTCTAAATCTAAAAACAAAATGTAGAAAGGAGTAATTTCACAACATGGACAAAAAGGGGAAAATAAAGAGCCCGAATCAATGTTTACAAAATCAGGGAGGCCAAGTTTCATGTCTTTGAAGATCTTCATCACCTCAGAATAACACATTAATACATTGTTCCGATCAAAATGTAAATTGTCTCTAAAGCAGCCTGACTATCAGTGTGTAGTTCCATTTCACTAAAAAAAACTCTGGAAAGGTCAGATTCAAACACTTTACTATTTGCAATTAGCTTCTCTGCAGATTTGACGCTTCATGCTCTGAGTGGAGTGGAAAACAACGTCAGAGGAGTTTCCTGTGACACGGGCTTGATCAGATAAACAGCTGAGTTTCCACTTAGGGGGTGAATTGTTCCTTTAAAGACTGCGGTATCTGTTAATGAGTTTAAATGTTATGAACAAAGCAAAGTATACAGTATCTCACAAAAGTGAGTACACCCGTCGCATGTTTGTAAATATTTGTTTATATCTTTTCATGTGACAACACTGACGAAATGACTGCAATGTGAAGTAGTGAGTGTACAGCTTGTAAATGTGCTGCCCCCTCAAAATAACACATCACACAGCCATTAATGTCTAAACCGCTGGCAACAAAAGTGAGGACACCCTTAAGTGAAACTGCACCAACACCAGAGCTTCACATGTTGCCACTGGAGTCCTCTTTCACTCCTCCATGACGACGTCACAGAGCTGGTGGACGGTAGAGACCTTGCGCTCCTCCACTTTCCATTTGAGGATGCCCCACAGATACTCAATAGGGTTTAGCAATGTGGTATTTCTTCAGTGTTGTCACATGAAAAGATATGATCAAATATTTACAAACATGTGAGGGGTGTACTCACTTTTGTGTGACACTGTATGTTGGAAATACAAATGCTGTGGAGCAACATAAACACAGCTAATATAAAGCCACTATCGAGACCGAGACCGAGTCAAGACCAAGACCAGTTCCCAGCATTGCATGGCATGCAATAAAATGTGGAATGAGATCGTAGGTATTCCTCAAACTGATCTGAAAGATCCACATTCCCATTAAAACACCCACATACAAAAAGTGCTGAAATCAACGTAAGCATCGCAGGGAGGGGTGACTAATTAGGGTTATTGGTTGCATTTGAAGCAATGAGTTTTACTTCCAATCAAAGTTAGGATGTTAACAAATCAGACAATGCAAAAGCAATTTATTGATATTCCCAAAGTTATGGTCTTGACTGGTCTTCAAATAAAATCCCGAGTCCTCAATGTCCGAGACCGAGACAAGACCGAGTACAAATGAGGTCAAGACCAAGATAAGACCAAGACCGGCCGGTCTTATGACCAAGACCAGTCTCGAGTACTACAATACTACCAGATGTTATGAACTTGCTGATTGATGTTTATGTTTAAAAATATGTGCATTTCGATGTGTGTCCATGTGCCTTAAAGGGACAGTAAAAGTATTAGCTTACTGTCTATTGTCGACCAATTATCTGACTTATTTTGAGAAGGAGGCAGGTGATCTAAGGTTATTTCTTTTTATGTTTATGTTTATTACCTTTGGTTTGTGTTAGGGATGTAACACTAAAGTCACCTAAAATATATAATATATATAGTGACTGTGTGTGTTTGCTGCCAGTAGTAGCAGCTAGTGTCGGTGCATGTGTAGTGTCTCTGTCAGGTTTGTCTCCATTCAGTAGCAAAGTGTGACATTTCACACTTAGTTTGGTTTTTGACTGTCAGGCTGCCACTGAGAACACTGAGGTCATATCCTCAGTATTGTTTTGCAACACGGAGATACTGACAAACTGTACATCAAACTGGTCAGTGAAAACATGTCAAACTAAAAAGTTTTGTCGAAGTAAAATATAATCTAAACTTTAAATTATTTTCTGATTTAAATGAGAAAACATCTAATGAAAGAATAAATAAAGAACCACACAAAATATTTGACACCAACTTTCAATACTTGACATTTTGCGGTACTTGATGCTGCAGACGAACGTACAGATGTTTTATATCCAGCAAGGACTCAGTATTTCTCATAATTTAACTAATGTATGTTTTATGTTTTTAGGTATTCTATTTATTACTTGGTTGATGTGTTTTAACTACTGTTGTAGTAGCAACATATTGCCCCTCGGGGACAATAAAGGCTATCAAATCAAATCCCTGGCAGTGTACAGAGGGCTTGGAAACAGCATTTATACCTTCGTGTTTGGGAGTTTACAGAAAACACAGTTAACTAAATTAAAATACTTAATTACACATGGACGTGGCTCTAGTGTTTATGTACAGTGTGTGTGTGTTTACCATGAGAGTATATTGTCCAGTGTGTGATTGCAGCAGTCTGTAGGTATACACCACACTTTGTTTACTGCAAAGAAAAACAAGATACATATTGTCTATTCATAATATTTGCAGAAGTGTAACCATGAAGTCCAGGATGACGAAGCATCCGTGCAGCTTCTGAACAACATGCCCTAACAACATGACAGAAACCATTACAAACATGGCGTGGTCACATAACTCACACGCACATAGTTTGAATGCTTCCAGTGTCATTAACACCTGAAGGAAAGGCATGTTTCTTTTATCGGAAGGGCCATTTAAAAGCATATTTCTATTTTAAATATTTGCTGTGGTTGGTGCATTTACTTTTTGTACCACACACATGAAATGGAAATTTCCTAAGTGGCAGAAACAGCAGCCAACCACTATGCACTGTCACTAGACCACAACAAATGTTAGGTTAAGCCTGCACAAGTACAGTAATAATATGCATAAATAAATGTCTGTATCTTTGCCCATCATGTTCCAAAGTGACAGCAAGCAAAACAATATGTACAAACTGAAGCTAAGAACAGACAATACTTTGTTCCTGCTATATTTAAAAACAAGTTGGATTAACTAAACTTTGTTGGAGTGTATGTATAGCCTATATATTTAATAATTGTGATATAATATGAACTTAGACTAACATTCTTACAAACCTCTTTAAATATAACATTTGAGTATATTTTATTTAAAAAAAACATTATTGATAATCTATATTTCTTTCAAAACATGAAAAGTTTAAATTAATCTAAACATTCCACAAAACAAAAACAAAACATTTCTTAGAAAAGTAAAATCTGTTGAAATAAAATTAAGAATAAACAGAACATTGAATTAAAATATAACCTGAGAATAATAATAATATTAATACTAAAACCATGAGCAACACTAGTACCGATGCAATATTTTTACCTAAATAAAATAAAATGAAGTACTATAAAATGCACTCCTACTACAAATTCTACTATATTAGAGTACTGGGGTATTACTAGCTCTGGTGGCAGATGTAAAACATCAAAAAGAGGGTACTCACTAAACACAAAGACACATGGCTCCATGGATGGTCTCGCTGTCTCGGATCAGGTAGGCTCCATCCTTGTTCTTCTTTCCCAGCAGATCCTCACACTCCTTTTTGCTGATGGCGCCATGGTAGTACACCGGCAGAGCTGATGCCATGGCGAAGAGAGACGTCCACCACACTGTCTCACCACCTTCTGCTTTCTCAGAACAGCTTCATGTCTATAAACAGCAGCACTGCGTTCCCTTTGAGATTTAAAACTGCTGCCGTTGATTTCCAGATCTGGTGCTGATGGCTGACTTTGTTCCCTGAAGTCTGGTGTGTGTCTGCATCAAAGAGGGTAAAATAAAGCAGGGAGAGGTCAGTGTCAACACATCAGCAGAGAGTAAACTACTGAAGATGGAAGACAACCACTGAGTTGGCCTGACAGTTTCACAGGAAGTGTGTGTGTGAGAGAGAGAGAGAGAAAAAATAGGCACAATACCACAAGAAAGTTTATTTGTAGAGCACCATCTCCTACAGACACAGTTCAAAGTATGACAAAACAACCCCCCCAAAAAACTATTAAAAGTTAACATGGGAAACAAAATTGTGCAAACTTCAAATCAGCAGACTTTGCAGGTTGCGATGCATGCATTTCTCCAGGTTTTGATTAAACTCTGGGCCTCTGGATAAAAAATCTGTCATGTGAGTCGTGTTAGAGATTTTATTATATTTTATTTACCTTTGAGTATCTTTACGTTGTTATCTATTAAAAAGAGAAATAATGGGTGTTGGCATTAAGGTTTAATGAATGAGAAACTACACACTTTTTTATTCTTGATGCCATTTGATTGATTAATATATCAACAAAATGCACATTATGAATGAGCCTGTATGTGGGGGTCCACGCAAAGGTCTATGGTTAACCCTTAAATAGGATAAGTTACACACTTTACTTACTGTCTTACTGTACTTACTGTTACTTTTTAGATGTATTTACATGATAAATGTCAGTGGCCCAGAAAAGAGCAGCCAAAACAAACAGAGAAGAATAAAATCATAGGGAGGCAATGGCCAAATCTCTGGTCAGACAATTTGTTCAGAAGCACCGTGTAAGGTGAAGGTGAGGAGCAAACAGGCAGACTAGTAAAACTTTAGCTTGCTTAACCTTTAAATAATGTAACAGCAGAGCTGCTAAGTCTCAGGCGCTGAAAGTGGCACTCACGCAGACAATGTTCACACGCTCTCACGCCACACATCGATTTACTCACGCAGTGAAAAACACATGAATTACTGATAACAATCAGCGTGAACCTTGATAACAATCAGCGTGAACCCGAGTTCAGGGCGAGAGAACCCCACCCAGCTGATGCGATGCGACCTCGCGCGGTGAGTCGCGTTAACTATCTGAAAGAGTTTTGCAAAATAACATCTAAAATCTGAGGCGCAGAGTTGCTCTGTTTAGGACTGTGAACATTTGTGTGGATTTGTGGTGATATTTCTGTCTGATCCAAAGTGTTTCAAATAATAATCCAACGAAGGTTAAAGTCAAGGGCAACTGGACTTGGTTGAAGATCAAATAAGTTTCGTTTATCCACCTCCTCTCATCCAGGACAGTCCCAAACGGTTCTGTGTCTGCAGACGGTGTCTGCAAGGGCCAAATCAGCAGAGCAACATCGCAGGCTTATGCACAGCGGAGTATAGGGCAGGTACTGTTTTATGAATTCTCGTAAATGATGACGTTGTTCTCGTTATAGTAGGCTACGACTTTTTTTTTTCTGCACCTGTCAGAGAACACAGAGAGATTATGTGGGAGAGATTCTGAATGTGCTTAAAGTTTTGAACATGAGCAGAAACCTTTAGAAACTGAATTAAAATGATTTAATATCATTGAGGTGAGCCCTGCGATGGACTGGCGACCTGTCCAGGATGTACCCCGCCTTGTCGCCCCGATGTCAGCTGGGATTGGCTCCAGCCCCCAGGGACCCTGCATGCAGGATAAGCGCTTGACGATGGATGGATAATTGAGGTGAGTAAAGGTGCCACAGTCATATTTAAGAAGCTACTTCCCAAAACAAAGGAAAAAACATGAAAAAAAAAACATGAAAATATTTGAATACACATTAAATGTGTATTCAAATATTAATATATTCATTTGTTAAGTTCTGTGTGTGCAGCTTGAAGGGACAACAAACTTTTGTTTCATTATACAGCAACCTTGTGGTGTATAATGACAAATAAACAACCTTGTAAAAGTTTAACTACAGGTGAAAATATATCTATATCTAAAAGCAACAAAAAGTGCCTGAGAGCTTTACTGTATTATAGTGTATTATATTTGGAATCATCACCTGCCACCTGAATTTTGTGTTTGCCTTTATATGAATAAAGATTAGTAACTCCCAAAAGTTCTCCTGCCTCAAGAAAACTGACCCACAGTAATAGTAATAGTCATAGTCAGCTGCACATCACAGGTCAAAGGATACAGCTGCAAATATGGTCACAGTATAATAAGCTATACATGTGGTAAACCTCTGTTTATATTATGATCATCATTTCAGCTGACGCCACAATATACTTATAGCCCTATACATGTTACAGTTTTGTACATATTTTGACCTAATGTCGTCCTCAAGATTGAATTTGATAGATGAAGTATGTGCATTTGTTTTGAGTACAGGGTCACAGAAGGGCTGGAGCCAATCCCAGTTTACATCGGGTCAAAGGCGAGGTACACCCTGGACAGGTCGCCAGTTCATCGCAGGGCCACACATAGACGAACAACCACGCGCACCTAAGGACAATTTAGAGCCACCAAATTAACATAGTCCTTCTGTCTTTGGATGGTAGGAGGAAGCCAGAGCAACCGGAGAGAACCCACGCACACACGGGGAGAACATGCACACAGAAAGGCCGGGACGACCGGGGAATCTCACCCCATTGGAGGGGAGGCGTCTTCCCCCTTTATGGTTGATCGTTTGTAAGTTAGATGTTATTTAGACACTGGACAGTTTATGTTTTTATTACTTAGAATGAGACATTTCTATCTACATACACCGCTGGTCCTCTTACATGGACGTTGCCATGCTGCGTCGACATGTTTCTACAGTAGGCCAAACGGCCAAAGCCTCCACAGAGCGTGTTTTGTCATTACGTTGAGTATGTACGAAGAAGAAAAGAAGTAACGTTTGTAGTACTAGTAGTAGTAGTCGACCAGTCGCCATGTTTCTACAGTAGGCCAAATGGCCAAAGCCTCCACAGAGCGTGTTTTGTCATTACGTTGAGTACACTGAAAAAATCATAGACCCATTTAGTTACGTGAACTTACTTCTTCTTTTCAACTCAAATAGCTCTGACAAGTTTTGGATTTTGAACTCAACTGCACGAGTTTTAGAAAGTTAAACTTGCATTAATTCATTGTGTTGACTATTTGACACTTTTGTCGTGTTGATTTAACTTACTTAAGTTATCAGTTGAAAAAAAAGGCGAGGTGTGAGGATTGGAGCTAGAGAAAAAAAAGCCTAGGTGCTGCGTCTTTTGAGTTTGAGAAAAACAAAGACATAATCAACCAATTATTAGGGTTTAGCGTGTACTCAGTTAAAATGAGTATCTGGTACAGATACTTTTTATGAGTATCATCAGAGTAAAATGTGTCAATATCTGTTTTGTTATAAACTATAAATATAACCTTTTTTTTTATCAAAAACATTGCGCTGAAGCTCAATTCTGAGGCTGTTCTGTAAATAGTTTTCTAATATAGCAAGTTCTGATACAAATTTCAGGCTTAAATAACTTCCAGTTAACCCCGCCCATTTATAGGTTAAGCCCCGCCCATTCTGAGTACAGATACAGGAAATTTAAATTGTTTAACAGATACAGATATAGATAGTGGTGTTTTTGCTCACCCCTGCTAATTATACACTGCAGATAAGTCATATATTCAAACTCAAACCAAAATACAACGGTCTTAAGGCCCTTTCAGAAAGGAGGTGACAAGTGCTGCTATTTTGATCTTTGACTGCGGCCTGCACAGGCACACCAGCAAGCTACCCTGCCCTGTTGCAAGTCACTTAAGATAATATTACAGTGTTGCTGTTGTTGGGGTCTATTCTCACTATGAGTTAGAATAACTCAAACTTGCAAAGAATTCATTTAACTAAAAAAACAACATTGACACAACTAGAACACTGTAGTTATATCAACTTTATAAAGTTGAATTTATGAGTTGAAACCAAGGCAATATTCAAGTGGAGTTAACTTGAAATGTCTTAAATTTAGTTATCTGAACTTAAAAATGTGAGTTGAAAGGGTGTAGAATTGTATGTTTGTTTGACAAGATAAAGCAAGTTTCCTTGAGTGGACAATGTAATATAGATACTTGTTTTAACTGACAGTTTTAAGTTCAAACAATAAATGATCATTAATTAAACAAATTGTATAACATAACATCATGAGTTGAAACAAAGCTTTTCTTAAAGTTGAGTTTACTCAAATTTTTAAGGCAGCAATTGAACTTATGTTTTAAAGCTGAACCACCTAGATAATCTTTACAGTGTAACGTTTGTAATTCTAGTAGTAGTAGTCGACCAGTTTATTAGAAGTAAGAAAATAAGAGAAATTTGGACAAATGTATGTATTATTTAGCACAAGAGCCAACAGAGTGTGTCAGCCACCGTAGCGTCTCCTGTGGCTTGGAAAGGGAGTGGTTTGCGGTGACTGATGCATTCATGTGGTAATAATCAGAATCTTTTTTTTTTCTCCTTAAATCTTTACTGCAAAATAAAGCGTACACGGGCCATGAAGAAGTATACAGAACTTTCATTTGTGCAAAATCAGGTATTGCATATATACATATTTTGCAAACTTATAATTTGTAATAAGGTTTAAACGGTTAGTTTTCTGTCCATGTAGAGTGAACTAGCTGTCTGCGTGTTGTTTATACAAACTGATAATGTTAATCCAACACATCTTTGTAGGATAATATATATAAATTTAACACAATTAGATTTTATCTACAGCTTACTTTAAATGACAACAAAATAGATCAACTTATGTCAGAATTATATGGTGGAAAACACAAAATTCAGGCAGCAGGTGACAATTCAAATATACAAAAAAATTAATAGAATATAATGCAGTAAGGTTTTCAGGCATTCTGTAGGTATTGCTTTTAAATAGCCTGTGTTTCTCCTGTAGATCAACTTTTCTAATTTAAAAGCACACACATGCACACATCCTCTTTTGTGTCTTTTATTTGGGGATGTATGTGCATGTGACACCTTTCTACCTCAAATAAAGTAATTTTAATTTAAGTTATTTATTCCAGTACTTTGATAGCTGCTGTGTTTCAGCAGGTTTTCTGCTCATGTTCAAAACTTTCTGCACATTCAGAATCTCTCCCACACATCTTAATTCTCTGACATGTCCAGTCAAAAAAGCCGCCATATAACGAGACTGACTTAGAATTCATAATATTTAAAGTCTACCAGTCCTGTACTCTGCTGTGCATTACTTATTGCTCTGCTGGAATTACCCCCTTTAGACCATTGACTGACACAGCACACAGATTACATGTTGCATGTGAAACCGAAACCAGCTGGAAAACACACCACAAATCCACACCACACATGTTAGCAAAGCTAACATGTGTGGTGTTAGCAAAGCTAACATGTGTTAGCAAAGCTAACATGTGTGGTGTGGTGTAAAAGAGCAAAGCTGCACCTCATGATTTAGATGTTTATATTGCAAAACTCTACACAAGGACAGACTCGTAACAACCCTCTGGACTTGTAGCGCGAGGTATTACTATCACGGCTTACGCCAGTGTCACAGCAGCTGGGCTGAGTTGATTTGCGTCAAGCCCTGACATTTTGCGCCCTATAGGCAACTATGTCGCCTATACCACGGGCCGTCTCTGAGTGAGACTAGCTGCACCCAGAAGAGGTGAGAAAAAGAAGTGTGACATTAGGTCGTTTTTTTTAGCCTTGGCCCATGTTACCCTGTGTTACTAGATTAATGTCAAGGCAATTGTAAACTTACTGATTTTACATGTGAAATTCCACTACATATGTGCAAAAAGATGGTCACAGACAAAGATAGACAGTGCAGTGGGAGAAGCTCGGGTCCCTTTCATGCAGCCGTGTGCATAAATAGTTCGTCAATGTCACTTTTTGTGAAACAAAACAATTGAATTTTGACAAATATGATGTTTAAATGATACAAATACTGTATAAACATAGACTAGGCAGACCATTCAACTACAGTGTGTAACCTGTAAATAGGCTATAATGAAATGGCCAGACATAATTTCTGCATATTTCTGTCATAGCTCTTTGCTGTTAGTGTTTGTGTAGTAGGCCTACCGATCATGAATGTTCTTGATCACCCCCAAAAGGCCAAAACCCTTTAAACTTATTGACTCTTACAAAAAATGTAACAGAACTACCAAACTGTACAAGGAAACCTTTAAAGAGAAACAATAAATCCTTTTTGCTTGTTCAATTTTTTTGCTGTTGTTGTTTTGTTAGGCCTGTTAGAGCGGGTTGCCCGTTAATCGGAAAGGTCAATCCCCGGCTCCTCCTGGCTGCATGTCTAAGTATCCTTTGGCAATATACTGAACCCTGAATTGTCTCTGGTGGCTGTTCCGCCAGTGTATTTATGTGTGCGAATGAGCACTAGGCTCAGTGAGTGAATGGTGAAAGCAGATGTAGTGTAAAAGCGCTTTTAGTGGTCGAAAAGACTATAGGCGCTGTACAAATACGGAGCATTTACATTGTAGGCCTAAATCATTTACTGTTCCTCACTGAGGCGGAAAGTAACGAATTACTATTAGTATTGTAAGTTAGCCTACTTCGCTACATTTTCAATCACATCCGTTAGTGAGTAAAAAAAGTGCAAGGAAAATGATGCAGTGTCCTGCTTCTGCAGCTTCACAATAAAAGCATTCAACTGGCCAAACACGAGTTCACTGTTATTTTGAAGTAGTCACGGGAAATGCAATCTGTTTGCAAGGCGGATCATTCATCAAACATTTTTAAATATTGCAGTGAGTAGCCTACTGCTACAGTCAGCAGCAGACAGATAAAGAGCTGCAGGCGACAGGCTGCAAACCTCCACTTTCTCAGCCAGGTAACCAACTCCTTTCACTTTCACTTTCGCTGTTAGCAGACTCATGCTGTGTGCAGCGTAAAGTCAGATCATGACTGCTCACATGATTATGGAAAATACCAATAACTGTCCTACAATAGTTTTGTTTCGCTGCACCAGACTGGCTGCAGTATGAGAGCATTTTCTAGTAAAGCTGGCCACCAATTTATCCTTATGGATTTAGGCCTATCATGTTTTTAAGGAGTCTGTTCACATTGATATAGCTAAGCTAATAAAAACGTTCATTCTGCTAAAGATGAAAATATTAAACAGTAATATGGCAATTATTTTTGTCTGCTTAGAACAAATGTAATTGAGGAACCCTGATGTAGAAGTCAATTAAAAAATAGCCTACTAGTAGCCTTAATAGCCTACTTCCATTGGTGGAGTAAATAAGTTTTCATAGTTTGGTAAGGTGCCTTGCTCCAAATAGCCAAATCGGTGCATGACAATGTTGGTTAAATAAGGTTAAATGTTAACTAGGGATATGACCAGTGTTGGGGGTAACGAAAAGTAGTCAAATTACTTTTGTCTATAACGCAGTAATGTAACGCATTACTGTTGATAATAACTTCAGTAATCATTGTGTCAAAGATTCAGTGGTTCCAGCTTTTTAGATGTCAAAGTGATTTTTTACATCATTGCAAAGTAAAAATCTGTAGGTTTTGGACTGTTAGACAAAATAAGCAACAGGAAGTCTGTGGGCCTTTTCCCACAGCTTTTAGACATTTTATAAACTAAATCAATTGAGAAATTAACTGACAGCTTCATCAAGAATGATAATAATCGTTCCAATCCAAAGAGGCTGATTTTAAGGTCTGTCTGTGTCCTCTTGTTTTTTAAGACTGAACTACAACGGAGGAAATGTTTGTGCCTGGGATACTCTGTAAACACAATCAAATAGTAAAATACATACATAGTATGTATGTATGTGTATGCTGTTCTATAAAAAGGCTGCCAGTAACACTTTTTTGTTTGGTCTGTCAACAACACAGGTTCCCATGGGGAAGATGCCTGGCAACAGTCAAAAACCAAAATACATCGTTAAAGGACGAGCCAAAGGACCTGGTACGAGTTAAAACAGACTCCTCTGTCCTTCAACAACAGTACAATCAAAGAAAGAGCTTTTCCTTTACACCTACTAAAGTAACGGTGTAAAGTCACAATCTACCTGTGATCTCTATTCATCCAAGCAAATGAGGTCCATTAAAATAAAATATAGAGGTACAGAAAATGTACGGTAGAAAAACAGAGATTAAATAGAACCAGTACCTTCATGATCAGTTAACATAGAAAAAGATAAAACAAAACAAACTTGACCTGCTGCTGTTTAATGTTAAGAAAACGTTATTCTTTACATGCTAAAGAAATCATAAATAATTGTAAATAATTACTTTATTATTAATTACTTAGTAATAGCTTTCCTGTTAGCAACACTTAGTTTAGCTCTGATACCACTTGGATCCGCCTGGAGCCCTTTTTGCAAAGCTTAATGAACCTTTTGCCAGAACTTAAAGTTGGGCGAAACCAGAATCTGTGATAATGATTTGCCTCGCAGGACTCGCACTGTCTCCAGCAGCTTGAGGATTTGGTTTTGATCAGGAGTAATGAACAACTTGGTGAGGTTTTTTAAAAACAAAACTCTCTTCATAAAGCTGAACTTTTCCATTGTAGTTCACAACATTCTGCAATTCCTCCTCATATTCATATTCAGCATTCATGACATCCCTGGTGGTCTAGTGGTTAGGATTTGGTGCTCTCACTGTTGCGGCCTGGGTTTGATTCCTGGTCAGGGAATGTTTAATTCTGGTTACATATTTAAGTGTCAAAATAAGAACATCCTGTCAACTTACTTGATCTTTGCAGGTCTGATGGCTCGACGTCATACAGAAAGTGAACCTGCGGACTGTCTCGTTCATTAGTGAAACGGCTGCATAGTCCTGGGTATACAAGTCCAAAAATAGACCGCCTTTGTCTTTTCCTAAAGAATTTTCCTTGACCTCGATGGAAAAGTTATGAGGGCAGGAAAAGATGTGAAGGAGAATTCATAAGGACAGGAAAAGACAACTAAGGACAACAAAAAGTATATCTTTCCCCCTGCGTTCTTAGCTTGTTGTTTCATGCAGGCGAAAGAGACGTAGACAACTTTTAAAATATTATTCAATACCATTGTTGGAATTGAAATAAAAAAATTAACATAAGCAGGGATGCTGGAAGACAGTTGATAGGAACCTTCCTAAGCAAAAAACAACAATTTGGCCACAACCCAGTTTTGTCCATTCAGCCTCTCCTCTTGGTCCCTGCCTTTACTTTCCAGCCTCTGCACCATAAATCCGGGTGCCTGCTCCATTCCCATTTACCTGTGGACTCTCTGCTTGGATTTTCTACCTGCGCAAGTAAACTCACCTTTTCAATAAATCAGTGAACTGTTCCTGGAGGTTGTGAGATGATTATGGGGATTAATGTAAGATCATATTTGGAATTTATTCTCCACAAAGAGTAGCACAGGAAACGAAACAGTTGCATCATTTTCTCACCTCTGCCTTTCCTGCTTAGGTTCTGACTGCAGACGGGGTGCCGTTAATGGTGGATGCTGTCGTGTTTTACTGGGTCGTGGACCCCTCCTTCTGGGTCACACGTGTTAAAAATGGCTCCCAAGCCACACACACACTGGCCCAGACGACCCTGAGGGCCACATTGGGCGCAAACACTCGTACTGACACAGAGGATCTCAAAGAAAATGGGAGTTTGTGCCTCGCATTTATTATTATAACATATATAAATATATAACATATGACTCACAGAGTGGGCGGCATGGTGGTGCACTGGTTAGCACTGTTTGCAAGAAGGTTGCAGGTTCAAACCCCGATTGCCTCGGGCCTTTCTGTGTGGAGTCTGCATGTTCTTGCCAGGTGCTACGGCTTCCTACCACCGTCTGAAGACATGCTGACTAGATTAATTGGTGACCCTAAAATTGTCCTTAGGTGTGAGTGGTTGTTTGTCTATGTGTGATGGACTGGTGACCTGTTCAGGGTGTCGCCTGCCTTTTGCCTGATGTCAGCTGGGATTGACTCACAGAAACAAGACAGTCACTTACAGGTGATGTTAAACCAAAATCCTGAAAGACTAATTTCTCCATGTGGAAAAACAATTTACATCTATTGCACGATAATAAAGCTGTTATTTCTTTTATTTTTTAAAACATTTTAATGAGGTGTTCAAAGATAAAATAACATTACAGTGTTAAAAATATATGGGGCACTTAATATGTTTTTATAAACAAAAATGAAAAAGATGACATTTCAAAAAGGGTGCAATTTGTTATAATGTAAAAAGCTAAATACAAAACAACTCAAATGCATTATACATTTACATTTACACTTACACAAAAACATGATGATATTAGATAACCATAACCCGGATCCCTGGTAGTCTAGTGGTTAGAATTTGGCGCTCTCACCGCCGCGGCCCGGGTTCGATTCGTGGTCAGAGAATGTGCTTTTAGCGGACTTGGCTTGGGAACTGGAGGGATCCCCTAGCTGCTCCCTGGTCTCTGTACAGAGGCTGCCCACTGCTCCTAATTAGGATGGGTTTAACCCAGAGAACGTCTCGGGTTACGTATGTAACCCTGGTTCCCCGAGAAGGGGAACGAGACACTGCATCGGTTACGACACTATGGGAACGCCTCTAGGCGAAGCAGGTCTGAACGTGAATGAAATCACTCCAATCCTATTGGCCTGTTGCTAGAACGGTAAGGTGTGACGGAATAACCGGAGGAGTATAAAGCACACCTGTACACACTCATCATTAGCTTAAACTATGAAGCAGGCGCTTCAGGCGGGGAGAGAGGTGCGGCGGGCCGACGCAGTCTCTCGTTCCCCTTCTCGGGGAACCAGGGTTACATACGTAACCCGAGACGTTCCCCTTCGAGGGAACTCGAACTGCGTCGGTTACGACACTATGGGAACGAGATACCCACTAAACCGTGCCGAAAACCCCGCCTGCCCCTGTGTGCAATAAAGTGGCACGACTAAGAGGAGAGCGCACGAGTGCCAGGTGCCGAAGGAAGGTCAAGACTGTAAAACCGAATGAATGTGTGCGGAGTGGCCCAGCCAGCCCCTAAACAACATCCTGCAAGAGGCCCCGGAAAGGAGGGCTCGAGAGGCCGCCATGCCTCTGGTAGAATGAGCCCTCACAGCCACAGGTGAAGGCAAACCGCGCACCTGATAGGCCAGAGAAATAGTCTGAACAATCCAGTTGCTAATAGTATGTTTGGATGCAGGGAGCCCGGCCCTGGGAGACCCAAAACACTAGCAGCTGGTCAGCCTTCCTCCAACGGGAGGACCTCAGAGTGTAAATACTCAGTGCTCTGACAGGGCAGAGCAGATGAAGTCTCCCGTCCTCCGCCGTCACATGAGGTGGAGGATGAAATGCCTGCAGCACTGTGGACCCTGCCGCACAAGAAGGCACTTTAGGGATGTATCCTGAATGACGGTGCAGGATAGCCCTAATATTCCCCGGGGCAAACTCCAGGCTTTGCGGGGAAACCGAAAGCGCTTGGAGATCCCCCACCCTCCTCAGAGAGGTGATAGCAAGGAGAAAGGCCATCTTGAGGGTCAAGTGCTTAGCCTCAGCTGACTCCAGGGGTTTGAAGGGGGCCTCAGCCAACGCCCCAAGAACCACTGCCAGATCCCAAGTGGGAACCTTGGACCGAGTCGCAGGTCTCATCCTCCGGGCACCACGGAGGAAACGTACAACCAAGGGAAGTTTCCCCAAGGACCCCTCCCTCAGAGGGGTGTGGAAAATAGCTGCCACGTACACCTTGAGGGTGGAAGGGGAAAGACCAGCAGAGAACCGGTCCTGGAGGAACTCAAGTACCTGAAACACCGGGCAGGTAACAGGGTCCACCGACCGCTCCCTACACCAAGTGGAGAAAACACTCCACTTCAGGCCGTACATCCTCCGTGTGGACGGGGCCCTGGAGCTCAGGAGGGTCTCGACTGCTCCGGCTGTTAGACCCGCCTCTAGGTACTGTGCCCCCTCAGGGGCCAGACCCACAGTCGCCATATGGCGGGGCAAGGGTGAAGAACCCGGCCCTGCGCCTGGGACAGCAGGTCTCTCCTCAGAGGGACCCGCCACGGCGGGCCGTCCAGGAGCGACATGATGTCCGAGAACCACACCCGGGTTGGCCAGAACGGGGCTACGAGCAGTAGGCCGACATTGTCCTGGCGGACCCGCTCCAGAACCCCGGGAGCAGAGCGACTGGGGGAAAAGCGTACAGACGTAGCCTCGGCCACGAATGTACCATGGCGTCCAGACCCAAGGGGCTGGAGGAACGAGAGAAACCATAGCGGGCAGTGCGTAGTCTCTTGAGACGCAAACAGATCCACGTCTATGGGGCCGAACTCTTCGCACAAGAGCTCCACCACTTCGGGGTGAAGTCTCCATTCCCCGGGCCTCAGCCCCTGCCTCGACAGCAGGTCTGCTCCCTGATTCTGCGTCCCCGGGAGATACATCGCCCTGAGCGATAGTAACCTCTGCTGGGACCACAGGAGGATCTGACGCGCCAGTCTGTCCAGAGGGCGCGAGCGCAGACCGCCCTGGTGATTCAGATAGGCCACCACCACTGTGTTGTTCTCTTCGGAACGAACCAGGACGTGGTGGCCTTGGGAGATCGGGCAGGAAACTCCTTAGAGCCTGGAACACCACCAACATCTCGAGACAGTTGATATGCCACTCGGATCGATGCACCTGCCAGGATCCCCTTGCAAAGCGGCCGTCCATGACCGCGCCCCAGCCCGTGAGGGAGGCGTCTGTCGAAATAACCAGCCGGCGACAAGACCCTCCCAGCACGGGCCCCTGGGACAGGAACCAAGTTTCCTTCCAAACTGATAGGGAACGAAGACACTTGCGCGTAACCCAAATCAGACGGAGAGGATTTCCCCTTGGGGAAAAACCCTTGTTCCTTAGCCACCACTGCAGGGGTCTCATGTGCAGCAGTCCAGATGGTATTACGCTGGACGCAGCCGCCAGGAGACCCAACACTCGTTGAAAGTGTTTCATAGTGATGGCGTGGCCTAACTTCACCCCTTTCACGGCAGCCAATATGGTGTCGACACGTGCCGGAGACAATTGTGCCCGCATCGTTGTCGAATCCCATACAACCCCTAGGAACGTAGTCCGTTGGGTGGGCGCCAGCACGCTCTTCTTTGCATTGAGCCTCAGCCCTAAACGCCGCAGATGAGCCAGAACGACATCTCAATGCCGAACCTCCAACTCTCGAGACTGGGCTAGGATGAGCCAGTCGTCGATGAAGTTGAAATCCGGATGCCCTGGAGCCTCAGCGGGGCCAGTGCTGCATCCATACACTTGGTGAATGTGCGAGGGGAAGTGCCAGGCCGAATGGAAGAACCCGATACTGGTAAGCCACACCCCCGAAGGCAAACCTCAGGAACTTCCTGTGAGAAGGACGGATGGAGACCTGGAAATAGGCGTCCTTTAGATCTATCGTGACGAACCAATCCTCAGATTGGATGTGCGTCACGGTGGCGGGGATGATGAGCATCTTTAACCTGAATCTCCTCAGAGACCGGTTAGAACCCGCAGATCCCAAATAGGGCACGCAGCCCTCCGTCCTTCTTGGGGACTATGAAGTACCGGCTGTAGAACCGGCGTCTCTGTCTGGGGGGGAGACACGTCCCACGGCCCCTTTCCTCAGCAGAGTACGAACTTCCTGTCCCAACACCGGACCTTGCTCCGGGCGGACCACAGTCCAAACCACCCCCCTCTTCTGTTGAATTTGGAGGGGGGTTTGAACTGTAGTCGATACCCATCTATGGCAGTGCGCAGGACCCACGGAGAAATGTTCGTCAGGCTCCGCCAAGCCTCTGCAAAGTCTGCCAACGGAACCAGCCCCTCGGGGCTGGTGGTCGGTGTCTCGTGTGATCTTCTGGTGGACCCCTGAAGCCCCAGAACGGCAGGGGGGAGCCGCCGAAGATCCACGGTGAGTGAGTCGGGGCACCGCCTGACTGCAGACCCTCGGGGCAGGCAGTACGGCGTGGACTCGATGGTGGCAGGTGCGTCCTGAACGTGTAAACGGCGGGATAACATCACCTGTTGCCACGGCGGAGGGGACCTCGGTCGGCCTCCGGGGGGGTGGGGGGGGTGCGGGAGGGGAGAAAGACTCCCCTACCCCGGTCTTCCCTGAGCTCCGTCGGGACTGGATGACGGTCCTCAGATCGCGTCTCTCAGACGGCTGAGGGTGAGAGCGCCGTCTCGCTGCCCCAGCTCCTCGGGGGGGCCCCCGAGAAGCGACACCTGCTTCCTCTCCTCTCCGTAGGAGCTCGTAGAGGGAAGGGACCTACGCCTGGCAGCCTCAGCTGCCTTGGGTCCAGACCGGCGAGGGAGGTACTGGCGGAACGCTTCGCCCTGCGTCTAACGCTCCGTGGTTCTGCGAAGCTCCGCCAGACCTTCCTCAGAGGGACCCCCCCTCTGAACCATCTCCTGTAGCAGGTCGGCTTGGTAGGCTTGAAGCACCGCCATGGTGTGCAAGCTCGCACCTGCCTGGCCCGCTGCCATGTACGCCTTCCCCACGAGCGTGGATGTGGTGCGACATGGTTTGGATGGTAACGTCGGCTTCTCCGGGGAGGACGCAAGTCGAGGGGAGAGATAGCTCGCAAGCGCATCCTCCACCCGAGGCATCCTCCCATAACCACGGTCCCTAACCCCCATCACATTACTGTAGTTCAGTGATCGTGGTGTGGAAAGCCATGTAGAGAAGGGTCTGCCCCATGATTACTCAGTTCATCATGTAAATCAGGAAAGAATGGCAGAGACCGGCGTGGAGGTGGCGCGTGGTGCTTAAGAAACCTTTCATCCAGCTTACCACTAGCCTGTGGTGTCTGCTCCTCCTGTGGCCAGTTGATGTTGAGCTTAGCCACGGCTCTAGTCACCACCTCCAGCAGCACGTCATAGTCGGGCGCCGCCAGATGACGCCGCCCCGACACCCGGAAGTCATCGTCCACTACGCTGAGCACGTCCGCCTCCTCGGAGTCGGATTGCTGCAGCGTCTCCGGATCCAAACCGCGAGCGGGAGAAGCCGAGAACGGGCTCCCGAACGAGGAAAGGAAGCGTCGGAGCCAGCGGATGAAGGTCGGGAAAAAGCCTCAGCCGTCCCGAAATCCTCCGACAGATCACGCTGTGAACCCCATGAGTGAAGCCGCCGGGCCGCCTCAGCGGCCGCAGGGCCCGCGCCACGGGGAAAACACATCCGGCCATCCTCGGAAAAGAGAGCCATGCTGTACCTCAGTACCCGCACGGAAAGGGCTTCGCAACGGGCGCAGGCAGCCCCCTCGAGAGCTGCCCGGGCGTGCTCCATCCCCAAACATGAGACACACATCTCATGAGAATCTCCATCCGTGATGTACCGAGGGCAAGAAAAAACACACCTTCTGTACATCTGGTTGCCGGACATGCTGGTAGACTTCTTCTTCAGGTAAGACATACTGCTTGTAGGACTGGAGCTTTCTTCAAACAACATACAGAGCGCCTGCTGAATAGAAAAAAGCTAATGATGAGTGTGTACAGGTGTGCTTTATACTCCTCCGGTTATTCCGTCACACCTTACCGTTCTAGCAACAAGCCAATAGGATTGGAGTGATTTCATTCACGTTCAGACCTGCTTCGCCTAGAGGCGTTCCCATAGTGTCGTAACCGACGCAGTTCGAGTTCCCTCGAAGGGGAACTAACAAATTCCCCCTCAGGGATCAAAAAGTGTAAGAAAATGCAGAAAAGATTAATAACTAAAAACAGAGCAAAGAAAAAGTGATAGCCACCAGCTTCTTCTCCCTTGGCAGGATGAAAGAAAAATATGAATGTATAAAAATTGTTTTTATTGTAGAACAGACTCAGATTCAGAAGGAGAGGCAATACTATAAATACTATAAATACTAATTATAAGAAGAATGAAAAGGCAACAAGCAGCAAAAGAAGATTTTAAAACATTATAATGCTACTTTTAATTGTTTTTCTTGAAGGTTCCCCTCTGTTCTGTTTATGTAAATTGTGTGTTTCTTATTAATTTCTGTTTCTGTTATGTTAAACTTTGCCCCTCAGTAGTATATTATATACATCAGGCCAATTCATTTGCCAACCTGTGGGCCCCATCTGGCCCAGAAACCTCAAAGAGTGTCCCAGCATATATAAATAAATATGACAAAACAAGTAAACTACATATTATAGTGTATGGAAGTAGCTAACAAGTGAGCCATTTTGTTTCATCCTCATGTCTGTTGAGAGTTGCACATGCGTCGTACCGATTAATGTTTTCTACATCTAGCGATTGACAGACACGTGGAGGGAAGTACTGAATACATGTCTCTGTCAACACTCAAAGTAAAATTGACAATGAAACCTGTCAGTTTAACATGCCTGGTCTGGCAAGTACTTAATTATGTTCTATTCTGTATTACATTAATTTGCATTTGTTTAAAATGTGTCAGTATCAGAAACTAAAAAAAAGATTTTAAATTCCTGTTTGGAAGATCTGGCACATTTGAATACCCCTGATATTTACTTTGTTTAAAATGTTTTGTCCTATAGGAGGTGCTGTATGCTGCATCCAGACTGTGGGGTGTTCGGGTGGAGCGGGTGGAGCTATAAGACCTGAGCCTCCCTGTCAATCTGCAGCGCAGCATGGCTACAGAGGCTGAAGCAGCCAGAAAGGCAAGGGTCAAGGTACCTATATATACACACTTAGACACAATCTGTCCATCGGGTGCTCCCTGTCAGCCTCAGTTTTACAGATTAGTCCATTACTCTGTCGTCTTGTCTCCGTTGAGAAAAAGTGTGCGAGTTCCTGCCATCTGTTTCATTTAATCACTACAAGTTAACTGACATTAAAAACACACTGTATATGTCTACGTCTGTGTAAATTTAACCTGATATCCAGCACCTTTTAAAATATGAACAGCACAGTAATTTGGGTTTGGGAAGGCTCTACTATTTTCTTTTTCTTCTTTCTGTAGTCTGTGGTGCAGGAGTGGGTGTGGTTTTCTGAGGCGTCAGTTAAGGTTACACGATACAAACAAGATGTGACATTGTGTTATTGATCATGAATATTGCAAGAACGATTTTTATTTCGATAGTTTTAAACATCTATGAAAACACAGTGGATGGGCCCACGTTTCCCCTTCCATCTGAGAGGGACATCATGAGAGGGACATGAATGTGAATCCAGCCACTTGTTTTGGCCACATTTCACTTAAAACCACAAATGTTGACCTCATGTAGCAGTGGACTGACCTCACAGCTGGTTTTATAATCTCCTTGACTCGATCCACACCGGCCTCTGCTGTTTGCCAAATCAGGTGACTGATGACCGCTTCACAGGTAAGCTCATTAACTGGCCAGGACATTGTGACCTTACACCGACATTTGACTGCTTACCTGCCAATCACTGTCCAGTCCTGGTCGGCAGATTATAGGATGTATTTTTCTAACTGTACATACAGATTTGAATCCATCACATGATATGTCCTCCTTTGTTATTGTATAAGGCAATACTGCTTGGTGATGCAGTGCCCATCAACTGCATTTGCATGTAAGAGCATGATGTCTATGATAACAGACGACTAAGTAAGCAAGTTTCAGGTCCATTTTGATGGTGCAATAAGAAGAAAATTAAGCAAAGGGATGCTTTGAAGGAAGAAAAATGCATTCAGACGCAAGTATAAAAACTTAAACTGCATTTAGATTTTGTCTTTCAAAAATGGCAGGGCGGTTGTTACGGCCCTTAAGCCGTGTGTGTCTGCCCAGGGGTACTGCTGCTCGTCTGTCCTCTGCAGGTCCTGCCCTCTCCCCCCCTCTGATGTTGCAGCCAGGAGGCTAGGGTGCACACCTGTCCCCAGTTTGCAATAAGCGGGAGCGCAGGAGCAGGTATACGGAGCAGAGAGCAGGCAGACTGGGCATGGAGAGCTGGGTGAAACTGCAGTGAGTGACAAGTCTGAACCTCGTGGTGGGGTTCACTCCTTCAGTGGGGGGAGGGTGGTATTCATTATTGTATCTTATGTTATTTTCTCATTCGTGGCATTTGTGGGTGCTTCCTTGTTTTTGGGAAGTTGTTTTTGTAGACCCTCCCCAAGGGTACCTTAGCATTTTTCTTTATTGTAAATAAAGCGCCATATGTACTGTAAAATCTGTCTCCTGGCTTCCTTCAACCTGGAATGATTCTACTATTGTCACTAAGCTCCTCCTCCCCTGGATTTTCCACTGGAGGTTCGTAACAGTGGTGAAGGTTTAATCTCTAATTAATCCAGTACTTAGTCCTCTGAAAAAAGAGCTTGCTGTTTTCACGCTTCGGTTTTAGAACAGATTGAACAAACATGATACAAGGTGTTAATTACTTTTTTTAATTACTAGATTTTAAGGTTGAGGTAGGCAGAGTTTATCACTTCCAGACAGAGCCAGGCCAGCTGTTTTCCCTCCTAATGCCAGACTCTATGCTAAGCTACACTAACTGACTGCTTCACATTTAACAGACAGATATGAGTGTTGTATTGATCTCCTCAGCGAATAAATGCATTAACTGAACTATTCATTTAAGTATTCAGTGGAAGGAATAAATTAAACAATGTGGAGTTTTCTGTTTCTTTTTCATCCGTAGCTGCAGGGGCGATCAGAGATGGACGACACAGACCGGTTGTTGTTTTAACCCATCTTGAAGGGCTCATTTTGCATAGCAGTTTTCCTTCTGATCAACAGATTCTGCAGAGTCTACATGCCTGTCTTTTTCTGGGACTTTAAGTAGTCAAACTGAGCTCCTGATCCATCTTCCAACCGGTGATTGTGCTGAAACCGCACAGTCAGTCTTACATTACTGTGACCCGCCGCTAAGTTTCACTGCTTTTGAAGTGTTTTCAGAGTCTCTGGATGTTAAATTACATGTTGAATTGAGTGAGTACAGGGCAGGATGGGCTGGGTACAGTGTGGCCAGAACATGTGGCGCTATTAATAACCACCGCTGGTGTGGCTCCATGTGGCACAGATTACCCACAATCATATTTCAACATCATTGTTGAGTTGACGGCCACCTACCAGGCTTTTATATTTTTATCTTTGATATACATTTTCCACTACATTCTATTTTTTGCTGTAATGTAAAGTGTAATTTGGACAGTCTTTTCATAAACCTCCAGGAGTGAGGTGCCTACACTAGTTGTCACAATAAATGATAATCTGAAAGATCAAATTTTCTGATCTGCAATGTCAACATTGTAAATCGGCAAAATCACAGCAACACAAACACAGGAACAAGATAACCAAGAAAGCCAAAATACCAAGTGACTTTCCTAGAAAGAAAGTGAAAAAACTCCCACATGCAAATCCAAGTGATTAATGTGCCTCCACCTCCGCCTTTAACACCTTATACATTTATAAGAGAAACAACTGCTAAAAACAGAAGTGAGAGTGAAGAAAAACAGTAAAGTTGTGGACAGGATATATAAACAATGAGCTGAACCTCACTATAGAGAGCTCCGTACAGCCGACTGCAGATTCAGCTGAAAATGTTCTGTAGGTTCATCAATCACATTTGCATTGTTATTATAAACATATCCATTACAGCTGCTTTAAGGTTATTTGAGAGGGGTTTTAATTTAGTTGAAAGAAAGCTTTACTGCCCGGCATCTTCATTCAACTTTTCATATGAATAAATCAAATTAGGTCAAATTATTTCTTCACTTTCTAAAAGCTTCTCAAATGTATCTCCCTTACAAACTCCCGTCTCTTTGCTCCACCACTTCAACATCTACCTGCTATTGTTAAATGTCCTCACTTTTCTTTCTCTTTCTCAGGCTTTCCTGCCCTCCCTCCCTCTCTGCCTCCATCCTTCTAGAAACTGATCCTTGCTGTAAGTTAAGTGGAGACACCGCCTCTCCTCCCTCCCACAACAATCCCTCCCTCATGCAGTCGGTCCCGGCTTCACTCACATTTCAGAAACCCTTCTCTCTCTGTCAGACTTTACCTACATCTTTCCCTGCACGTCCCTGTGTTTGGAGGAAGGATGCAGCCCCACAGACTCCTGAGTCTGCTGGGAGTCATCGTGCTCTGCAACGGTAAGAAAAACACAATTTATCAACACAATATATCAAAGAACTTAGAACTTATGCTCATTGTCAAATCTTTATTCTGCTTACAGTTCAGTTCTTATCTTTGAAGAAACATTGATCCTGAAAGAATTAAAGATTAAAGTAACTGTGCTGCACTTCAGATACAACAACCAGACAATATAAGTGTTTGAGTGCAGACAGAAACAGCTTAGTGAAGTGCAGATTATTTAAAGTCACCCCCATCATCTGGTCTACTTCAGTTTAAAATGAAAAGGTCTGTTTCTGTTTGGTGCAATAAAAGTAATTATACACCGGGTCACACAAAGACGCACTCTTAGGTTCATAGGTTACTAATGTGTGTGTTTGGGGGCTGGATTGTGGCCATTTCCACCCTCTTGTTTTCAGAGTGGGGCAGGTGGTGAAGGGATGAGGTGTTTTTTTATAGCAGCCTGATCCTATTGAGGGCAGTGTCGCACTCATGTGTGTTAATTGCAGAGCGTGAGAGTTGATACCACTCTTATGTGTTAAGTATGGAGCTTGAGACAGTTAGCTTAGCTTAGCATAAAGACTGGAAGCAAGGGCTTGGCTTTGTTCAAAGTTAGAATAATCCGCCTACCAGAACCTCTTAAACTCATTCATGAATGAAAGAATAAAAAATCCATTATTATCCATACAAAAACTAAAGTGTAAAATTAGTGGTTATGCTGTGTTCCAGACAGTGTTGTGTGAGTGATAGTTGGAGCTCTTCTACGGCTCGGATCTGCACAAAACTTTCCGGTGACAGCACAAAAGTTTAAGGACTGCATTGGAAAATGAAATGAGAAACCAGACTTGCCTCTAATCTTTTGTTTTCTAGGTCCAGGAATGATAAAAATTTCTTTAAACCAATGTTTAAATCTAATATTTCCACAGACTGTTCAGCAAAGTAGAAGAGCAGACTGTGGAAACATTGGATTTAAACACTGTGTCAAACTGTGGACATCTGTGAGATCACAAAAAATTAAATTGCGTCTCTTTATTTACCTACAGAGAATCCTCTTTGATTCTAAGGTAGCTAAGTGTCCATGTTAAGATAGCGATAACACCCTGTGAGGTGTGCTGATACAGTAAACTGACTGAGACTCTTGTACACCTGTCAATATTGATTAAATGGAAAAGGAAAAACTGAATCCTCACCTCAGAAAACCACCACCAGCCTGTGCACTCCAGCATGCAGGCTGAAGACACTTTAAATAGGATAAAGAGACTGTATGTTAGCCTGAGTGGCAGCTTAATCCTCACATCATAGATCTAAAGAGGTCCGACTAACACTCAGCGTCACTTGAGTAAGAATTGA
This sequence comes from Micropterus salmoides, assembly GCF_014851395.1. Taxonomy (NCBI): domain Eukaryota; kingdom Metazoa; phylum Chordata; class Actinopteri; order Centrarchiformes; family Centrarchidae; genus Micropterus; species Micropterus salmoides. The sequence goes on from NW_024041295.1 coordinate 33,884, forward strand.
TCCCAGCGTTTCCTGTCAGACAGCGTGAACTGTTAACTCAGACTTTGGACTTTTAATCTGGCAAACAAGTGAGCAAACATTTGGATAAAGACCATGTCAAAGGTGTTTAGAGAAAGACAGCTATTCTGTCCTTTGTTTTTGGTTTTCCTCTTCTTTGTGTGTTAGGTTGATGTTCATGAACAAAACCAGACCCGAAGTCTCCTGATGTCTTGTTGAAATTACCAACATGTTGTGCAGCTTTAATGTTCTCAGCGCTCGTTCTGACTCAAAATGTCTTCTGTGTTGTGCGCCCAGGCCAGGAGGACAGCGGGACGGACGAGTCCTGCGATGACTTTACAGACCTCAACCTGTCTCACTGCTTCATGGGAACCAGCCTGTACGTCCGGCTGCTGCTCTACACCCGCTCCAACCTCGACTGCGGCCGTGAGCTCAACCACCACAACCTGTCCTCCCAGCCTCTCTTCAACCTCTCCCACCCCACCGCCTTCGTCATCCACGGCTACCGGCCCACCGGAGCTCCCCCCATCTGGATAAACCACTTGGTTCACCTGCTGGCCGAGCAGGAGGACATGAATATTATCGTGGTGGACTGGAACAGAGGGGCGGCCAACCTCAACTACTTCACCGCTGTGGCCTACACGAGCGAGGCAGCTCACAACCTCACCGGCTTCATCATGACTATGCAGGTGAGACGCTCTTGTGTCGAAGTATGAGTTTATTTATCTGAGAAAGAGAACTCCAAGAAATATTTGCTTCTTTTAGGTCCTTGTTTTGCTTTTTCTTGGCACATTAACTGTCTGGTTCAGTCTCAGTGTTTCCAGCAGCAGCAGAAAGCTTTTTTTTCAGCCAATAAAACCCCAACAACTACAGAGCCAGATATTTTTCTTAGGAGAAACAGAGCTAAAATGAGAGTGACTATTGGATTCACATTCATCAAGTGACACAAACAAGATGCAAATGGGACGATCAGGTTGCTCTGTGTCTGCTTGGTGTGGAGTTCTTCTCCTCCCAAGAGGCCAAAACAAATCAAGTAATGCAGCTTTGAAGAACAGTTTCAAACAAACTTAACGTTTACTTTTTGTCTGAGTTTAACAGTGTAGACTTGGCATCTTGACTAAGAGCCTAAAGGGGCGTTTCATTTTATTTTTCCTATCAGGGAGCAGGAATTTCTGAATTATAATCCCAGAAAATAGTTTAATCAACTAGGTCAAGGTCATCAAGATGCCAAGATATTCACTCATTTCATCTCGTGATCAATTTAGTAAGTAGAGGAAACAAAAGTCGGCCGAAACGTACTTAAATTCAAATATATGGCTTCTTAAAAATGACGGCATATGTAAAATACCCACAATATACAGAGCACTATGGTAGTTACGGTGCTGAACTCTGCGCTTCTCTAGTCTTCTATTGTCCTCCAGCTGTTAACGCATTTAGTGTTTAACGCCGTACAGATTATGACCATGCATGAACAGTAAGATGAGAGCTAAAAGGTGAATAAAAAGAGAACAAAATGTGTACCTCGAATGTAACGCTGAGTTTTGAATGTTGTGTGTCTGCAGGAGGAAGGAGCGTCTCTGAGCTCGGTTCACCTCATCGGTGTCAGTCTAGGAGCTCACCTGGCTGGATATGTAGGAGCAAATCTGAAGGGGAAGATTGGACGCATCACTGGTAAAATAAAAAATAAAAATATAATACTAAAAAAACATACAGGGAAAAAGTGGTAGAGCAAAAGGAAAGGGAAAAGTTCAGCGTATTGAGTATGATGGGAAATTATTTTTATTTAAATGTTTAAGTTGACATGTTTAAAGTGACATTAAAGAAGTAAGGACATTTAAATTAAAGGATAAATAAAAGTGTCATGAAAGCATTTCTTGCAGACAGAAAAACAGCACTTCAAACTGAGTTTAAGAAGTTAAAACTTACTACCTTAAATTACAAAGTAATAAATAAACGTAATGTACAAACATTTTGCACTGAGGAAAGTCCAACATGGACCATCTGTACATCTCAGGAATGTATTAATATAAATATTTAAAATCTAGACTCTGAATCTCTTTTCTCTGATTACCGTACCAGGTCTGGACCCAGCGGGGCCGATGTTCACCAGCGCCACACCAGAGGATAGGCTGGACCCCTCAGACGCCATGTTTGTGGACGTACTTCACACTGACATGGACTGTGAGCATCTAAACTACATTTACTGATAACAACTAAACTCAGAGGTAGTGAAAAAACAAACCTGGGGTCAGCTGATTAAACATGACAGAAAAATCAGTGGTAGCCAATGTAGAGACAGAGAACAGGACTTGTAGGCTATATGGGACACAATTTAAAGGATCTTCTTATCTTATTTTAATTTGCTTTAAATTTTGTACATAAACACTTTAAGTATGTAAACACGTATAATCTTAGGTTTAATGATTTTCTTTAACTATTGTGTATTTTGTGGGAGATTTACAATTCATTGTCCTGCACAACAACTGCATAGTTCCTACAAGAGTTCTTCATAACAGAAGCATATTCCTAATTTTTATATTCCTGATGTTAAAAAGGCCAGCAACACATGGAACCTACCAACCCCTATCTTCAAGTGGTACTTCCCGCCCCCCTTTTTAGAATGGTATGTTCCCTCTGCCCAGTGCAGTTCACAAGATCATAGAGGGTCTGAGAGTTACAGTTTTTAGTCTAATTAAGTTAGAAAGAGTGTTAATGTCTTTTGTTTCTGACTGTTATGTGCGTCCATTGGACTGTAAGTACTTTAAGTCTCATGCTAATAGTTTGGGTATAGTCTTCCCCTTCTTAGCTAAATCTTGCTCTAGCTCACTTTAGCTACTGTTAGTCATGTCAATTAGGCCCATTTCAGAGCAAGTGAGTATCTACAGTGATAGCTCTATATGCGTAGAGCCTGTGCTTAATGTAATTACATTCAATGGGGCTCTTTATTATTAATAGCTGCCTAGCTGTCAACTGTTTTCTTTAAGGTGGCTAAATTAGTGTGTAAAAGTACTTAGCTGGCACCACAGTGGTCTGGTGGTGTCACTTTGTGGCCTTTCTAAGTATAGCGGTGTTATTTTTCTCATTTAGTTCTTTATGATGACTGGTTTAATGGGTTGTAATATGTTTCATTACTCTGTATATTATTCCTCATTTCAGAACCACACACACCTACCACAATTTAGCAATAAAGAGGTCTTAACTGGAAATTCTGGACTATTTTGTAGTCCTTCAGTAGCGGGTGGTGATTTCCTGAACCCAAGTATTGTGAGAAGCCACAGTCATCTCTTTCTTTCACCTGAGGTATTATTTTCTAAGGGTTCAATTTTAAACAATAGTATACTATATATACAGTAGCTTGTCAAGGTTTAGTGACAATGCCATCCTAAATAAATAATCTCTCAGTATTCTCTTGCTGAAGGAAGCTCTCTTTTATTTTGAAGAGGTCATATTATGCTTTTTCTTTTCCCCATCACTTTATTGTGTTATGTTACCACCTCCTGCAGAAAACACGGCACCTGAACCGCCGCAGCTCGATTGTAGTCCAGCCTTTACTTCCGTAACTTATCTGCATCACTTTGTAACACGCGTCATAATTCTTGTCTAGCGGCTAGTGTGGCAGTGAAAAAGACTGAAAACAGCACTCAGAAACATCCTGCTCCAGTCTAGCTTGCAAAGCTGGTTCAGGTTGTTCTGCCTGTGTATCAGGATCATGTACGGCTAAACCGGAGCTGTGGTTACCGGCTGAAGCGGCTTTGTTTTGGATCACACTACCTTGCTTGTCAAGACCCACCCTACTCTGCTTCTGATTGGCTAGTAGTCCTTATTTGGGAACAGCACATGTGCAACTCCTCCCGTACCCGAGGTCACTGATTCGAGTCAGGACCCCGCTGTACAATTCGGCGTGTGACGCCTCTGTGGTTCATGTTTGGGTGTGGGACAGCATGTGTTTTTGGAGGCAGTGTGTGAGATGCTGCTAAGTATGTTTTTGTTGGAGGTGGTCAACATTGTGATCGTATATGGATGGAAGTGAGGTGTCGATCAAAAATGAGTTTATTGTCTATTATGAGTCCAAGATATTTGAAGTTCAACTGTCCAGTGTGGACTGTGTTTGATTTGCTGATGACTACTTCTTGTGTTTGAAAGAAACACAGTTAGCATACAAATATAAACATATGGTGTAACGTAATGTGACATGTTTGAGCTCTTTAGTCTTAAAATTACGCTCAATACTGAATCTGTATGTTCCTTTTTGCAGCGTTTGGACTGAGAGGAGCCCATGGTCATATTGACTTCTACGCAAACGGTGGAGCAGACCAACCAGGGTGTCCCAAAACCATCTTTGCAGGTGAAAACACACACTCAAGCTGAAAACATGCTTTCACAAACACTCATTATCACACACTCGCTGTATTATTGTCTGTCTTTCTTTCTCCTCCCACAGGTAAATCTTATTTTGTGTGACCACCAGCGCTCGGTGTTTCTGTTCTTGTGCACTCTGAACCGAACCTGCAGCCTCACAGGTTACCCCTGCTCGTCTTACAGCGACTTCCTGGATGGGCGGTGTATGCAGTGTGAGGCCTTTAAACCTGCACCCTGTCCTGTGCTTGGTAAGTGAAGAAATGTTTACAGGGCTTTGAACAACCTGTAGTGGTGACCAGTTAGAACTACGAGAAGAATAAAAGATATTTACCCTTCTACATCTTATATTTCTCATCAAATCTCTCTAATTTATCATATTAACTAGATAGTTATTATTAGTGCAGAGCTAATCAGCAAAAATAACTGAAAACACCTGTATGGGTTTACATGAGCTTTAAATCGACAGATCTGTGTAGCAAGACAAAACACCGTGAGTACCATTGTTAACAAGACTTATAGACTGATGCAGAAGGTTTCAAACTGTGAGGCGCGGAGGGAAGGACTACAGGCGAGATACTGAGAGGTGAACATGAGTCAAAAATTGCACTCTTTCTTGAGTCATAAGTAATGAAAATCTGAACACACAGAATGAAACATATTTGTAGATTCGGTGTGAATTACACTTTCAGCTCTCATGAATTAATCCCCTCATCAAAGATGCTCCTTTTAACTACAGAACTTGCCTGACAATCATCACATTTTTTCTTCTGTATCACAGTAATCTAGTGATAGTCATAGATAGATAGATAGATAGAACTGCTAATAGCTAATTTGGCATGTTTCAATGGTGCCAATTTGCCAAAATGTAAACAAATATAAGCTTAAAACCAAGGCTCAACTCAGTGGCTCTGTGGAGATATTATACTTCCCGCTTATATCCCCCCCAAAACCCCTGGACAAACTAAACATGTATTTGACTTGGCCCTAACAGGTGCAAAAAGAAGTGAGTATGTTAAACCAACAAACACGAGAGGAGGTCTAATCAGGCCAAATAAGTGGTACACTTGTAACTTGTGCAGGACAGGTAAAAGCCCGTTATCACCAAGGTAATGTTCATCAGTGTTCTTGAGCCACCTTAAAATTAAAGTTTTGGCCCTTGAAAACAGAAGAGGAAGTCGTACTATATTAGAGTCTGGCACCACTCTAATGTAGTGTGACTTCTTCTTTTGGTTTTTAGGAAATAGGGCTGTTTACTTTTCTAGGATCATTTTAGTTGGCTTCTGCCAACTTTATGTGCGTCCATTTAACAAACGTCTGATTTAGCATTTTGCCAATTTAACAAATGTTATGTCCTAAGGTCTAGGGGTATTCTGGATGCAACATAAGGGTGCGGCTGCCCACTCTTCCAAATCCGAAGCAAGGCCAGAACAAAGGAAATACAAATTAGCAGTTTTTATTGTCTACAGAGATGAGCAGTGCCCAAAACAGCCAAAACACTAAGAAACTTTAAAGTCATAACACAAAGCATAACGCTTCCAGGAACCCAGAATACAAGAAAAATAACACAGCAGCCTATAAAAATGTAAACATAATTACTGATAAGTATTTAAAATGTGACATTAAAAAAACAACTGTTTATACCCACAAATACAGCACTTAACTGGAAATTCTGGACTATTTTGTAGTTCTTCAGTAGCGGGTGGTGATTTCCTGAACCCAAGTATTGTGTAGAGGAGTTTGACCTTTTGTGTCTGATCAGCTGTGTGGTCTCACCTGCAGGTTATGATGTCAGCCAGTGGAGGGAGACTCTGCTGAAGCTCGGACAGACCAAAGTCTTCTTCAGCACCACGGCCACGCTGCCCTACCGGAGTGAGTCAAACGCACTCTCACATAAGATCCCACCAGAATCTCACAAACCATCATTCACACAGCAGATTTACCTTTAACCTCCATGCGTCATACAAGACAAGTTGTGTATTTTGTGTTTCCCATCAGTTGTCTCAGCTGAAACATTTGCTGTGACATTACTGATGCCGTTATGGACAAAATGTGTAACATGAAAGAAGGTTTAAATTCTGGTGATGCTTTTTGATGATATATTGATTGATATATCACTTTGCAACATAGAGTATAACATGATTGTAACACTTGTGTGCGGCAGAGCTGAGCTACAGAGTGGACATGGTGACCTGGAACCAGTACCTCCGCTGGGCGTTCGTCTACATCCGGCTGCACAGTGGCAGAAACTTCACAGAGGCGCGAATAGACAAGTAGGTCTGTCAGTACAACACGTGGAAAAACACCTGTTTCCCCTCTCGGTCATCAGTCAGAACAAGAAGCTTGCGTCACAACAGAAAGAAATAATTCAACATATCCGGCTTTTACACAAAACACACTCCTATTATAGACTTTGATTAGATTTTTCATATTGTCAACAAATCCCATGAACGCTCTGCGGTTGAAACCCTTCACCCTCCTCCTCTGTTCCCAGTAAACTGATCCGGTTCGAGCAGTACACCTCCACGCGGCTGCTGGCCCAGTTTGATGAGGATCTGCAGCAAGTCCAGAAGATCTCTATACGCATCAACACCGGCAACGTGATCGGCCCTCGTTATAAATCAGACTCCTGCAAATTCGCTTCACGCCGCTGGACCGCCCTGAGAGGTCAGGCCTGTGACCATAGTGACGTTCACTACTGGAGTCACATTACTTTTTTAGACCCTTTGCTGACTTTGATGCTCAAACAAATGCAGCTAAATGTTTTCCCTAAAGATGTGATTTCAAAGGTAGTTGACTAAGCAGTTTTACCCTCCAAAATGTATGCCCTTGCAATGCATTGTGGGAAAATAGTTGCCATCAAAAGCACAACGTGAGAAATTAAGCATTTAAATTTTGTAGTTTTGTCACTTTTCCAGTGTCAACACAGTACAACCACAGGTGGAAGAAGTTTGTAGTAAAAGTACAAAATTAGAATCAAATTTAATAATAAATAAATAAATAAATATGCATACTCATAATGCAGAATGGCCCATTTTAGAATAATACATATTATATTACTGTTTTATAATTATTGAATTATTATGTGTTCATCACTTTAAGGTCATGTTGTAAGTTTATTAAGTTGATATTAATAATGTGAATCTCCAATGTAATGTTAGTGGAGTAAAAAATACAATATTTGCCTCTAAATTTCTAGTTAAGTTTCTTGAAACAAACTAATCTGGATCTGCATGTTCCACTTCTTTGAACCCATATCACATATCATATTTGTATGTATTTGTAAGACACTATTGAGCATGAAAGTTCATTCTTAACCTTAGAAATAGCAGTCTGACAAATATATATATATACTGAACAAAATTATAAATGCAACACTTTTGTTAATGCCCCCATTCATCATAAGTTAAACTTAAAGATTTAAGACTTTATGTACACAAAAGCCTATCTCTCTCAATATTGTTCACAAATCTGTCAAAATCTGTGTTAGTGAGCACTTCTCCTTTGCTGAGATAATCCATCCACCTCACAGGTGTGGCAGATCAAGATGCTGATCAGACAGCACGGGTATTGCACAGTTGTTCAGTATATTTTATGGATTGAATGTTTGGTCTTTAAAAATATAAAAAATTTGATCAACAGTCAAAGATATTCATTTTGTTTTCTTGCAAGGGAAAGAAAAGCAGCCAATCCTCGACTAGACAGAGGATATGTTTGGTATTTTTGCTTGATAAATAATTTAAAACAAGTAATGTTATCAAAATAATTGCTGATTAATTCCCTGCCATTTAATTAATTTACTAATCGTGGTCTATTTCCTTCCTGTCAGGC
>NW_024041296.1:0-50417 GCF_014851395.1 Micropterus salmoides
TCGCCGCGAAGCTTCAACTGTGGATTGACAGTCGAATCAGGCTCCGCCTATCGTAGCATAAATGTCGACTATTCGGGGCAGCCCTACTGAGACCAAAGGCTTTTTTCTCCTACTTTTCAATTCAGCTCTGGAGAAACAACCATTTAAAATCTCGTTTATCTCTTACTCTGATCAAAACATGAGACCTCTAACTGATCTTAAACAAGTCCAATTTAAGTCTCCTGATCATTTGATCATGAGAGAGAAAGAGCTCAAAGAGAACTCACTATGAGTCCTAGGATCTAATGATTCTTCTCAAATGTCTCAGTTTTCTCATAGTGGCCTCAGAGCAAATAACTTGTGTCTGTCTTACTCATAAAGATGAGATCTCTACAGTATCTTAAATAAGTGTAATTTAAGTCTGCAGAATGTGGATCAGAAAAAAGCTGTAAGATGTCTGTTTTGTCTTAGTGACCCCACTTAAGGGTTACTTTACTCAAGTACTTTACTTAAGCACTGGAGTATTTTCTTTTATGGGAGTTTGTACTTTTACTCCCCTTAATTTCAAATCCTTATTGTATTTATTGTTTTATTATTTACAAGTTACTGAGAAAAATAATAAAATAGATTTTGACATTGAAATGATGCACTTTCAAATGTCATGTTGTCCAGTTTGTTAAGGTAGTCACAGCCAGCATAACTGGAACACCCAATAATTTGATATGATGTTTAGAGATTAATTCATTGCCTCCAGCAACGTTCTTCAAGCACAGACAGTAATGCAATACAATCAACTCACAAACATCTCCCCAGTGCTCCTGACTGCTTTTAAGGAGCAATAAGCAACATTAATGAACTCAAAAAGATACAATGATGAGTTATCATCTGTTACTTTTCTTTCCATTTCTCTATTGTAATCTCAATTCAGTATCCATTTGTTTTACCCAAGTATCAAAAACTCAGTCTCTCATCATGCTCCTAAGGGGTTTTAGGAGCAACAATTCAGATTGGAGTGATCTCAAAAAGATATACAATTGAGATCTTAGTGCTTTCTGAAGAGTAAAAGAAAGACTATTCTGAGCAAAAGAGTTTTCCTCTGGGATTGTACATATGTTAACTTGTTTGTTCATTGTTTTCAGCAGGAGGGGAAACTGAATGAGTGAATAAGTCAACTAAGCATTATTACTGTGCCCTAAGGCCAGTCAGTGCAATTGTGAAAATGGTAGAACACAGAAATGAAACGCATCATTTACCAAATTTAGGCAAAGTATGATTGGTGCACATCATATTGTGTGTGACATACAAACACATTGTCCCACCACACCCCTCAAGCCAAAGAAAAAAATTCCATTATTGAGGAAAGAGATACTTACATCATTCCCTGAGGTTTCATGGAAATTCATTCAGCTGTGTCTGAGATTTTGTGCTTAACTATACAAACTATTAAATAACCCTTTTTTGACCAATCAGAATAATCTTAATATGCCACAAGAGAGCAATGACACACATCACTACATTAAGTTTTGTCTATTTTCGATCAGTATAGCATCACGAGTTATTGAGTGTGATTGTGTATGACGGAGAGGCAGATGGACAGATGGAGCTACTCCACAGTCCTTCATTAAGGCAGACAATAAAGGAAAAGTAGCACAGGCCTTCACTTGTCTATTACTCCCATACGGGCTCTTAAGTAGCTTTCACATTCACTCAGACTCCTGAAAGCAAAATGACTAGTATCTGGTAAGCCTGGTAATGTAGAACAAGAGTGACAGTCACCGTGTGGTAATAAGAGGAAGAAGTCTGTTTGACATAGATACACAATTGGACGATTACAAGATACCCCTCACTGTACTGTAGGTACCTGTGTAGCCAGTGCACGTTTTTAACTGAGGTCCATCTGGGACCATGGGGGCTGTGGAGAGAATGGGAGAGAAAATGGAAGATACATGCGTACATAATGCAGAAACAAAAACATTACATACCTAGTACACAAAACCAGATAAGTCACTTAACTCAGTGTTCAGTGGGTGTTACAAGCAATACTGTTGAGTCTGAGAACTCAAGTATGGTGTTATGAACCTTGATCAATCATTGATCGATAAACAGTACATAGATTGTCTGCATCAGTAACATGCACACATATTAATAAGATAGTGAAATAGATAACCTACATGTGCAAAAACATGTGATGGATCTCATAGTTATAAGGAAAAGCTTTACATCCAGCAGCTGAGAAGATTCTTGGTAGAGTGAAAACAAGATATTGCATATCTCTAAGAGGATATGCAGAAGTACAAAGAACCAAGAGTTCCTTCAGATATGGAGGACATTGAAATAGGCACTTTTAAAAATAAAGTGAAACCAATGGAACTCTATCCTCGAATTAAGCTGCAGCCAATTAAGTGATGCATAATTACACAATGATGAGTTTTAAAAGGACACCTCAAAAGAACAAGTCTACACAGAGAAGTAACGACCACATTAAGTGGCTTAAGAACAGTGTCACTATATCAGCGTTGTCAGTAACGTGCAATATCAAGAGAGAGAGAGATTAACCTTTTCCTTTTCCATCTATTCTTAAATTTACATTTACTGTCAGATTCCCTGTACTTCCTCTTCCTTCACACAGTCTAATTCAGGGGTCAGTCTTTGTGATGCTCAAAGGAGATCACAAAGCATTTGGGGAAAGTTGTTTTAACCTATCGGAATTTATGTAATTTATATATTTCTTTCACAATAATATTGTGATACTACTATCAGTTGGCTTAGCAACAAACTAGCAAGTTCCGATGGAGGAAATGTTAAAGCACTTACAATTGTTTTGCCCTGGCTCTCAGCCCATAATAACTATAAGTGAAATAAATGCAATAAATTTAATACAAATAAAAGTCAATCCTCAGCCACTACAATTACTTAAGTCATTAGTCTCATTGCCTGACGGTAAGAACTGTCTCTGAGGTGGGACATCCGAGCACTGATGCTCTGTGAGCGTATCCCTGACGGGAGATAAGAGAAGAGTTGTGTGCCGGAGGGCCTGAGTCCTTCATGATACAGAGTGCTTTTCTCCTGCAGCAGCTGGAATAAATACCATGTAGTTGTAGTAATAGATGATCTTATCATTTCAGAAGCTGTTGTCACTGTCCTTATCAGGAGCTTGTGATCATATGCTGTGGTGTAGCCAAACCAAGCCAGCATGGATCTGGTAAAGATGCGCTCTATTAAAGTAAAGGTTGATCTCAGAATACAATCTCTGTTGTGCTTATTTTGTGACTGAACTCACATGCAGGGACCAGGGGAAGGATCCAGAAATATGGAAGGATAGAGTCGTTATTGGAGGACATCAACAAGTGCTGAGGGATTTATCACTGCGAATGCTTCTGACTGCAATTTGATGAATCTGTAGACATGACAGACTGCACAGCTAATGGTGTTTGCTCAGATGGTTTATAAGGGCTCATCCACGAAGTAAGATTTCATCACACTTTTTCCATTAAAGGGGCATTATGTAGTTTTCAGCAGCCACTAGCGTTGCGGTTTTTAGATATGTGTATGAAGATTCTCAGTCATCCAGGTCATAGTTATCCACGAAGGTTAAAATCAAGGGCAACTGGACTTGGTTGAAGGTTTTTAGATATAAACTGAAAGACAACCACTTTCATACAGAAATACCACAATAAACGCAGGAACCCTGCATGCTGGCTGTGGCTTTTCTTCAGACATGTTCAGGCTCTGTTACTTAAACGCTCCCGTCTCAGAGGCAGATCAACACCAACGCCATGCCTTTCATTCAGCAGCGAGCCGCACATCGGCACAATCCTCCTGAAAAAAGGCAGAGTGACAGCGGCTATCTGACAGGGAGAACAGACAGAGCTGGAAAGATAACAGATAAACTTCCACTGCAACGTTACAGTAATAGTTTTATCAGCTGCATGTAGAACTAATCCATGCTCGTTACATGATCACGGTAATGTAACATTACATTTGCATTTAGCCGATGTGCTACATCATGAGCTCCCCTGCTCAGCAATGTCAGCACATGTACATGTATTGAATGATAATAAAACGGTTAGTGAGCTGGACTGAATTGACTGAAATGATTATAATGCGATTATGTCACACTTATAACCGTTAGACCGCAGTAAGTAACTTTACTGTAACTAGTGTTAGCGGATGACTCTTCCTCTGGGTTGCTGTGGCCATTTTGTTGCGGTATTTTATGTTATGTGGGTCATGTTAGTTACAGCGACTGAGAGAAGCTGTGTACCTGAGTTATTGGTAAAACCCATAGGCTGTATATAAAACCACAATAAATATAAACTGAATGTTACGAAGCTATTGTAGCGTTAACTGGCTGCTCCTGGCATCAACTACAGGCTAACGTTAGTAAACAAATCGCTCCACATTTGCTTTTTACCGTTACATCCTTTCTTGCAGGCTAAATCAACAGTGGTACACAGGATAGTAACACGGGTCACGTTAGTTGGTGTAATATGGAAAGCTAACATTATATAACTTTGCACCGGATAAGATTAGCAACAGCTCGGTGTTAGCCAGCGAGCTAACGTGACTTTCTCTGTGTTTCTCCAGCTTTACTAATGCTCACTTTGTTCTTACTCGACATCATCTGAACCTGTTTGGTCTGATGGGCTTCAGCACATGAACCTTTATTGTTGTTTTGTATCCTTACTTGGAGCCTGTGTTTTGCTGGGAGCCAGTTTTTTATGGTGTTAGTGGACTGCATGTCGTTAGCTGCCGTGTTGTCGCTGTAGCACGAGAGAGGCTCGGGAGCGCGCACAGGGCTGAATCTGACCCGGAGACCTCACATTCAAAGCAGAATAATGGCTGATGCAAATTTAAAATTTAATTAATTTCATTGAAAAACTTACATATAGTCCCTTTAAATGAGACGGCAAGAGTTGAGGAAATCTACAACGAATTCAAATGGTACACGACACCAACATCCCCATTCATAAGTTAGTGGCAATGACAACTGACCAGCTATTCGAGGCATACACTCTGGTTTTATTGCTTCGTGCCACCGAGACCCAGAGTTTCCTGAGTTCCACAGTTATCACTGATGCATCAACATGTTGAGGGTTTTTCGCATATAACAACGCTAGTTGTGAGTATTGCTAACTCTATACGGGAGAAATTCAATTCAGTGTTATTTATAGTGCCTATTCACAACAACAGTTATCTCATACCGCTTTACATATAGAGGAGGTCTAGACCGTGTGATATTATTTACAGAGACCCAACAATTCCCACCATAAGCAAGCACTAGGCGACACAGGCAAGGAAAAACTTCCTTTTAAGATGCAGAAACCTTGAGCAGAACCATGACTCAGGGTGGGCGGCCATCTGCCTACACTGGTTGGGGGTGAGAGATCTGATGGCCAAATTGAATGAGCCCAGCTCTGAAATGCAGGGTACAGACAACGAGGTGGCTCACGTGATTAGTGTATATAAAACACATGTATGCATGTCAAACTTAAGTGGGTCTGTGGGCGTCTCAGTGGGAGACTGACACACTCCCCAAACCTGAAAAGACAAGCACAGAATGTGAGGAAGCTAAGCCTGAACAGTTCTGCGTGCATTTGGATGAAGTGGCAGGTGAATTTGTTCATCAAAAATCCTTTTCTTCCCATTGACATTGAAACTGTAGCTGTCAAGTTAAGGGTGTATTTTCCTTACCAAATGGAGTGGACATGCAAATAACTGAACTGCAAAGTGATGTTGAAATGCAAGCCATGGCAAAGGACAGCAATTTTTGGGGACTTTTCCCTCTCCTCTCCTCCTCTGCACTAAATAGTGAAAGCCTACTTTGTTGCCACGTATTACTGTGAGATGACTTTTTCACAGATGAAAATAGCAAAAACAAAACCCGACTGACTGACAGACACTGGCTGACTGTGTGAGACGAGGTGTCTCAAATATGTACCCAACTACAGAGCACTAACTGATAATCATCATCATACTGGAGGTTTTGCATAGTTTGAAGTAAAATACTTTATATAGTACCTAAGTTTTTTGTCATTTTGTTGTCATAAACTGAATTTGATATATTGCAGTCATTCATATTGTAATTTCTGCCTTTGTGGATGACTGAGATAATGTGAGAGTATTTCAGTTCATATTGTGTCTTGTCAAAGCATATAGTCTGAATAAAATTAGTTTAAATGGACTGGTTGAAATGAAATAAAAAGAAAAGAGGCAGAATAATTCAGCATTAAACAGTTTTTCTTTGGCTATATTTGGACATGAGAGCTTGGCTTTGGAAAGATAGGTGATTGGCCTTTGCCAGAGAAGGGGCTTTTGATTCTACCTAAAACATAGAACACAGCCAAGCAGGCTGAACAAAAATTAATAATTACCGCAATTTTTTTTCTTCCCAATAACAATATAACAAATGTTCAATAAATATTCAATAGATGTTTGATTTCATTCACTTGAATCATACACAAATTAGGACTTATTATTTTTATTAAGATGCAAATTTTGCTGAGGGAAAAGGACTGAAAAAAGCTTTTACTTAATTTTACTCATGCACATTTGTTGACAAAGATTTTATCATAATTGTTTTGAATGTTCTGCCTCAGATTTGCGAAGTGATCCATTGTTTGGCCTCAAGTGTTGACCATAAAGAAGAGTTTAAACCACAATTAACCATTTGGTTTCTTCAACTTTCACTAAGGAGCAGAAATCAGCCGAAAGAAATAATGATTATTTTGAAAGAAATCCCTGCTGAGTCGTGATTTAGTCTTTCCTCCTCTTTGTGTCTTTGTTTGGGGAAGTAACCTCTTTAAATGTGATTGTTGCACCTTTTCTGCATAATGATAATTATTAAATTTGAATAAAGTTATACTCCCGGACTTTAATAGCTCATGTGTTTCAGCAGGTTTTCTGCTCATGGTCAAAACTTTCTTCACAGAATCTCTCCCACAAAAATCAGGATATTACCAGACTAATGTCATCATTTAACGAGAAGTCTACTTTCCCTTTGCTCTGCTGTGCATTACGTTGTTGATCCGCTGGTAGCAATGTCACCCCCTTCAGACCGTTTGACCGATGCAGTTTGGGACTGCATGTTACATGTGAAACCAAAAGTAACTGAAACACTTGTGATCAGGCAGAAATCTCATCACAAATCTGCACACGTTAACTTCAGCAGCTCTGATAAAGTGCAGCTCACAGTTGCAAACAGAGCTAGGCTGGCTTTAGTTTTATATGTTTATGTTGCAAAACTCTACCAGCTACGTTACCAGTTGTCACAGCTGTGTGGACTCACAGCGTGAGCTGGTTCAGCTGATGAAAAATGTCAAAAGCGTGAGTCTCGCGAGGCAGCTTTTTACCTGATGAGAAATCTCGTCACAATTTAATCTTGTGGGACGAGATCTTTTCACACCCCTACTTATTAGCAAATAGGCTGAACTAATGTTTCTTAACTGATCTTCCACAACTTTGTTAGCTCAGAGAGCTGTACTTTCCCACTTCAATTTCTGGTTCAGTATCTGTTTCATTGAAATGCTTTTTACAAAGTGTGAGGGGGAAGTAAACAGAACACTAGAGAGATAATAGAGAGAAGCTGTGGGAAATATTATGACTGACCAGCGCTAGCCCAGCCGGCCCACCTAGCAATTTAGTGGTTAGCTCACCAGCTACAGCAGTTCAGACAAAGTCACCAAGCTTCCAGTCCCATTTATCTCATGTGGACAAGCAAATGTCACTTTGTAGTGTCATAGGTAACATAGAACAAGACTTGGAAAATACAGGGGCAATTAAAAGTTGTACCTTCATTGCAACAAACATAAACTTCTGGAGAACATCTGAGACCCACAAAAGCTAATTTCATTGTCAAAATCACCTTACTAACCTTGGAAATGTTGGACGATTTGTGCAGTTTTAACAAAGCACTTTATGATTTGCAGCACAACATGGACACGGTTCTGCCACTGCTGTGCTACTGCACGATAGATGCCTGACCTGAGGCCTCCATAGTGGTTCAAACTTGCTGTGTGCACTATAACTCATAGATCCCAAGGTGCATTCTGTTCTCCTAAACATGTCCTTTCCATTGTAAATAACAATAGACATCATCATGGAGAAAAGGGAAAGACTGCCAGAGGCTGGCATTCATCTGAACAGCTGGTTAAAAGCATCTGACTAATGGCAGCCATACATCAGCTGGAGTTATGTATAGTCTGTGTGACTTTAACTGTCAGACAAATTCTTATAAATAGTCTCTTCAGCCTGTGTTATATAATCTATAATGACTTTCTTTGGAAGTCAAACCATTATATATACGGCCAATTTGACTTTGACAGTTAATGAACTTAGCACAAATAAAAGCCTTCCACTGTATGCTGGAGGACAGGCAGGCCACTGTAAGACTTTCTACTCATCCTTTATTTCTGGCCCTTACTTTTTCATGCTTTACTCAATTTAGTTTCACTTTAATTCCACAGTAAAATATGATACTCTGCACTCCTTACTAAGTGTTGGCCATAATGTTAGAGATCAGTGAATGCATGTGAGTATTCATCTACTCATGGCCCTAATCCAGGATTATCTTGCAGTCTAAACTGTACAGCTCTGACTGGCACACTGGTTCTAAACCAGTGTACCAGTCAGAGTCTCAGTGTGACAAAATATGTTTATAATTTACAGCCAGCATAACCCTACAAAAGAGCTGGCACAGCCACCAACCCTTTCACATACCAGCAAACTCAAATCCTACCTCTCATATCGCGGTCCTGCATGGTTGTCTCCTGGTACAACAACATTTGAGCCCCAGATACGCTTGTAAGATTTGTTACAGGAAGAAGGTTTAAAAATACTGTAAATTGTAACTGGATTGCATTTTGTGCTTTTCTACTTTAACAGACAGAGCATTTCACAATTGGCCTCTCATTCACCCACTTGCACACACTCACAGCTGGGTGCACAGCTTGTAGAGTGGCCTTCTAATGGTAATAAAATCTTTTTAGCGACTTGTGTTGTTCCACCAGAGGTGGGGGACTCGAGTCATATGACTTGAGACTTGCTTGACTAAAACAGACAAAAACTACTGTTCATGTAGACTGGGTAAACGGCTAATCAGTTGTGTTTAGCCACATGTGAGTGCTAACATGGTGTCTGGTAACTATGTGTTTGTAGGGCATCAAGCCTTCCTGGAGTGGCAGTCAGTCTCTTGCCTGCACATTGGAGGAAAAGCAATCTTGCCTCTTTCTACACATGCTAGAAAACCCCTTTATGAACATGATTAAAGTTCTGTTTCAGCTTGAATTAAAGTGTGGTTGGGAGCAAGCTAATTGCCTCTGTAAACTAAAAAAAGTTTTTAGCAGACTGTTGTAAATATTATTTTTGTTTATATTCTTTCCTCTTGAAAGAAACTTTGTTTCCATTGTAAATAACTGTTTGCTTTGGATTTAAATTAACAGTTGTTTTTTTGTTGAACTAACTGATTTTAATTTTGTTTGACTTTTTGCTTTTGATCATCTTTAAATTAACTTATGTTGTGTCGCAGTTCTGTATGCTAACAGTATGCAGTATGAGTATCCCTGCAAGTAAGACGAACCTGTGTGCCTTCATTTATCAGTATTGGCTGAATTATATTTCTTGGAGTGAAATTCCTCAGGTGGCGTTGTTGGTTTTTAATAATACATGTCTTAGAAACTCGCAGTAAGTTTCAAGCCCAGGGAGCCTTAGCGGGAATCGCCAAACGATTCACCTTGCCTCACCTACATCCTCTAGCACCTGTTCCCCAGGAACCTATGCCAGGATCCTGTTTAGGGCTTTTCTCTGCTTTCCATACCATAATCCTGGCTCTGCTGCAAAACAAGCTCTCCCAGCAGAGCGTGCCTGGCTCCATCTACAGGTGGATCACAGACTTCCTTTTGAACACGAAGGTTAGTTTAACTTTATTATTCCCAAGGGGGAAATTCTGCTTGGGCACAGTGTAGTGTTGCTTCATAAAAAAAACATAAAAACATCAGGAGAACCTGAGAAGCACTGACATGTTGTACTTCAAAAGAGGAAAATATAAACAGACGAAAAAGGACATTGTAGACAACATGGCTGCATTGATTAAAGTGCTAGTGTGGTTATTGCACATATCTCCATTGAACTGAAGTTTGTGTAAAGTGCATATGCTAAGGTGCTAGTATGCTTATTGCACCAAAATCAGAAGTAAAGTGCTCCTATATTTATTGCACTAAGCTCTATTTCACATCATTCAGCGGCTTAATGGAGGCTGGCACAAATTGTTTTTTGCGATTAGATTTGCATTTTGGTACACAAAGTATTCTAAGGTACAAGGTTGTTATTATACAGCACAAGGCTGCATAATGAAATTTGTAGTTTCTTCATGCTACACAACATATAATTAAGTGTAGGCCTATATTAAAATATGGTAACATAATATAAAATATACTAGTGTGTGTACATATTTCTGATGGCAAGGTTTCGTATTCAGGGAAGAGGGGATGTTGAGGGTCTAATTTGATTTTCTGAGCCCGTTTCATAACTGCCTGGTCATGCAGGCTCTGTATAGGCTCATAGTCTCTCCTCCCTATAGTTTTCATGGCTGTTTTGTGCATATTTGTCAAGCTTATTTTTCAACTTAAGTTGCCAAACCATGCAGTAATTCCATTTCTGATGACACTCTCTAAGATTGAATGGTAGAAAATCATCATGATCTGTCTGCTCACACCATACAACCTTAGAGGCCTTAATAAATAAAGCCTCTGCTGCAATTTGTTACACAGGTTGTAAACGTGTATTCCAGCAAAGAAGACTGTCAATGTGGACACCTGGAGCTGTGGATTGGACCGCCAATTGGACCCCTGCATTAGTGGACGACCAGAGCCACAACCAAACATTTGTCATAATAAAGGTTTTTCCAGGATAATGAACAATGTAAATTCAAAGATGGGACTCCTCATGGTAAGATGTGAGATTACCGTTTTAATCACTACTGTTGCTGTAATTTAGCTTCCAGCCACCAGTGGCAGCAAGTAAAAAGCCAATACTTCATCAATACACATGTTCAACAAGCATACATATGTAAACATGTAAAAAGCGTTATATTCACGTAGAGCAGTGTTTCCCCTTCATGCATTCAGGAGCGGCGGTGTGCTGAATTGTGACCGCAAATTTCACACAATCACTATTATATCAATGCGCTACTTGGTTTCACTCACACACTGTGCGAGCATGGTAACATTCATTGCTTGGCTCGCTTCCTCTCCTCATTCTTTAAAGAACATCTACGCAACAGGTGCTGTTAAAAGAGTAGCGTAACTACGAATTGGCCGGTGCGTGGCGAGTCAGTGACGTGTGTAAGCTTCTAAAGACCAAGAAAAGTCTGTCTGTTATTTCCCCAACTACAGGAAAAGTGAAAGTTTGCGCTAGCTAACATCTCCCCTCCCCTTCAGACTGTGCAGCTGAGCAGTAAAGCTTCTACAGTAGGCTACGTCTTTTGGCTGCTATGCAACTTAACATTTAGCTCAACTTATAGAAAATAATTGGTAACTGAGCTGTAATTTATTACTACTTATTCCAGTGTATATGTACCTATATGTTCAATGTTGAGAACATCAGAAACAAACTTAGACTAAACTGGTCTGTCCAGTACAGACTGATTCATCCTAAATTATATTTCAGTTTTCAGCTGAGTCTGAAAAAGTGGTTGTTAGGAAAAGAAAGGATGCACGTGACTGGAGGACCTGAGGTTAGTAAAGCAAATTAGTGATGAACTAGTCATTTTAAGCTAATGAGGAGACGTTTCTTTTTGGATTTAATGTGCAAATAAAACAAGGTGGCTTCTGATGTTGCACACAAAAGGCAAACATGAACAATCCTATCTATAATGATTCTGAGGTCATATTAACAGGGTTTTAGGAAGTGATGCCCAAAACATGCTGTGCCATGAATGTAAAATCACCAATGGTTGTAGTTCTGATCTTTGGGTGTTGTTTTATTTATTATCTGCTCTAGCTTTTCCAACTATTTGTTCAGAGATATGGTAAAAATTATGGCCCAAATGATATGAAATTACATATTTGTCATTGGAAAATGTAAAATTTTCTTGGGGGAGGACCCCCAAACCCCTCCACCCCCCACGACCATGACTACCACGATCACCACCACAATACTCATCTGAAGCTCACATTAAACAATGGGAAAACACTGAAATTATAAACTATTCTAATGTGCATCACATACTCATAGACACAAGAGCAATGCTGCTGAGACATGTTGTGTTGGGGTTTTATTTTCAGATGTAGCCTACTATGCACAATGCGCACAAAAAAAAAAATTGTTTCCTTCAACTCCAGCCTAGGGGAAACACTGTAGAGAGGGTATATGGTAACTTTGTTGTTGCAAACATTACTGTTGCTGCTCTGGAAACACCATTTAGTTATATTTAAAATATTAAATTTTAATCCTGTTCTGCATGTATTATTTTTATTTAAACTTTTAGCGATAAAAAATAACCAATAAGACTATTGATAGTGAACCAAACCAAGAACAAGTTAGAAAACTGACATTTTTCAGGGAACCACTCAATTTCCCAGTGATCACTCAAGATACCCCAGGTGGTAGAGGAAACACTGCAGTGGAGAGGAGCAGGAACGTGTTTTTGGAAAACAGTGTCATCAAGACTGTTGTCAAGAAAATTATCAGTAGCAGTAGTAGCAAGAGATTTTCTATGTAGCTCTCATGATAATGAGTAGAATCAATAAGAATTTGTTTATAAAAAATCTGTCAATGTCCAGCACTGTAATTCTTTGCTTTTTTCAGGGGACACATCACTATATTCAATTCAGTACCACTACACCATATTCATTTCCACATACTTGGGTCAAAATACATGAAGATGTGCTGTATATGAATACAGCTATACCTTTAGCTTCTAACTGTAACATTTACGTTTATTATCCTTTTCATAATCCCATGCATTTTTATGCCGTGAGGAACTTCTGGCAACCTTCATAATGAAAGCTATCTGACATATTTTTGAAAACATGTTCTGACTTAAGGTTAAAATTCAAACATCGATTTAAGCATAAAAAGATTGAAACAGCACTGCCTTTTGCCATTGTATTTCATGCTTTTTAGCCACTTCACCAATTATATAGTATATACCATGGTCAATTGTGCAGATATTTTCATGGTCTTAATGCTGTTGTGAGTGCAGTAGTCTCAGTAATCAGGACTTAAATACAGACTCACAAGGCAGAGCTTGAAGGGCAAAAAACTTTCTTTACTTGGTCAAAGATCAAAAGTACAGCTGTTACTGGAAAGGCAGGCACAGGGGCAAACAGAACCAAAGTGGCAAAGAGGTCAAACAAACAAAAACGGGACTGGAAAATAAGTCCACAAGGCAACACAGGCCCCATTTACACCTGATCACTTCATGTGTCTTGGGCAGCTTAGTTAGCAGTGTAGATGCATCCAAGAAGCATTCAAAAGAACCAGAAGGGTTGAATGGCAGCTGGGGAGTGTATACTGGAGCTGATGACTAATGGAGAGCAGGTGTGTAGGGAAGAAATTGGTCAAGTGATAGACTAAAGGAGGAAATGCACTGGCAACAAAATGCTGCTGCCAGGCTTTTAACATTCTAAGAGACATGCCTCAAAAAGTTAAAACAAACCCCATTCCGAACTGATGCTCCCAGTTAGCTCTGACAAGGTGTGTTCTTTTTCTGAGCATCAGAAAGGGTAAATCACAGTGCCAAATTTCCAGGACCTGGAATTTGATTTGTTTTTACTCTCCTCACTGCCAATATCATGTGGAATGACAGGTAATTAAAACTGGGGTCTGTGTATGTGACTTTGTTTACAAGTCTTGGTTCAGCATTGTCAGAGTAAACGCACCGCACACAGAAAATCAGCAGTAATTAGTTATGATCACACCTGAGGCCAACCTGCCACCTTACTGCAAACTGTTCTGCAGTTTCATCCGATTTAAGCCTGTCTGGATACGCGTATCAACTCAGTGCCAAACACATGAAAAGAAAAACTGAATTGCTAATGTCAGATGCTCCTGTAGTAATCTGTGGAGCTGTTCTTTGGCTCCTTTATTGGATAATCTTACTCATTTGATGGGATTCATGCAAAAAGGCAGCATTTGCAGCAGAAGGGCATTGGCACAAATCCTGAAACAAACCTAAACAAATATGAGTGAAAGACAAACTATGGTTTCCTTTTCACTGCCAGCAAATATCCCTTTCCAAATCCGCTCCTAGGTCTATTTGCGTTGTCTCAACGGAAGTAGAGCAAACAGTCTTATTCCCAGCAGTGGTTAGAGTTAGGTGAAAAAGTCCAATTCTTAATAGATTCACCTGGCAGTGTGGACAAAGCTGTAATCCACGGTTTAGTATTCTGACGATGGCATGGTGGCACAGCAGAGAAAGCTATTGGGGCTAAATAGGGTGTAGCACATTCACACTTCAACTCATTGGGCACTGGGTGTCACCCTGAAGCGTCCTGTCAGGGGACTGCAAGAGGACTTCAGGGTTCATTATGTCTGAGACAGATTCGGTTGTATGACGTGCTGTCAGACCACATCTAAAGGCAATAGTGTTTATACGTGCTCTGAAAGGCCACAGTCAAAGGTGGGAGAAGGCCAACCGTCCTTGATCTCTCTCCAACAACTCTGTGTCTTTTGCAGGTTGTAGGAATAATTGCATTGAAACTGCCACTGGGGGTTTCAGACAAACAGTGCATTCACATGCACTTAAGGTCATAAGGTTAGTCAGAGAAACCAAGTCATGCATGTAACTGGAGAACACGTTTGAATGCACTGTAATAACGTGCTTACTGTAAAGCTGCGAATACATGCAGCAGGTCAGTAATGATATTTCTTCCCTACCCTGACCTTATTTTGGAAGCATGGGTTATTTTAAACCTTCTTGACAGAAGATGCCTGCTCCTTATATTTGTTCTTTTTCCCTTTTTTTTAGGTCTGTGTCTGTCTTACAGACTGACAGCACAGTGAGAAAAGGACAGGCACACAGAAAGTCACAGTGTGACATGTCTTAATTTAACAGGAGCAGGTGGAAACAGATATAGACTTAAGACTTCTAGAGGCTACTTTGTTAGTTTCAATAATAATACACTTTATTTATATGTGCCTTTTAACACTCAAGGTCACCTCACAAAACATAACAATAAAACAGTAAACCAATAAATTGATAAAATTAACATCTATAATTACAGTGCATAAAATCAGGGTACATAACAGAGCGGCCGAAGGCTCTGAACCCCATGGTGGTCAAACGAGCAGGAGGTGCAGTGAGGTGAAGAAGAAGACCTAAGAGTACGGGTGGGTGTGTTGATATGAAGGAGGTCAGTGAGGTACAGAGGAGCGAGGTTGTGAATGGCCTTGAAGGTCAGGAGCAGAGTCTTGAAATCAATGTGGTATTTAACTGGGAGCCAATGAAGCTGCTGAAGGACAGGAGTAATATGATTAATAGAGGAGGTTCTGGTGATGACACGGGCAGCAGAGTTCTCAACCAGTCAAAGTTTATGTAGGAATTTTAGAGGAAGACCAAAGTGAAGAGAATTACAATAATCAATGCGGGATGAGAACAAGAATGACTATACTAGTGGGTGAGAGAGAGGCGATTAATGTTACGTTAGAAGTTTCTGTTTCAGTTGGAAACTGGGTTAAATTATTTGAAATACGAGGATGCGTCGATCCATGTAATAATTTTTCCTTTCATGCTGTTACTCTGCTGTTACTTTCACTGTCTGTGGTCTTATGTCATGCATTTGCGCAAAATTTAAAAACCTGACAAGAAACAGATTTATAAAGCTGCATACTCCTGGAGAAATCAGGTTTTTCTAATCTCGAAGCCCCATTACTTACACCAGGTTCTCGTTTACATGGAATTTAAAAAATCAGCTTACTGATGAAGCTGACTGTAACCCAGTTAAGTGCATGTAAATGCACTGAATGAGACAAGAACTTTGCTTAAAGCATATTGATGCCCTTATGAAAATACAAGTCTACAGCCACACAGGGGTGTTTTAAGCTAAATGCTAATGTCAGCATTGCTAACAATGCTAACATGCTGATGTTTAGCAGGTATATTGTTTACCATGTTCATCATCTTAGTTTTGTGTGTTAGCGTGCTTGTGCAGTAGTTAGTCATAAACCAAAGTATTGGACAAATTCTGTTACCGATGGCAATAGATGGAAAGCCAAGGGATCGATAAAGTGATTACAATTCATCCTGAGGGGAACAAATTTAATGACAATCCATCCAAAGGCTGATGAGACATTTCACTCAAATATACAAATGTCAACTAACGGCTGGCACAAGAGGACAAGTCTTAAGGCAATCCATTCAAAAGCTGTTTAGATAGTAACCTTTTGATATCAGCTGCGTCTCTCTGTTTTTGTTTCTGTGCCCTATAAACTGTGCATGCTCCCAGGACCAGCGGCCGTCCTGGGACCACTCTCTCACCTGGCTGTCGTTTCCTCATCCTGTGGTTGATCTTGATCTTCATACCCCAGGGGATTCAGCCTCTACCCTTCTCTCCTTCTCTCCTTGTCCTTTCTGTGTTTGTGTGGCCCGTCCTCTTTCCAGCTGTCTGTGGTGGTGCGTTTCAGATCCTGAAGCTACTCCTTCATCCATCCTCTTCATGTTTGTTTGACAATCTACATTTTGTCATCATACCAACTCTGCTATGCCGAGAGCCTCGTCCGCTGCGTAGCTACAAACCTTAATTCATTTTCACTTTTAATCTTTGTATTAAATCAATGGTTACATTAATATAATGAATAGTTGCGCTCTTTTTCTGATCATTAATCATGTATATTACTCTGCAAAGAAAAAGAGCACCATGTGTGGTGACAAAGATCAACAGGCTCCATAGCTGTGCCTTCAACAAGAGCTCATGAGTAGTGGGTTCTTATGTTTTTTTGGGAGGTCAAAAGATGAAAAGGATGTCCAGAGCTCTAAGAGGGGCAGTAATCATAATTTCGCCCAAACAGTCATAAAGTCAAAGAATACGATGTATGCCACAGTTCTCACTTCTATTATCATGCTATTTCTTGTGTGCCCCAACCCTAACTCCCTGTTTCTTCTGCGCTTAACTGAAATGGCAGATTGTTTCGAGCCTCAATCCCCGTTTAATATTCTATCAATGGAGGTGGAGAGAAGAGATTCTGACTAGTGGGTTCACTGTAGAACTGGAAACCACTTATTACCATGTGTCACTTGCTCTGTGGTATATGATCACTCTCATGGTGTGTTCACACTGAAAGTGTTGTCCAGCGTTTTGCGCGGCTTAATAACATACAAAGTCAATGCTAAGATGCAAATTCATGTGAATTCGCTCCGGGCGGTGCGGAAGACTCTGGTTGTGACATTTGCTGGTTCGCTTGAGTTCAGATTTTTCAACTTGAGGGAGATTTTTGAACTTGAATGAGAAATTCGCTTGACATAGGGTGTCCGCCGGTTCTTAAGAAGTCTTAAAAGGTAATAAATCAATTTTGCAAAAATTAAGGCCATTAAACTTATTAAAAAGTCTTAATCGCCATTTAACAAGGTATTAAAAATATATTTTTTTCAATGTGAAAATTCTGTCCAAAGGTTTGTTTGCTAAAAGTGTAGGTGAACGTATTTATTTATAATGCATAGCCAAAAATACTAGACAGGCAGAGAGTAGCGACTGTGATTCCTTTCTGTAACGTTAGGCGCAGGGATCTACTGAGCACCTATTTCACTCTTAAACGCTCCAAAAAAGAATCCGTGCGAACCGGAATATTATTTACGAATACAACCGACTGTAATCTCCCACCCTGCCAGACCCGCAATGTTAATCGTCCAAAACATAGTCGGAGTGGCGATGAGTAGTAACGGGACTAACCCGGTTGGCCGCTCTCTCTGTGGCCTGAAAAACAAGAGCGAGATGCGCCGCCAGCAGCAGAATTGGTAAGACAGAAGACAACAGGGAAAAGGAGCCTGTGGGTTTGGCTAAGGTTAGCTGGCTATTTAGCTAAATCGGGGCTTTTTATTGAAACAAATTCAACTTTTCATAAAGCCGATGCTCTCGTCAGTGTCACTTTATGAACAAATCACAGCCTGGAGTGGGATTTAAAAAAAAGCTTGATGTGCTGCAACAAACTTTATAAATGTTGAACTCAATGTTCTGCATAAACATTTATGATTATTGACGACTTAGTAGCCTGCCCAAAATCAAGGTTGGAGACTATCATGTAGCCTGGAGCATTTTTCTTGCACAAAGTTAATGAATAAAAAACAACCCCAAACTGAAAAAGGCTGTAATTTGAATTAATATTATACTAGTGGTAAGTTATATTCTATTATATGAAATTATATTGAACATAATGAATACATTAATATCAAACTTACACTTGAAACCTTTACTGTTAAATATTGAATATTAAATATTGTTAAATTGAAATATACTTTCAATTTAATGTTATACTAATACAGTCATTTAGACTAGTTCCTCCTCCAGGCTGTGCCTGTGCTACAGCGCCTACACTACTTACGTTATTCATCACTCAGTTTATTCTCTTCATCTTTGTTCCCTCCTGGCCTATTTGAATTTTGTTGTATTGATTAAGTGGTCGATGAAAGTTATCACACATCATTGCAGGCAAGCTCACATTAT
The DNA here is from genome assembly GCF_014851395.1 of Micropterus salmoides. Lineage (NCBI taxonomy): Eukaryota > Metazoa > Chordata > Actinopteri > Centrarchiformes > Centrarchidae > Micropterus > Micropterus salmoides. The sequence continues at coordinate 18,636 of NW_024041296.1, forward strand.
CTAGTTTAAACCAGCTAAAACACAAAATCACACTGTTTCACATGATTTTCTGTAATATTGTTATAGGCAACTGAGAAAGTTGGTGGATGCCTCAATTTTTAGGTGGCATTACAACCTGATGACATATAGGCAATAAATAAGTTATAAATATACTTAAATTCCTTTGAAAACCTCAAAAATGTCCCTTTTAAAAGGTGTGTGGCTGATTTAATCGGTTACAGCTCAAAGTGGCGGGGCAGTCTTAAAATATGTTGAAAAAGTCTTGAAAAGGTCTTAAAAAGGTTTCGAATTTTACTGCAGGATTCCTGTATATACCCTGTGACACTATGTTGCAAAAGCCTATCAGCGTTGAGTGGAACTGCAACTTTTGGAAAAATAAACACCTGTAGTTGGTCTGGATTCTGCTCTGACAAATATGCCGTTTACCCGCGGGAGGACCTCAGAGTTAACTACTTTTATTAAATTAGCTTTTTACTTTTTGGGATTACGACTTGAATTATCTTAACTGGAGCTTCTCTGCAGTGAGCTTCTGTACACATACGGTTCCATGAATGTTTAACAAATCTGCATCATATTTCAGTTCTTTCAGCATCAGTTTGATCTGTTTATTGAAATTAAATCACAGCAAAATGTTTACTTTGGGTTGATAAAGCTTTAGTAATGGCGAGTTGTGTTTATTCGCTCAACGCGTTGTGTGTGAACACTTGGCAGTTGTCCAGCGACAAAACCCGTGTGAGGAAAGCGTTGCGAGGATTAAATTCGCATTGTATATGAACACAGCATAAAACAAAATTAAAAAACACTGAAATCACTTTGGCTTCTTCTATCTACTGTATTTATTATTTCTACTTATGCACATTTGAATTATATGCTTCTGCTTTGTCAGGACATTTTCAACAGTTCAGCAATTAAAAACAATTATAAATCATGGCATCACAGGCTTCACAGAGAGAGGGGAATCTCCAAGAAATGGAGAAATAAATAACAATAAATACCTTAAGAGACAGATGTTAGTTTTGTCCAAATTCACAATTAAGAGAGGGAAGCACCTTATCGCGTTGGTAATCTAAAATAAGCACTTCCAGGAGCCCTTCAGTTTAACAACATGTCCGTCTTTACATATAGTCTTGCTGTTATTTTTTTCCCCATTGAGTACACTTTCATTAACCTGTCTAGCCATTGATGTAGGGTGAGTAGCAGTGGTTTGAGCCAAGATAAAGTTATCCTTTTTTGCCACCAATAAAAGAATGTGCAGTAAGTAAGCCTTTCTCTTTCCCATAGCTCCATCAGGGATTTCTCCTTGTACTAAAATACAATGGGAATGACTCACTGTTCAATTCAGTTTTAAGACACTTTTTATCGGGAGCTGGTGTAAGCTCGCTCACGTCGTCATTGTCTTTTGATGTGATGAAATTGCAGGCCTGATAGCATTTTGTGACCCTGAATCACATTACTTTTTGTGCTTGTACAGTTGTATAACAGAAAAGAAAGATTTGTCACTGGAGCATTTGCATTGAGTTATACTGTACATTTCATTTAAACTCCACTGTGCTGACAGTTTAGAGGGGGTCAATTGTGCCTTTACTTTATTGGAGAGTTCCCTTGTTTCTGTGATGGAGCTGAGCAAGCTAAATGAGGCAGGAACAAAAACATGATTTTTACATTTAGCTGACGCTTTTATCCAAAACTACTGCTAATAATTGCTATACATGTCAGAGGTCGCACGCCTCTGGAGCAACTAGGGGTTAAGTGTCTTGCTCAAGGACAAATTGGTGAATGGAGAATACAATAACATGCAACCTGAGAGAGACTGAAGTAGGAAGGAATCAGTCTAGTCTAGCAGCTCATATCTGCCAGGGTGTTGCCCATGTCATAGAGATTTGGATGTGTAATATCAATGCCAATTCTTCCAGACAACTTTCAAAAGACTGTAAAAAAACTAACCATGAACGAGTAAACACCAAGTCATGATTTCAGAAGAAAAGGTTTCCGAAGATTTATTCACAAATATTGAGTTCACTCATTGCCATGCCAGAGCTTAAAAGTCTGAGCTCCTCAGCAAGTAAGCAGCCACTCTTCCTGACTGTGATAATCTGATGTATCTGTCAGTCAAGCAGAGACCCTAAAACTTTGAGTCTTAAAGTAGGATAACCACTGTGTCCCTGTCACACTCCATCTCTGAATGAAGGTAGGTTGGCCAAAAGCTAACTGAAAAAATGTTATATAAAAGTTGCACAAATACATACAGTATATCATAAAAAGCAAGAACAAATTAATTCACAATAATTGACAGCTAGAATTACAAACAATGACAAGTAATAGAATCAGCCACAAAGTCCTCCATCAATAATTTAAAATTGCCTAGAGAGACAAGTTCTTTAAATATAAAAAGATTTTGTAGGGAGTTCCTAGCTGATGGGGCAGTGGGGAGTACATAAAAGCCATTTTTGCCCAAATCCATTCTAACATTTGGGACAATTAACAACCTTCACCCCCTTGGGAAGGTGCACCTCACAGTTTGAAAACCCATGGCTGTTGCAATGCATAAAGGACAGAACATTTTCAAATAGGTTGGTCATGATAGTGGTAGTACAGCCTGTGGTTAAAAAAACACATCTCAACTGCCTCTGCTGTTACGTAGCTTAATTTAAAAAATCTTTGTTGACTATTGGGTTCACATGGGAAATGAACACGTCTGTTTGTCTGACCCACCTATGCTCTCCCTGCGCAGACCTTGTCTTTCTTTATACTACGTTCCAATACATTGACCTGACATAATGTTGAAAAATTACTGGTGATGAAAAATTTGTGATGCCAAGGGGTTCTGAACCCATATGTGTCGTCTATATGTGACGACCTGCGAGTGAGAACAGGTTGTATATTCATTAAATCATATACAAATTTCCTCATTGGCCCTGCAGCACATATACAGTGGGGAGAACAAGTATTTGATAGACTGCTGATTTTGCAGGTGAGATCTGGTGAGATCTTGCATGGAGCCCCAGACCGAGGGAGATTGACTGTCATCTGGAACTTCTTCCATTTCCTAATAATTTTCTAACAGTCCTATAGCCCATCCCAGCCTTGTGCAGGTCTATGATTTTATCCCTGATGTCCTTACACAGCTCTCTGGTCTTGGCCATTATTGAGATGTTGGAGTCTGTTTGAGTGTGTGGTCTTTTATACAGGTAATGAGTTCAAACAGGTGCAGTTAATACAGGTAATGAGTTCAAACAGGTGCAGTTAATACAGGTAATGAGTGGAGAACAGGAGGGTCTCTTAAAGAAGAACGAACGAGCCAGAATTCTTACTGGTTGGTAGGTGATCAAATACATGTCATGCAATAAAATGCTAATTAATTATTTAAAAATTATACAATGTGATTTCCTGGATTTTTGTTTTAGATTCTGTCTCTCACAGTTGAAGTGTACCTGTGATAAAAATTACACACTTACACATGCTTTATAAATAGGAAAACCTGCAAAATCAGCAGTGTATTTGTTCTCCCCACTTTACCTACCCCTTTTTCCCAATCAGCTGTCAAGCGTTGTAGTGTTTTTGTTTTTGAGCCACCTATTGGTGCCTGCAAGCTTATTTGTATCTTCAACCAGTCATTAAATCATTGAACTGTCCCTACGTGGCTCAACTATCTACATTTGGGTCCTTCTCCTTATGCCTCACCTGCCTGACAGAACGAGACAATGACCAATAATGAACCCAACAGGTGGATTATTTTGGGAAGAACTATATGAGGTTCCTTATACCCTCCTATGTCTTCAAAATGAACAGAGAATCTCATCCTGTTGTGAGCACAGGGGGGAGCCCTGTCACTGGCACATTAAGCAGTGTCTGCAAAATTGACACCCACATCCTGGCCTGCTAGCCTCGAATCAGCACCTTGGCCTGCTAACAACCAGCCTGCACTCCGGTCTGCCCTGCCTGTCCTAATCCTCTATCCCCAGAATTCTACAAGCAGTGGACAAGTTGAGGACCAGCTCTGATATCCAGCAGTCATCTTTTGGACTGGCTCGCCTTGCAATTTTTCAGTAGATACTGTAGAATCTCCAGGATTCTTGTCCACCGGTGTCTTTGCACTGACTTAATGCCAATGTGCTGCCTCTAAAGTTCAATCTTTACACAAGTTTAAGACTTATGGCCGATGGTGTTTGACTTTTGTCAATTTCTAGGCGCAATTCAGTTAGGAGGTAGTCAATCACATGCTCATTAGACTAGGCAGTAGATTTCTTCCTTACTTATTTCTAAACATCACTTTATTTTTCTTTCCTTGTAGAGATGTTCCACCCTGGTGGTTACATTACTTTTATCATTTATCCTCAAATTTGAGAACTGCCTCGCATAGAACAGTTTGTTCTATTGTAAATGCTTTGAACTCTTTTTGATCTTTTTCCTTGAAGCCATACTGTCTAAAATGAAAAGGCAGGTAATCATGACAACAATTTTGGGTTGGCTTAGGATAAAGTTAGCCTACAAATTTTGCTGATGTAATTTGTTATACCGCTCAGTACTTAGCTGCAGGAATAGCATTCAGTCTGAAAATCGTATATGTGTATATATATATATTCTGTTTTTATACATATTCATTACTCTTGAAGACTTTTTCTCTTCGTCATAAGGCCAACGACTGAAACAACACTGTGAACACTGCTTCTATCAAGGGTATAGTTGGTTTTGCATTACACAAGCCATTAAGCTCAAAGAACAAACGTAATTAAAGCTGCAAGCAGCGTTGGGCGGGCCCTCGCACTTGTAAGCGCGTCCGCGCGTGAGCCGGCCGAGTTGCACATTCTGGAGTTCTGCCGGTGCGGCTGTGAATTTCCTACGCGTTTCCGACGCCGCATGAATGTACTATATGTCACTTCCTGTGTCCCCTATGTGGAGCTACATAGCACTTGCCGCTATGAATATAAATCGGTATTGACGTGTAGATGTCTGCGGGGTGGGAGAGTTATCAAGCACGTAAAGTTTGTTTCAGATGTGAACATGTACACTGAACAATAATGTACCCAAACAATAAAATAAATTCCTTTTATATTTCCCTGCCTTGTTGTTTATGTGTACATACAGAGGAAGAATGTGAGAACAGCACACATTTCATCGTTACTGTGTGTTAGAGCATGGGAGAACAGTGGATACTTTTAATACAGCCCACACCCCTAATACTGTGTAACTATAACAAGTAGAGAACAGAAGAAAAAGATGTTCTTTCTTTACAACTGTCTGCATAGCTTATTCATATTGTGTAATGAATGAAAATAAATAGGCCTACTAGGCTCCTCTCCACTTTGACATTTAAGATTAGCTCTTTTGATCCACCTTCATACACATGTGACATTACTGTACAACTTGAGAAAGGTGAGTTGTTTTCTGCTCCAGCCTGCCTAAAAGAAAAGCGTTTTGGGGATTAAATGGACTTTATTAGCTGCTGCAGTGCAGGATGAACTCAGAACAGACCCATTTCTCACCTTATTATTCTAAACCATGCAACGAAGAAGAAGAAATGTGTAGTGGACCTAAATTTATTAGTTATGCATTTTAATAAATTTATGAGAATTGATACCCAATTATGAATTATTATTCATAAAATCAGAATTTCCTCGTAAAGGGCACCACCGGAGTTGTTATAATCCTAGAGTCTCCGGACCTCTAGGTAGTTTTGAATAATTATACAATTATTACTAGTGATCAGTTAGTTAATAATCGCTCAATTATCTTAAATCAGTCAGTCTCATATCTAAAGGGTAAATTCTCTTGGCAGGAACTATAAATAGGCAACACACACAGCTCTTGATTATATTACAGTGAATTTATTCTCTAACTAAGGTGATAAAAGATGGTTGGATACAGGGAACATAAACATTTGCTGAACAATGAGCCTGGAGGTTCGGTTGTGGGAAGCATTTGACTCATACGGCATAGAAGAACTAATGAAAGTAAACTAATGCTCTAATTTAGGAGTTAAAATGGACATCTGATCACAGAACGTGTGTTAAGTCTTACTGCTTGTCGACAGCCTGCTTTTGGCCTGTTGCACGGGTCCCACGCTAGCTGCCGATCCTGGCTTTTTGCTAGGGATTCTTCGGGGTTCTCCTTGTATGATTGAAACGCCTCCTCCGTCTGGCAATTCGGCTGTTTGCAGGTTTCCTTGGTTGTAGCTGGCGAGACCACGTGGCTTGGTCTGACCTCGGTGAAGTTGGCTCGACGAAAAAGGCTTAAAATGGAACTTGGTCGTTCCTGAATTAGTCCAGTGTAACTTAACGGACTCATAACTTTAACAAACAAAAGAAATAAAGAAAATAAAACAAACTGAAGGCAGATCGATGTCGCGGCACTTCAGGTGTGTAGCTTCAAGCGAACAAAGGCCTGTTTGTTTCGCTGGCCGAGTCTGGGCGTGTTGTCTGGCGAGGCACGCCACGCGCGTGCCGAAGCATCCAGGGGCCAGAGTGGAAGAGCGAGAAGAGGGAAGAGTCTAAGAGTCTAGAGCCGGTCGCGTGTCGCTCTTTTGTTGCCTGGGGCGTGGTTCCCCAGGGGGCGTCTCAGGTTTCCCCAGGGACTGCCTTTCCAAACTTAATGTCTAAAGAAAAGAAATCTATTTGCACGTATTATAATCAAATATTTTCCACAATCGAACCTCAATGGTTGAACGGTTGTACTGTTCTAGGCATTTGGTAACAGGAAACAATTGTCACATTATTGGTCAGTATTTTTACACATTTAACCGCATTTCCGACGAGGGCATGTAATACTTATTTCGTCCACTTGGGGGAGCTCAGGTTACATGAGGAAAGCTTGGATTAAATCAAAGATCGTCTCTCCTTAGGAACCGGGGAATATTGTTGATTCATCCTTAAATTCAAGCTGGCGATTAAGAGTATAGTAAAACATTTGTTATCATTTCTAAAGGGATTTTGTAAGAAAGTATTATGAACAAGCATTGATTACATTAGATGAAGGAGTGTCTTGCTGAAAATGAAAACATTGCACAAGTAACTTCTTTTCAGCACTAATATCAACAACAGATAGCAACGACAGTTAACATAACTACTCAAATAGAGGCGAACATATTCAGGTAACTAAAGATTTAATTAAATTTAATTAGATGCTTTGAGTCTTTTGGAGAATGCAGTCCTTTGTCATCCAAAGTTCAGTGTCTGGAACATGTCACACTTAGGTGAGACAAGGAGTATCCTTTTGATGTGGTAATAAAACAAAGAATAAGGTCAGTTTCCACGGAAACGTGTGTGGTGGGGTAAGTTTTGATAGGCTGTTCAGGGAGATGCCAATGGCTGGCTCGTGTCCCTTTGTCAGTTTAACAGTCAGGCCCCGCGTTATCAGCTTCGGAATCAAAATGGTGCCAGTTTTATGGTCGGGCTAGCACTTAGAGAAAGCAACTTTGACCCCTCCCCATCTTCTCTGGGGAGGAGAAAGGAATTTAGGGTAGCTCCACATTCATTCAATATAAAATGCACAAATCCACATCGTTGTTCACTACAGTCCCCCCTTCGGCCAAAATGTTCCCTCCGATAGGTAACGTTTTGGACGCAATGAGAAACAACATGTGTGGTTTGTCAGGTGCAGGTCGACTTTGTCAGGAGCTCATGATGTGTTGGTCAGCTGCTGGTCAGGTACTGATGATGCTGGTGAGGTGGAAGGAGTCAAGCAGAGCAGAGCAGGTGGCAAAACACAACATCTGTGATCAGGTTGATGTCCTTCTAAGGCTACTAATTCCGCTAGTCACTTAGGGTAACCCCAATTAGCTAGTCTGAAAGTAGCAGGTGCCTGCTGTGTTACTTAATCACCTGAAACAAAGTAAAGCGGAAAATTAATTTGGGAAGCAAAACAAATATCTTAACAAAATGACAAGTCGTGTGTGAGCATGACCAACATTATTTTTCTCAGAAATTCATGGATATTCAGAACCATAAGCTGCAGTGAGCTTGAGGGTTGTTTAGCTGGTTTAGGCTAACAGTCTAGTCTGAGGGTCTTAGCCCTTTCAAAACAAATTTTATAAAAGAAGCGGCTTTTAGTCTGAGAGGAACTGTTCTGAGTGGTTTCTATTTCTGCAGTTGCTGCAAGATGTCTGCTCTGGAGCAGGTACTCTTAATTGGTATAAGGAGCAATAAATTTGACAGTAACCCCACTTGTGACTAAGTGGTCAGGAGAGAGCGCTCCACCGGTGGGTGGAAAATTTTTTTTGAAATTCTAATTTAATTGGTTAAAGACCTCCACTGGTAATTTAGTGGGAGGTTTAAATTGCAACAGGGAGACACAGAATAGTGGCTAGAGCTGTGGGTGGCGGACCGAAGTAAAAAGATACCTGGCTTCCAAGTTCTGTTTTACAAGGCACGCACGTGAACTCTAATGACCTTTTAACCACTAGCAGCTATCGTCCCTAATTGAGGATTTCTGTTAATTATTAATTTATTAGGACGTTATCGTTCCCGACAAGTCCCATGGGATTTTTGTGAAGCTTAGTTCGGTCCAGAACAGGTGAATGTTTGTCTGTGACCACAGAAGGATCGGTCCAGTGGGGAGAGAACTTGTGTGCAAGTCTTCCTGTTCTCTGGCCGTCCTGTTTCCTTAGTGGAGCAGAGATGTGATGACAAACTCTGTCCCCCCTTCGGAGCTTGTTGTGAGACGCATTTTGGTCGTTATAGACTTTGCATCTTTGTGTGCTGTCTAAATTATTTTGCCTGCGAGGAAATGTTTATTTCCTCTGGCTGGTTCAGTTAGGGGTTCCCTCCTGTCAAATTGTGTCTTTGACAAGGGAAAAGAAATGCCTCTCCGTTGTAAGGAGGCTCTGTGTGATGGTTTTGCTGGTTGAGACTGGCAGCAAACCTTACAGGTTTTGATGTAGTCTGCTACATCTTTTTGCATGTTGGCCAATATGCTACTTGTTTTAGTGCATTGTGTGTTGCACTGAACCCTTTGTGGCTTTTGTAAGGTGAGTCATGGGCGTGCATGAGCATCACCCCCCTGTGGCTCTGAGGCACCACGAACGCAGGTGAAGTGCGGGCGTCTGAGACATACGAGAGAATGCCCGTGACGACACGCAAAGAAGAGCGCACCAGGTAAAGGTGTTTCAAGCCAGGGATGGAATCAAGCTCAGTGTTGGAGACAGGCTCTGCGTCAGAAAGGCAGAGGAGCATTTTGCTAATGGCGGGATCAAGAGTTTGAAGCCGAATTAGTCAGAGTCACCAAGAGAGTCAGGGATTGAGATTTGTGGCGCAGGGGCGGCTGTCACAGACAAGCCTGCTGCCTGGGCTCTGGTGGCATCGCAAGTCATAAGGGCGGGATGGGTGGGAGCAAATCCGCTTGGGAGTGCTGGGGTGTGCTTTAACAGCACCCTGTTTGCCTAGTGCTGTAAACTTGGTGTCAAGTTCAGCTGTAGGATGAATATATGTGGTGTCTGACCCCCCTCTCATGCCTTTATGTAAAGTCATGGAGGATGGCTCTGGTGAAGTGTTGACAGGGAAGGCGGTGACAGTTTGTGCACCCATCTGTCTGTCATTGGTCATGTTGCCTGTGGGAACAGAGTCGCTGGTAGCGCAAAGAGGAAAGGCTGACAGTAGCCTTTGAAGGCTCAGTGTGAATCACTTCGTTAGAGAGGTCAGGAGGCAAGGAAGAAGGCATGTGCCCCATCTCTGGAGTCTTGAGCTCACAGTCATGAGTGTCGGTGCTGATCGGCCAATCCAGTGGAGTGGTTTTGGGGATCAGTGCGTCATTTGAGGTGGTAACTAAAGCACAGAGGCGGGTTTCTCGTTCTGTGATGTATTCAGACAGTGAGATAGGCAGGGTCGTTTCACCTGTGCCCAGATCGTCAAGTTCTGAAAGTCAAGCAGTGGCTCAAAGCGGTTAAGGAAGTCTTTGCCAATGAGTAGAGGAATGGCGTCAAATGGTGAGACATACACCGGGTGGATGAGGTCCATGGGACCGATAGACATGTGGACTAATGTCATGGCTGTCAGATTGAGGTTTTCAGGGCCGAGTGGCTGGACCTCAATGTCACAAGTCTGTAGTTCAGGTCTGTGTGGGAGCGGGTCATAGCCTGTAGCTGCCTGAAGAGGGCTGATGACATTAGTGATGTCTGCAGCTGAATCAAGAAGTGCTTCCTGCACCAGAGTGTTTTCAAGTGTTACAGGCAGGTAGAATTTCCGTGAAACTCCCCTTTCAGTAAGGTGACACAAGAAGTGTTGGGAGGGCGGACTGCCCTGAGTGGCTTTGGACTCTGTGAGAGGATTCTCTCTTGAGTCGGACTGTACCACCAGGAGTGTCCTGGAGGGAGCGGTTCTCTCAGTCCATCTGTGTGAGCGTGTCAGTCGTTTTGACAAAGTGTCAGGAGAAGAGACTTTGGCTTTGCAGCAGCTGCGGCCAAGTGCTCTGCCTTCTTATCTTCCTGTTTGGACAGGGTTTGGAGCAGGCGCTTAAGCGCTGTAATTTCCTCCTTACTAAAAGTGGGTGTGTCAGACTCACTTTCAGTGTTATCGTATTTGTGTCTCTATAGTGGGATCTCTGGAGTGTAGCTCTCTGAGATCGCCTGTTTTGGGATTTGTGCTGCTTGTGTCCCCCTTCCGTGAAAAGAGGTGGGTTTCACAGCGGTTGGGCGTGTACCTGGGCCGATGGGTTTCAGGCCTCAGATTTTGGCTCTTCTCAGACCAAGATGGCTCTGAGTGACGTCGACCATGCTCATTTTGCTGAGGCAGGCTGCACCTCTGCTTCTGGCTTGGTCTATAATTCTGGGAGGTGATGCAGGTTGACGCAGGTGTTTCAAGACCAGGAGCTCGTTTTGGCTCCACCTGTAGGGAATTGATGCTGAGAGTGAGGACATGGGGCTCGGAATGCCTCGTCATGGTGAGTCTCTGCTTTTCAAATCCTTTTGTAGCTAACTCGCGTAGCTGTCGACTGGTTTGGGTGCGTGGGCAGGCTGCCACACCCAGATGATGACTGGTAGTGGGGTGGAGGTTTTGGATAAAAAGATATTTGAAGTTTAACTCTTCCTCCATATCGGGCTCATTTTTGGTACCAAAGTACGCTTGTCTGAGTCGGTTGTAGTACTGCTGAGGAGGTTCTGGCCTCCCTTGCTTAACAGCAAGTGCAGCTGTTAGACCTGATTGTGCTGTCAAGTCAGAATATTCCTCTACCAGTGCCTGGCAGAGCGAGTCATAATCTTGTCTGACATACCTGGGCTGGCGTTCAATAAAGCTGCTGACCTCTCGACTAGATGTCACCTTGATCAGGTAAATCTTGTCGTCAGTGGTGGCAGCAGGGAATTTCCGCAAGTAGTATTCAATATCTTTTAGATAGATACTGGTCTCATTTGAGCCTGTAGACTCAGGCTCGAAGCGTGTTATGTGGCGAGCGATTTTGTCTAAGTCCCTGTCAGAGGGGCTTAAGTCATGGTCAGCAGTGGGCGGCGGATGCAGCCGAGGGGAGTAAGCCGTCTTCACCTGAGTAGGTGGAGGGCTATTTCTCTGGCGCTCTGTCATATGATCCTGTGGGATCAGTTGTGGGAGTGGTCGTGGAGACCATCCTCCTGAGGCTGGCAAAGGGGAGCAAGCCTTGTCTCTCTCTGGTGGGAGTGTTTTGTAGGAGGGAGTATGTTTGGCTGTCTCACATGAGAGCTGGAACTCTCTTCTGGTATCAGCCAACTCCTCCTTGTTTTCCTGCTGTAGCGGGGATTGGGTTACTCTGTCCCTGTCCTCTAGCTGTCTTCGCATTTCTTGCATGCGTTTTTGGTCAGCTTCTCTAAGTTTGCTATAAACTTTAACTCGTAATTTTAGCTCTTTAATTTCCCCCACTGCTTGTCTAAGGAGGGTTTCTGATTGGTCAAGAGATTCAGTTGTGTCTTTAACTTTACTTTTGGTCCACTCTAACTCCTGTTCTTGCTGAAAGAGTGAGTGTTCAAGCTGATTGGTCTTTTCCTGCAGCTCAATTTTCTCCTCATCGACTCCACCCTCCTGTGGGAGGTGGCAAGGAGCCTGTAGGTCAGTGATGCGTTCTTCCGCTTCACTTAGTGACTGCCTGGTGTTTCCAGCTGCTGTTCAAGCTGGTGCGTGTGCTTAGACTGGGCAGACATTACAATAGCTAGTTTTCCTAGCATCTGGGACAAGGCTTTGTCCTTTGAGGAAGTGGCTAGAGCAGTTGTTACCAGCTCTGCAAAAATTGTTTCAAGGTTCACCGCATAGGTGCCTTGTAGTTGGCTGGAGTAGCCAGGTATTATGGTCTCGGTCATGTGGGCCAAGATGGAGTCGAAGTGTTCCAGTGGGTCGCCCCCACTGGCTGCCACTAAGCGTGGGTCTGCCATGTTCACAGGCAGGTGCTCAAGTGGTTTGGTTAAGGACTTTGCTGTGAGTCCAAATCAGACAACAAACGAGTGTGTCAACTCAGAGGATATGCATAAAAATACAAAAATAAATGGGTGTTGCTTCTATAGCTTCCTGGAGCTGTTGATGTTCCTTTAAGTTAATTTGGAAGGTGGAATCTGAAGAAAAGGATCTAAATCAATCTATGGACTCAGTTATACAATTTGCTTTAAAAAATCAGAAGTGGACTACAGGTGTTAGCTGGTACAGCAGACCTGAGCCAGTCAGTTAAACAGAGTTTCAGCTAGTGTGTTTACTAGTTGAGAAAAGGGAATGTCAGGTTGGAGAAAGCTGACTTTCAAGTCAGACTTAAATGCCCAAACTGAAAATTCAAATTTAGGGTGAAGGCAAAAAGGAAAAAAATTAAATCACACTTGGGATTAAAGTTAAATGCTATAGATCAAATCAAAGTTCATGTTACAACTAGCTTGACAATCAAAGCTCAAAGTCCTTAATGATCAAAGTCAAAGTTGGAAAAATTGTTTGAGAAAAATTAAATTTTAGAATCAGAGTTCAAAATGGAAAATTAAAATTTGAGATTAAAATTATTAAATTTCTAAAAGTTCAAAGGCAATGAGAATAAACTCAAAGTTCAAAGTTACATTAACAAAAATCCCAGGCTGATTAAAGTGGATTAAATAAAAAAAAATCAAAGCTGATTAAACTGAAGTTTAATTACCCTTTGGTAATTATCAAGTTATCAAAATTCCAATTGCTATAAAAGTCAGAGTCCAAATTACATTTATAATGAACAAGGATTAAAGAAAGCCTAGTTGGAAAGCTATCAATTCAACTTATCAAGCTTAATGTAGGTTTCAGAATTCCATCAGTCCAAACAACAAAAGGTTAACAAAAATTCAAATCAAGATGTTATTCTGCATTTATCTTATTTCCTGCAAGGATCAAAAATAGCACTACAGAAAAGGCTTCAAAATGACAAAGTCAAAATCAGGGATATTGCAGCAGTAATGAGAATAAAGCTTTTTATTCAAATACAGCTGGATCAAAATTAGAAAAGCGAATCTTTGAATAAAAGATTGCATCAAAATTAACAGAACTACTCAGTGTAATCCTAGGTTAGGGTACATTGGCTCAGTACCTTGTTACAAGCAAACACCCAATAGATCTTTAAAAGTTATTCAAGGAAAAAGGAGAGCCTGTGCTCTATCCTACACTTAAGGAGTAACACTCCTTATTAATTTAATCTGAGAGTCGACACAATGGTTTATGTGTCTCAAGTTAACAAGATCTATCACCAAAGTCTGGTTTAATTCACTCGATTCAAACGCTCATCTCTGTCACTGATGACGCTGAAGTCGATTTAATGCAGAGCATGCAATTTATTCCGCCAGCCAGTAGGGGAGCTGTGGCTCCGCCTCGGGCGCGGCCTATTTCTCAATGTAGAAGAAGAAGCGGCTTCCTCTCTGGTCCTCGGACCCAACAGCTGTTAGCTTCAGGCTAACGCAGTTAGCAAACCGTCGTTGCAGCAACGGCAGTAAATCAGAACACTGACGGACACCAGTCCCGCTCAAAATGGGGGAAGGACTCGCTCCTTTGTTTCAATGACTCAGCTTGCTTTCAAGCTTCGATTTAGCGTTAACTTAGCTCGGTAGGTACAACGCTACAGGCTAAACTCGGCGTCTTCACGCCTGTGACTCCACTGCCGGGCAGCTGTATTTGTTGAAGTAGCTAATTTCAACAGGATACCGGAGTTTTGCATATAACATAACAATCCACGGCTCAGCGCGTCAGACTGTTATTTATAGCCGCAAACAAATCACATTGGCACAGCGCAACTGTAATCTGTCTGCCTCTTATTAGGCCTTAAAATTATCAATATCGGTTAAGTTTCTCTCAACCAAAAGGGCATTTCATCCACTCGTCAGCGGAGATTGTGTGTAGCTTTAGCTCAGATTTCTCATATGGTAACGTTACAGGAATGCATTCAGTTTAACATTAGCTCGGTCCTCATAGCTCAGCTCACTACAGCTCTGTACTGAACAACAAAGAAATGGCGCGCGGCCAAACAAGTTGCACAAAGCATTTCATTTCACAACAAAGAACATGGTCAAAACTCACACACACTTTCATCACTAACGTTAAGTTAAGAGGGAAGACAGGAGAGTTTCTAGGGAGCAACTTACTGGGCGATATTATTTCAGTGGCAAAATTTTGGAGGGAAAAATTTCTGGGACTCAATAACTTTTCTCAATAACTTCTCTGCATCAGGGCTGTGTGTATAGTCTATTATTATAGTATGTCACAAGGCCTCACACGGAAGGCTCCATTATGTAGTGGACCTAAATTTATTAGTTATGCATTTTAATAAATTTATGAGAATTGATACCCAATTATGAATTATTATTCATAAAATCAGAATTTCCTCGTAAAGGGCACCACCGGAGTTGTTATAATCCTAGAGTCTCCGGACCTCTAGGTAGTTTTGAATAATTATACAATTATTACTAGTGATCAGTTAGTTAATAATCGCTCAATTATCTTAAATCAGTCAGTCTCATATCTAAAGGGTCAATTCTCTTGGCAGGAACTATAAATAGGCAACACACACAGCTCTTGATTATATTACAGTGAATTTATTCTCTAACTAAGGTGATAAAAGATGGTTGGATACAGGGAACATAAACATTTGCTGAACAATGAGCCTGGAGGTTCGATTGTGGGAAGCATTGACTCATACGGCATAGAAGAGCTAATGAAAGTAAACTAATGCTTAATTTAGGAGTTAAAATGGACATCTGATCACAGGACGTGTGTTAAGTCTTACTGCTTGTCGACAGCCTGCTTTTGGCCTGTTGCACGGGTCCCACGCTAGCTGCCGATCCTGGCTTTTTGCTAGGGATTCTCGGGGTTCTCCGTGTCTGATTGAAAACGCCTCCTCCGTCTGGCAATTCGGCTGTTTGCAGGTTTCCTTGGTTGTAGCTGGCGAGACCACGTGGCTTGGTCTGACCTCGGTGAAGTTGGCTCGACGAAAAAGGCTTAAAATGGAACTTGGTCGTTCCTGAATTAGTCCAGTGTAACTTAACGGACTCATAACTTTAACAAACAAAAGAAATAAAGAAAATAAAACAAACTGAAGGCAGATCGATGTCGCGGCACTTCAGGTGTGTAGCTTCAGGCGAACAAAGGCCTGTTTGTTTCGCTGGCCGAGTCTGGGCGTGTTGCCTGGCGAGGCACGCCACGCGCGTGCCGAAGCATCCAGGGGCAGAGTGGAAGAGCGAGAAGAGGAAGAGTCTAGAGTCTAGAGCAGGTCGCGTGTCGCTCTTTTGTTGCCTGGGGCGTGGTTCCCCAGGGGGCGTCTCAGGTTTCCCAGGGACTGCCTTTCCAAACTTAATGTCTAAAGAAAAGAAATCTATTTGCACGTATTATAATCAAATATTTTCCACAATCGAACCTCAATGGTTGAACGGTTGTACTGTTCTAGGCATTTGGTAACAGGAAACAATTGTCACATTATTGGTCAGTATTTTTACACATTTAACCGCATTTCCGACGAGGGCATGTAATACTTATTTCGTCCACTTGGGGGAGCTCAGGTTACATGAGGAAAGCTTGGATTAAATCAAAGATCGTCTCTCCTTAGGAACCGGGGAATATTGTTGATTCATCCTTAAATTCAAGCTGGCGATTAAGAGTATAGTAAAACATTTGTCATCATTTCTAAAGGGATTTTGTAAGAAAGTATTATGAACAAGCATTGATTACATAGATGAAGGAGTGTCTTGCTGAAAATGAAAACATTGCACAAGTAACTTCTTTTCAGCACTAATATCAACAACAGATAGCAACAACAGTTAACATAACTACTCAAATAGAGGCAAACATATTCAGGTAACTAAAGATTTAATTAAATTTAATTAGATGCTTTGAGTCTTTTGGAGAATGCAGTCCTTTGTCATCCAAAGTTCAGTGTCTGGAACATGTCACACTTAGGTGAGACAAGGAGTATCCTTTTGATGTGGTAATAAAACAAAGAATAAGGTCAGTTTCCACGGAAACGTGTGTGGTGGGGTAAGTTTTGATAGGCTGTTCAGGGAGATGCCAATGGCTGGCTCGTGTCCCTTTGTCAGTTTAACAGTCAGGCCCCGCGTTATCAGCTTCGGAATCAAAAATGGTGCCAGTTTTATGGTCGGGCTAGCACTTAGAGAAAGCAACTTTGACCCCTCCCCATCTTCTCTGGGGAGGAGAAAGGAATTTAGGGTAGCTCCACATTCATTCAATATAAAAATGCACAAATCCACATCGTTGTTCACTACAAATGCATAATAAATCCTGGGACAAAATCTGTCCACAAATACTGTACAGCATGTAGTCTAATGAACAAGACTCGTGTTATAGCTGACTTGGGCAGTGAAATGTTTAATTTTTTTAATTCATGTGGTCATAGTTGTCCACAACTCAAATCAGAATATATGAAGAAATGTTTTATACCACCTCAAGAAGGCTTCCTATCAGAAAGGTAGGAAGGTATTTCAAATGTACAACTGCAGTCCTGAAATCTAAGTAAAGTAATTTCCCTGACATTTTTGTGTTACTTTACTTTTAATAGACGCATGTAACAGGTTTTATACTTCCTGTGAGTATAATCCAATCAATCTTATTTCATACTGTATATCCGATGTGTAATTTGATAATTGTGTTGTATGTCAGAGAAGACTCTGACTGCAACATGCGTCTTTGTAAAGAGAGAAACGGACAGAAAAAGTCTCTAACTCTGCCTGTCAGCTCGCTCTGCTCCGTTAAAACTGAATTTACCATACAGAATTGAATACGAGTGCACTCCAGATTTAGCTGCAGCCAGCTGACCGTGTGCTTCTCCCTATACCGCAGTTCTGTGTCCATGCATGCAGCAAACTGAAAGCACTGTCTGTCGGAGCGTCTACGTGAAAAGAGAAGGAAGAAATTGCTGGTAGTATTGTCTTCAGAGTTGTTAAACACCTCAGCGCACTGAAGGAAGCCATCTGACTGTGTGAGGGGCAAGATCGTTGATTCTGCAGAGTAGGAGCTCTCCTGTCTGACTGGTCCACCAATAGCAGAGAAGATGACCCCTTGAGACACAGCCCCTCCTCATTTGCATAATGAGACAGAAATTTAAAAAGGACAGGCAGAAATAAATACCATGGGTGAAAATAAATAAGGTAGAAAAATACAAAGGAAGAATAAACAGACAAAAATATTAAAACACACACATAAATAAATACATTAAAAAAATTAGTAATAAATAAAGTTGAGATATAACAGAGAATAAATAAATAATGTAATTATAACAAAGGTGAATAAGTAAAGGAACTAATTAAAATATACATTTATGTCTCCTTGTATAATTTAATTACTACCAACATTTATTTATTTACTTTATTTTTTGTGTATTTAATTGGAAGCTTATTTGTTTATTGAGCATTTATTTATTTCTGTATTTATTTCTGACTGTGTCAGGATCGGTCCTCCATAGAGGGGTGGGAGAGTTATCAAGCACGTAAAGTTTGGTTCAGATGTGAGCATGTACACTGAAGTTACAACAACTTCCTGTGTCATGGCGAAGACTTGATCTCTGACGCCACGCCACGGACACACCCATTGACGAAAACTCGCAAATAGCACAACTTTTCATCTTCAATGCCTTTAGAAGGCACAGCACAAATTTGAAGTCGGTCGGACTAAATCCCTAGGAGGAGTTCGTTAAAGTACGAAGTGTGTAAATCATCCAAAATTTGACGTAAAATTCAAAATGGCCGACTTCCTGTTGATTTTAGGGCATCGCTCCAAGAGGCTTTTTTGTGCGTCTGGACAAGATACACGTACCACAGAAAATTCGTGCACGTAGGTAAAACGTGCGGCGGGGGCTGCTTCGTTAAAAGTCACTTCCTGTTGCCAGCAGGTGGCGCTATGACTGTCTGTGAATGTGAGCATGTACATGTGTTCAGGGCGGGACTCTCATCCTACATGTACAGTTTGGTCCAGATGTGAGCATGTACACTGAAGTTACGACAACTTCCGTGTCATGGCGAAGAGCTGATCTTTGACGCCACGCCACGGACACGCCCATTGACGAAAACTTGCAAATAGCACAACTTTTCATCTTCAATGCCTTTAGAAGGCACAGCACAAATTTGAGGTCGGTCGGACTAAATCCCTAGGAGGAGTTCGTTAAAGTACGAAGTGTGTAAATCATCCAAAATTTGACGTAAAATTCAAAATGGCCGACTTCCTGTTGATTTTAGGGCATCGCTCCAAGAGGCTTTTTTGTGCGTCTGGACAAGATACACGTACCACAGAAAATTCGTGCACGTAGGTAAAACGTGCGGCGGGGGCTGCTTCGTTAAAAGTCACTTCCTGTTGCCAGCAGGTGGCGCTATGACTGTCTGTGAATGTCAGCATGTACATGTGTTCAGGGCGGGACTCTCATCCTACATGTACAGTTTGGTCCAGATGTGAGCATGTACACTGAAGTTACGACAACTTCCGTGTCATGGCGAAGAGCTGATCTTTGACGCCACGCCACGGACACGCCCATTGACGAAAACTTGCAAATAGCACAACTTTTCATCTTCAATGCCTTTAGAAGGCACAGCACAAATTTGAGGTCGGTCGGACTAAATCCCTAGGAGGAGTTCGTTAAAGTACGAAGTGTGTAAATCATCCAAAATTTGACGTAAAATTCAAAATGGCCGACTTCCTGTTGATTTTAGGCTATGGCTCCAAGAGGCTTTTTTGTGCGTCTGGACATGATACACGTACCACAGAAAATTCGTGCACGTAGGTGAAACGTGCGGCGGGGGCTGCTTCGTTAAAGGTCACTTTCTGTTGCCAGCAGGTGGCGCTATGACTGTGGGTGAATGTCGGCATGTACATGTGTTCAGGGCGGGACTCTCATCCTACATGTACAGTTTGGTCCAGATGTGAGCATGTACACTGAAGTTACAACAACTTCCTGTTTCATTGCGAATCATCGACGCCACGGACACGCCCATTGACGAAAACTCGCAAATAGCACAACTTTTCATCGTCAATGCCTTTAGAAGGCACAGCAGAAATTTGACGTTGATCCGACTAAATCCCTAGGAGGAGTTCGTTAAAGTACGAAGTGTGTAAATCATCCAAAAATGGCCATAAAATTCAAATGGCCGACTTCCTGTTGACTTTAGGCTATGGGTTCTTGAGGCTTTTTTGTGCGTCTTGATACGATACATGTCCCCAGAAAATTTCGTACATGTAGGTTGAACGTGAACGAGGGGCTAATCATTTCCAATTTTCAAGGTGGCGCTAGCGAGTCATTTTGCCACGCCCATGTGCGAAACTTGTAGAATACGAAATTTTTCACCGGTTCTGACATGTTTGCAAATTTTGGTGAGTTTTCGAGTATGTTTAGGCCATGTCATTTGGGCCTACTTTGCAGAAAAAAAAAAAAAAAAAAAAAAAAATTAAAGCTGCAAGCAGCGTTGGGCGGGCCCTCGCACTTATAAGCGTCCGCGTGTGAGCCGGCCGAGTTGCATATTCTGGAGCTCTGCCGGTGCGGCTGTGAATTTGCTACGCGGTTATGACGCCGCATGAAGGTGTTATATGTCACTTCCTGTGTCCCCTATGTGGAGCTACATAGCACTTGCCGCTATGAATATAAATCGGTGTTGGCGTGTAGATGTCTGCGGGGTGGGAGAGTTATCAAGCACGTAAAGTTTGTTTCAGATGTGAGCATGTACACTGAACAATAATGTACCCAAACAATAAAATAAATTCCTTTTATATTTCCCTGCCTTGTTGTTTATGTGTACATACAGAGGAAGAATGTGAGAACAGCACACATTTCATCGTTACTGTGTGCTGTACCGCAGTTCTGTGTCCATGCATGCAGCAAACTGAAAGCACTGTCTGTCGGAGCGTCTACGTGAAAAGAGAAGGAAGACATTGCTGGTAGTATTGTCTTCAGAGTTGTTAAACACCTCAGCGCACTGAAGGAAGCCATCTGACTGTGTGAGGGGCAAGATCGTTGATGTCTGCAGGCAGAGTAGGAGCTCTCCTGTCTGACTGGTCCACCAATAGCAGAGAAGATGACCCCTTGAGACACAGCCCCTCCTCATTTGCATAATGAGGCAGAAATGCATACAAAAATTTAAAAAGACAGGCAGAAATAAATACCATGGGTGAAAATAAATAAGGTAAATAAATACAAAGGAAGAATAAAACAGACAAAATATTAAAACACACACATAAATAAATACATTAAAAAATTTGTAATAAATAAAGTTGAATAAACAAATAAGGTAATTATAACAAAGGTGAATAGTAAAGGCACTAATTAAAATATACATTTATGTCTCCTTGTATAATTTAATTACTACCTACATTTATTTATTTACTTTATTTTTTGTGTATTTAATTGGATGCTTATTTATTTATTGAGCATTTATTTATTTCTGTATTTATTTCTGACTGTGTCAGGATCGGTCCTCCATAACGGGGTGGGAGAGTTATCAAGCACGTAAAGTTTGGTTCAGATGTGAGCATGTACACTGAAGTTACAACAACTTCCTGTGTCATGGCGAAGACTTGATCTCTGACGCCACGCCACGGACACACCCATTGACGAAAACTCGCAAATAGCACAACTTTTCATCTTCAATGCCTTTAGAAGGCACAGCACAAATTTGAAGTCGGTCGGACTAAATCCCTAGGAGGAGTTCGTTAAAGTACGAAGTGTGTAAATCATCCAAAATTTGACGTAAAATTCAAAATGGCCTACTTCCTGTTGATTTAGGGCATCGCTCCAAGAGGCTTTTTTGTGCGTCTGGACAAGATACACGTACCACAGAAAATTCGTGCACGTAGGTAAAACGTGCGGCGGGGGCTGCTTCGTTAAAAGTCACTTCCTGTTGCCAGCAGGTGGCGCTATGACTGTCTGTGAATGTCAGCATGTACATGTGTTCAGGGCGGGACTCTCATCCTACATGTACAGTTTGGTCCAGATGTGAGCATGTACACTGAAGTTACGACAACTTCCGTGTCATGGCGAAGAGTTGATCTTTGACGCCACGCCACGGACACGCCCATTGACGAAAACTTGCAAATAGCACAACTTTTCATCTTCAATGCCTTTAGAAGGCACAGCACAAATTTGAGGTCGGTCGGACTAAATCCCTAGGAGGAGTTCGTTAAAGTACGAAGTGTGTAAATCATCCAAAATTTGACGTAAAATTCAAAATGGCCGACTTCCTGTTGGGTTTAGGCTATGGCTCCAAGAGACTTTTTTGTGCGTCTGGACAAGATACACCTACCACAGAAAATTCGTGCACGTAGGTAAAACGTGCGGCGGGGGCTGCTTCGTTAAAATTCACTTCCTGTTGCCAGCAGGTGGCGCTATGACTGTGGGTGAATGTCAGCATGTACATGTGTTCAGGGCGGGACTCTCATCCTGCATGTACAGTTTGGTCCAGATGTGAGCATGTACACTGAAGTTACGACAACTTCCGTGTCATGGCGAAGAGCTGATCTTTGACGCCACGCCACGGACACGCCCATTGACGAAAACTTGCAAATAGCACAACTTTTCATCTTCAATGCCTTTAGAAGGCACAGCACAAATTTGAGGTCGGTCGGACTAAATCCCTAGGAGGAGTTCGTTAAAGTACGAAGTGTGTAAATCATCCAAAATTTGACGTAAAATTCAAAATGGCCGACTTCCTGTTGGGTTTAGGCTATGGCTCCAAGAGACTTTTTTGTGCGTCTGGACAAGATACACGTACCACAGAAAATTCGTGCACGTAGGTGAAACGTGCGGCGGGGGCTGCTTCGTTAAAGGTCACTTTCTGTTGCCAGCAGGTGGCGCTATGACTGTGGGTGAATGTCGGCATGTACATGTGTTCAGGGCGGGACTCTCATCCTACATGTACAGTTTGGTCGGATGTGAGCATGTACACTGAAGTTACAACAACTTCCTGTTTCATTGCGAATCATCGACGCCACGGACACGCCCATTGACGAAAACGCGCAAATAGCACAACTTTTCATCGTCAATGCCTTTAGAAGGCACAGCAGAAATTTGAGGTCGATCCGACTAAATCCCTAGGAGGAGTTCGTTAAAGTACGAAGTATGTAAATCATCCAAAAATGGCCATAAAATTCAAAATGGCCGACTTCCTGTTGACTTTAGGCTATGGGTTCTTGAGGCTTTTTTGTGCGTCTTGATACGATACATGTCCCCAGAAAATTTCGTACATGTAGGTTGAACGTGAACGAGGGGCTAATCATTTCCAATTTTCTAGGTGGCGCTAGCGAGTCATTTTGCCACGCCCATGTGCGAAACTTGTAGAATACGAAATTTTTCACCGGTTCTGACATGTTTGCAAATTTTGGGTGAGTTTTCGAGTATGTTTAGGCCATGTCATTTGGGCCTACTTTGCAGAAAAAAAAAAAAAAAAAATAATCCGAGCAATTTCAATAGGGACCTCGCACGGTCGTGCTCGGGCCCTAAATATAATCCGAGCAGATTCAATAGGGACCTCGCACGGTCGTGCTCGGGCCCTAAAGATACATAGATACCATACACACACACACACACACACACACACACACGGTGCCATATATCTGCAAAAACCAAAAGAGAGGGACTAATGATGGAACAAGGAACAGAGACTCAAGAAAGAGTGATGAAGGAGAGAGAGCAGGAAAGGTGGAGGCGGAGGGAGGCTAATGAGAGGCTGTACAAAACCAGAATGTCACTGACACAGCAGAGTAGAGCTGAGCAGCAGGCTGTGAAGGACTGTGTGTGTGTGTGTGTAAGCAAGAAGAAAGGGACGAAAGCGAGAGAAAACAAACCTAATGAGGGTTTACCCACTGCCGTGTACCCAGTGGTGTGATATCACACTACTATGTGAGATAACTGGATGAGTGTGTGCATGTGACTTGTTAGCTAGCCATTAGCTAGCAATTGTGAATTGCTAATAGCACAGGGGCGACAAGTAGAAGACCGGCAGCTCTGGAGGCAAAAATTTGAGCATTACTTGATTGACTGTCAAATGAAATTAGAATTCATTATACACTGGGGTGTAAACAGCTTTTCTTTTCTGACAACGCCTGCTTCAGCTCGTGGGAATTGCTCCGCAAATAGTTGCCATGGTAACTGGGGACTCAGCAAGGAGACAAGGAGTCTTATTCCTCACACTGCTGTATTACATAAAATATACACCCTTGGCTAAGAACAATAATTTGAACATTTTTATTCAGTGCACATGGCCAGGACTTGACAATCATCCTGTTCCACACATTCACACCTGGGGGCTTCCTCTACAGCTGCAGCCTTTAGCTGCTGGTCACTGGTGAGTACAGCAGCAGTAGGCATAGTTTAGATATAAAAATACACCCCTTATCAAGCTAAATCACAAAGTGGAGCTGCAGCTAAGAGGAAATTGTCCCACTATCAAAGATGCCATAGATTGCACTTATGCTAATGTATTAAAGGTCATCTGAGGGGAATTTTTCCTGTTCACAGGAAGTGACAGATTGAAACTTTGCACTGCAATAAAACCTGTATCACAAACAGTGAGGAAATGCTTGATTGAGTGGAGAATAATTAATATTACACATTGTTTTTCAGTCTTTGCTATAAAGTGAAATGAGCTGTGGTAATTCATTAATGCCACCTTACAGGATGTCCATAAAACACTTACAGAACTGCTGCCCTTCAGAGCCATTAATGATTTTAACCAAAAGTTTAATTATTAATGGATCAAATGACTATGCGTAATGTTGAAGGGGCTACTAAGAGTGACTATGCAGTTCCCCTCAGTTCTACATAGCCTTTGTGTCTGTTATATATCAATATATTGGTTAAGCCGTGTACCTCAACTCTCATCAACCTCTATTCTAGCTGTAGGTTAATCACTATGAGCGACTGTGTTTGCATTGTAACATTGTTTACACATTGTGATTTCATACATTGTTAGTGTAAAATATTAGTTATAGCATCTTCTTTGTTCTTTAACATCAAGGCAATGCAGTTTGTGCTACATCTGAGCTTGCAGCAAAACTCACTTTCTTGGTCAATTTACTCGCTTTTACAATAAACACAAAAAGAAAGAGCATATCCCTCTACATTCGAACCCCATCAGTCAGAAGGCTTGTGCTATAGTTGATATGTTGTATACTTTCCTTTAAAGGTTCAGTGTGTAAGTTTTAATGGCATCTAGTGGTGAGGGTTGCAAATTGCAACCAGCAGCTCACTGCATTCACGTGCTCCTCGTATGGTCTCATTTCCTGAGTTGTGAAGTCGTTCTTCCGTTTTCAACGTAGGCAGAGAAGAGGAGTGGGCTACAGCTTTCTGGTAAACTCACTTCTTCCTTACTCCACACCCCAGATTTTGTTCATTTCCAAATCCAACTGACATTGATTCAAGTGACATCACTTCTTTTTCTTGCTGATTGGAAATTAAAAACCAGTCGAGGCAGATGGCCCGAGGTTTCTGCCACTGTCGTCAAGCTCTTGCTCATGATGGGAACTTTAAATATCTAGACCTGCTCTATATGAACAGTGTAATGAGAAAACTATTGTTATGAATTAGTACTATATAATATATATATATATTATCAGTATTAAATTTGTCGTGAAAATCAAATTTTTAGTCTTCCAAAAAGCAGCAGAAATAACAGATTTCATTGGTTTAGTGGTTCCACCATTCTTTTTTAAACAAGACTTGATGATGGTGACTGTGGGATGGCAGTGCAGATTGCAAGCATACCAAATGTCCTTAATTTCACTAGCAAGAACCACACCACAACAATGTGGCGTTTAAAGGTTTAATGAATATTCTGAATGTGAGGACAGATGAATAGATGTAAAGGGGAGGTGGGGTGGTGGAGGCTGAAGCATTCCATCTGATAGACTGGTCTGGGAAGATATATGATGACCAGGAGGAGGAGACTCAGGTTCCGTCTCAGAAGTGTTTCACCTGAGCGAGTTACTGGCCCCCAAAAGAAGTCAGATTATATTGCACTGAGATGCGTGTGGGCTTGAGGGAGATCGTTACGATTGTTGTGAGTGTATGAGCAGTATGCCTGGGATGACCAGTGGCTGAGGACTTAAATGGTTTGATCAGAGATAGTCTCGCCGCTGTGGACACACGCATTGATGTGGAAAGAATGGCTTGAATAGTGTTCAGGGAATATGCCTGAAATGCAGAGGATTCTGTTCAATCAATCAAACTTTATTTCTAACGCACATTTAAACAACCAGGTTGACCAAAGTGCTGTACATTGACATAAAACAGTAAATAGACAAAATACAACACCAGACAAATACAACATTCAATTCTCATGTCGGATTAAAAGCCAAAGAATAAAAATGTGTTAAATTCAGATTTAAAAACCAGAAGGCTGGGGGCCAGTCTGACATGGAGAGGCAATTCATTCCACAGTCTCGGGGCTGCGACTGAGAAAGCTCGATCCCCTCTGCTCTTGAGCCGTGTTTTAGGGACAACAAGAAGACTGGTTCACAGACCTTAACGACCTTGAAGGAGCATGTGGTTTCAACAGATCAGTGATATAGACTGGAGCTAGTCCATCGAGGGCTTTAAAAACAATACAATACAATCTTAAAATCAATCCTAAAATGAACAGGGAGCCAGTGAAGATAGGCAAGAACAGGGGAGATGCGATCTCGCTTACAAGTTCCAGTAAGGAGACGAGCGGCAGCATTTTGAACCCATGTTCAAATGTTTCTGGAACCAGAATCGAGTGGCCATATTTCATGTTTCAGTAAGAAAAAGCGAGTGTTGCAGTGTACCTGGAGCCGATGTATTTGATTAGTGGCTCGTAGGAGCTGAGATGGGAGTTGGGGCGGAAGGTGTAGATGGGGAAGGAAACTCCTAGCTGGTTCGTTTTACTTTTTCAAAGTGTGAATATGAGAGAGTCGGAGGTCTGGATGGTGATGTCGGATAGACTGTGATGATGAGAAGGATTACGGGCGGATGACATCGGGGGAAATTCTGAACACCTCAGGAAGCCGAAGAAAGTCAGCAGAAACATGAATTCTAGGGTTATTTAATTGCTGGGGACATGTATCCTGAACATAGAGAGTGCATGCAGGCGCTGAGAATGTCTGTGAGTGGTAAATGTCTAGCTGTAAGAGTGGGCTCTTGTTTCCACAAGCCTTTGAATAACATTGTGACATGGGAATGGGAGGTAGAAGGACATTGGAGGCCAGTGGCTAGTTTGATGAAGAAGTTGATCTGCTATGTAGGTCTGGTAGAGGACTGGATTTTTAGGATAGAATGTGCGTAGGTGATAAGATTGCAGATGGACATGACGTCCAGAGAGGGAAATGACAGCTGATATGTGGCATGATATCCGCTGCAGCGAATCCTGTTAAGTAGGCTGAGAGAGTGCCAGGGGCAAGGCTGTTGAGGATGGCTTCTTGTGAAGTGTTAGAGAGGGTTCTCAGCTGTGGAGTTAGTTCAGTGTTATGGAAACAGTGGGACTGGGATGAAATTCCGATTCTCAAGCCAAGTGTCTGAATTTCTGGAAAGAGAAACGAGACAATCAATCAGCAATGCTGTTGTGGTGGCCAGGAATGTGTGCTCCCCTGGGAAGAACTGGTGTCGGGCCGAGATTAATGTGAGTCTGCGAAGACTGAAGAATGAGATCGACCTTTGTTTAGGATCTCAACTACTGCCGTGTTGTCGGAGTGGATGGGTATGGACTTTCACAACCATTCATGCCCCCAAAGAATGGCAGCTATGACGATGGGATTTAGCTCATGGAGTGCTGACAAAGGAGAGCAGGACTTGGTGCCTAAAGATCTGAATTCTGAGGACCAGGTGGAAGCAAACCATCTCCCCCCGTAGTAGCCACCAAAACCTATGGAGGAGTTGCATCAGTGTACAGATGAATGTTCTCTGGATGAGTGATGAAGTCATCGAAGAAGAAGGAAGTGCTGTTCCAAGAAGCCAGGATGTGTTGCCGCAGGTGCATTTCCATTTTGCATGCCTTGAACTCTATTATGCCCTATTATGGAGAGAGGTGACGGCTGCGTCCAGGGTGATGCCTAAGAACTCTATGGAGGTGCTACATTTTTTCTTTGGAATGAGGGACGCCGAGTTTGTAGAAAGCTTTTCTGAGATAATACTCTCACATAAGCTTTCTACAAATTCGGCCCCATGTGAATTGGTGAAGTGACAATGAGAAAATCGTTGAGTGGGTGGAGTAAGGGAGTCTGTGGTTATTAGTCAAGATCCAGCACCAGGTCTTCTGACAAAGATTCCAAGATCTTTGGACTGCTTCTGCATCTGAAAGTAAAGCACACGGAAAAATAGGCCTGTGGATGATTGGTGGTAGAGGGTGCGGCAGATGACAGACGGTTAAACACTGGGTAGTTGTGAGAGGAAGGAGGGCGTGAGCCAGGTTGTGGAGTGCTGACTATGCATGCTTAGGCATGCTTAGGGTGGGAGGGGATGTGCGGGCTGCAAAGATATGGCGAGTGTGTGTAGAGTTCGGAGTCGAAAACTCCCCAGTATGTCCACTGGTTAAATTGCTGGATGTGGCCAGCTACTTGGTTCGCGAAATGCACATGATAACTGTAGAAACTCGTCCCTCCAGACAGTAGGTCCATGATAGAACAATGATCGTCTATTGCATACCTCAGCGCGGGAAAGGCTGAGCAGATGATGTCGCAGTGGAGAGAAAAGTGTAAGGCGAATTCTGCTGGAGTTAAATCAGTCCAGTCAGACCAGTTGGAAATGAAAGAGGAGGCTGAGGATCATCCAGTATGATATGTGGTGAGGCCCTTTGCTGGACTGGGCTCTTGTACTGCTGCGTTGGCTGCTTGGAAAGCTTAAGGTTTACCTAGGATACCTAAGATATAGCACTGAGCTGTAATTTACAGACATGTTGCCTTTTTTATAGTTATAAATGGCTATTCCTATGTCACAATCTTCACCAAAAAGGTTTTTCCACAGAACAGCTGCTGACTGTTGACTTTTCTGTTGCAGAGTTCTTTGGATATTGTGGACATTGTAGCAAACAAGACTAGGGGAGGCCAGCTGTTTCTGAGATGATTAAACCGCAACGTCTGGTACTAACAATCAGAATACATTTCACTTCACTTTGAGGTGGTGGTCCTTACATATTCTTAGAATTAATCAAGTTATAACTAAACCTCTAAATCTTGTCTGCTTGCTGTGGTATATTAAATTGACACTATTTGCAAAAGCTGGCTGATGCAGTAACAAACTGTGTACTTAATTACTCAGGAAAAAAACGTCTCAGACATTCATTTCAGACAAATACAGTACAAGGCAAGGCATTTTGTCTAATATTGCAATGAAAACTAATTGGACTTGTGGGACCCAAGGTGAGATTTAGCTTTTAAGGAATGATCAAAACCAACATTGCATGGCATTAGGTTAGGCTAATGTATGTTAAGCTTAGAATACTAATCATCATTGTTATGAGTCTGCAGTTCTCCTCCCCAACCCCTTCTGTTTATGTTCTCTTCCCTCCCTGTGTCTCCTGTTAGTCTGTCTGTCTGTCTCTCTTGTCTGGGCGTGGCTTCTCACTCTGGACCTGGCTCTCCACCTCCACCGCTGAAGCTTCATAATCCCCAGATTGACTGGAGTGCAGGTAAAGTAGGTAGTTGGAGCCCTTACTGTCATTCCTCCTGCCTTTGGTCCGCCTTACCTCCTGTTGAGAGTTCTGCCTCAAACTCGGGTCCCTCAGTCACTGATCTGTCCACCATCCCAGAGGTTTATCATGACTTGGCAAGGGTTTTTAGTAAGGATTTAGCCCTCACCTTACCACCACACATACCATACGACTGTGCCATAGACCTACTCCTGGAGCCCCCCTTCCGACCAGTAGATTATATAACCTGTCTCGTCTTGAAAGAGAATCCATGGAGAAATACATTCATGATTCGTTAGCAGCTGGCATCATCCGTCTCTCTTCCTCACCTGTTGGCGCAGGATTTTTCTTTGTGGGGAAGAAAGATGGCACCCTGCGTCCCTGAATAGATGACCGTGGGCTGAACAACATCACCGTCAAAAATAAGTACCCTTTACCCCTTATCAACTCTGCATTCGTTCCCCTGCACGGTGCCACTATTTCCTCCAAACTCGACCTTAGGAACACTTATCACCTGGTCAGAATCAGAGAGGGGGTGAATGGAAAATGGCGTTCGACACTCCACTCGGCCATTTTGAGTACCTTGTAATGCCTTTTGGTCTCACCAAGGCCCCAGCAGTTTTTCAGGCACTAGTTAATGACGTACTCCGGGATTTCCTTAACCAGTTTGTTTTTGTTTACCTCGATGACATTTTGATTTTCTCCAAAACCATGTCTGATCATATCTCCCATGTCCACCAGGTTCTCCAGAGGCTGCTGGAGAACAGACTGTACGTGAAGGCTGAAAAGTGTGACTTTCACGTCAGCTCAGTCAGCTTCTTGGGCTACATACTCGAGAGCGGGCAGTTGAGGATGGATCCTGAAAAGATTTGCGCAGTAGCAGAGTGGCCAAGACCAACCACACGTAAGGACCTGCAACGCTTTCTGAGGATTGCTAATTTTTATTGTAAATACGAAACTACAGCAGAGTGGCAGCCCCCCTGACAGGTCTCACCTCCTCCTCCATTCCCTTTGTATGGACCCCGGAGGCTGAGCAGGCATTTCTTGAGCTGAAGAGTCACTTCCGCACCCCATTCTAGTGCAGCCGACCCATCACTCCAGTTTATTCTTGAGATGGATGCCTCGGATACCGGAGTAGGAGCCGTATTGTCCCAGAGATCAGGCAGGGATCAAAAACTCCATCCTTGTGCCTTCTTCTCCCGGCGGCTAACGCCTGCGGAGCGCAATTATGATGTCCGTAACAGAGAGCTCCTGGCTGTTAAGCTGGCCCTGGAGGAGTGGAGACATTGGCTTGAGGGATCGGAGCAGCCATTTATAGTATGGACGGACCATAAAAACCTAGCATATATCCAGTCGGCAAAAAGACTAAACTCCCGACAAGCCCTCTGGGCCCTGTTCTTTGGCCTGTTCCGGATGTCCCTGACTTACCGCCCGGGATCCAGATCGGCACCGGACTTGGGCTCCCCATTACCTTCCAAGAGCGGTCATGGATCCCACGTTCCTCCATTATGGCTCCTCATCTCATCTATGAGTTTCGTATTGCTCACCCAGACCAGCCTTGTGGGTCGCTTGGAGGCTCCCGTTGAGGGGGGGGGGGGTACTGTTGTGAGTCTGCAGTTCTCCTCCCCGAACCCTTGTGTTTATGTTCTCTTCCCTCCCTGTGTCTCCTGTTAGTCTGTCTGGGCCTGGCTCTTCACCTCCACCTGCACACGTGATCCACATTCCACTAATTAAGACTGAGTAGTATATCAACACGGTTCTTCACCTCACTCGTCGCCAGATCGAGTGAGGTGAGGCCCTCTGCTCCACTCTCACACCCCTTTTCAATAAACTTTAAATTCCTGGATTTAAACCTGCCCCAAGTCTGCTCTTGAGTCCGTTCACCTAGTCTGCTATAACAATCATCAATTCATCCTTAAAGGGGCTAAATTTAGTAAGTACTTTACTAAAATGAATCCTTTTTTTAAATTTTTTTTTTATTGCCTGTGTGTGAAGGGGTTGTAATCTGACATTAAAATTATCCACTTGCCGGGTTTGGCTATAACTCTGAAGGCAAGTATTCCTATTTGAAGGCTCCGGGTCGGACTTTCTGCGAAATCCAGTGACTGACACCTGCATGCGCGCTCCCGAGCCTCTCGCTTTATCTACTGATTTTGCACTCAGCTGTGACGACACTGCAACTTACGACATGGAGTCTGCTAAAACTAAGAAACGACCTGCTCACAGCACACAGACTCCAACACAAACTCCACATAAAGATAAAAAACAAAAAAAACATTGGCAGAGCGTTTGAATCATGGAGAAACCTCCGCTTTGTTTTGGGTATAAAAACGGACCCGGAGATGGCTTTCATCCAATTGGACAGGTAAGCTAACATTACTACAAAGCATGTAAAATTATATTATGATTTTGTGCTTCAGTTGGCTCAAGTTAGATAGCGTTAGCTCGCCGGCTAACGCTGAGTAGTTCCTAATTTTGTCCGGTGCTTGATGAATTTATATTAAGTTATATCGCTTTCACATTACTTCACCAACTAATGCAACCCATGTTACTTTCCTCTGTACCACTGTTATGTTAAAGTGTCAAAGCCTGCAAGAAATGATGTAATGGTAAAAAGCTAATGTGGATCGATTTGTTTACCCCATAGTGATGCAGCCAGCTAATGCTACATTGCTTCGTAACGTTCAATTTAGAAAGCTCAGGCGAGCTAATGATGTAGCACGTTGACTAAATGCAGTGTAACTTTATCATGTAACGAGCATGGATTAGTTTAACATCAA
>NW_024041297.1:0-38617 GCF_014851395.1 Micropterus salmoides
TTTTTAACTTGCTATATTCAAGTGGCTAAGTGGTCATATATGTTTAGTCAAGGATGCAAATTTAAACACAGATGGCATAGCTGAAGGAATGTGCTGGAAACAACAAGACTATTTAAAGGACTTTTTGATGGCCCTCAATTTTCCTTCGGCTCTTGTCATTTGTAAAATGTTGGTTGATCTATGCTAGAATATACTGTATATAGTAGAATATGTTCATATACAATAGCATGTTACAGTATTTGGTGTCCCAAGCTCAGCAACATCCTAAAACAATGTCAGGGTTGAGGACAGGTTGTATGCAGAGACTCAGTTCTCACTCAGTTTGGTAACTTGTCATGTTCATTTCTGAAAGGGTAAATGGGCTCTCAAAGTTAAATTCAAGATCACAGGCGACAGTGAAACAAAACATGGGGAAGCTGAGCCAGTTGTGAAACATTGTGTGCTTGGACAGAATGGCAGGAAAACATTTTAACAGCTGCTCCTGTCCTGAAAAAACACAACTTGAAAGTGCCAACACGCCATCACTGACCCCCCTGACACCACACACACACTCACACACACACACACACAGACACACACACACCACACCACACCACAACACACACACACAGACACACATATCCAGTTTGTGCTGTGCACAGCACTGCTGGAGGGGGGAGTGGTGGTGTTTGGCCAGAAAGAGGCTTTGTCAGAGAAAGCTGATGTGACTTATGTGAAGGTCTGGGGGCATGAGAGAGAAGCTGACGCTATACACTGTTCCTTGGACTCACACACCTACAGGCCCAGGGACCACAGAGGCTCTTTTTACATTTGTGTTTCTCACCCTTATTCCCTTTTCGGGAGATTCCTACAATCCTTTCCCACAGCCTATATGGAAGGGTGTAGTTAGGAGAAAGACAGAGAATGCTGTACCTCCCACACAGTGGACTGTGGAGACTTTTAATGAACTGCCACAAACATGTTCTTCACTTTCACACATTTAAATGGTATGCATGAAAAAACGTATATATCTAAGTTTTTTTTATGAAGAAAGACAACCCCTTTGCTTAGTTTACACACACACACATATATATATATATATATATATATATATATATATATATATATATATATATACATCCATTGCATGCCTTACATCCAATGAATTTGGATGAAGTTGGCGTGATATTCTTTACGTGAACTGAAATCTTCCAAGGAACCTGAATAGTTGGCACTGAAAAACAAGAACAATAGATACAGAACTCACACACATTTTGTAAAATATTTGTAGCCAATACGAAAGCACCGAAGGAGCAAAAGAGGAAGTACATTGTGTAGTAGTCTCCTTCAGGGGCCAAAATTTCCTGTATGAATCATAACATAGGTTTCCAACGGTGCAGCAGCGGTCTGGTACAGAATGTGTTTCTTGTCCAACAAAGTTTGGGAAGTGTGAAAAGTCTGCTGACCTCGAAATGAACTGGGAGATTTTATCTGCGGCAACTGGCCACATTCTCCCTCTTTCACCACTGGTGGCCATGGATACAGTCGTCTTTGTTAATTAGTGGCCATCAAAGACTTCAAAGACAGAGCTGTGAACACTTTGGCTTTGCGACTGACCACTTGACCCTCGGACGGCCCGCTTGTGGAGAGCTGTAATAGGAAATGAACTGAAGATTACCCCGACCACAATCACTCAGGGGATAAAAAAGGGCTTCACACCAGAGGATATTAGCCTTTGCAGCACAAAGAGAGAAGAATACATGGGCCATTCAGAGATAAATGCTAGGGTGGTGGTCCTTCAGATTCAATTAATCCTGACTTTGGGTGGCATGGCTGCTACTTTGAAGATTTCAGACTTTGGCTCATTTATTTCTTGCCTTTGAAAAGGGCAGCAGTGACAAGGAATAAATAACAATAGGACTAAACAGCTCTGGTCAAAATGTCATGTTTAATGTCACCCTGGTCATTGATGCAATGGTGAGCCTGCTTTGATTAGCATTGGACAAGTCTTTTCCCTCTGCTACAGTCTTCACCTTTTGTGACCTTCATAGCCTGAGGGTGCAATTAGAGTGGATACAGTTTGTGTATTTCTTTTAGGGAGAGATTTTTTTTACATCCTTCACTGCAGTCAGCATTTGCCAAAAACTGACATGGTTTACGTTTGCTTGTGTATCAGTAGTAAAAGTAAACCTGCGTCACAGTGTATGACTAATGAGATGAAAAATAGACGCAGTGCTGAAGGAAAATTATTCCGTTTAACTGCTTTATCATGGCCAGATTACTGGCATGATCCCTAAATACAGTTTTCCTCATAGTCTGCCATTTTGCATCTTGCAGTGCCAAAGCAAACAGTGCGCATAAAAGTACAGGAACAATACACAGCAGATTTAGTAATACTCAAGTTTTATGCTGTTGAAATTGTCACTGCTCTTAATTGTTTTAATAAAGTATAGTGACAAAGTTCAAGAAAGTGCTCATGATGAGATATGAAGAGATTCTTACATGCATTTACAACCTTAAATCATCCTTCCTGTATATGAACGTGATATTATATCACACACATTCCAATGAAATTACCATTTACAGTATCTTTTGTAGTGTATGCACAGAGTTTGCCCATTATCATGCTAATCAATTTTTAATCTCAAACCTTCGTGGAAAGTTATGAACAGTTTTAGAGGTCCTATTTGGACCAAGTGTTGCCTGCCACAAATTACGGTTTAATGACAACTTCCTGTTTGCTTGAGGAAACCTGCAGCTTCAGATGGCAGTCTTGCATGTAAAGTATACTTTCACAATGTGGCAACAAACGTGTGTTAGGCCTGATGTTTAACACCACCAGCCAAGTTAGGAAGCTAGTCTCCCCTTACACAGATAAAACAAACTGCCAAGAAAAAATCTGAAGGTGTATACAGACTTTAAATAGGCAAAGGAGAGTACCAGGAGAGCTGATGAATGACTATGAATTCTGTAATCACTGTAAACACATGCATACAAAGATAAATTCCAGTGCATGGTCCCTGGTGTCATCAGTACCAAATAAAGCAAACAGGAACCTGAGCCAAAGTTTTACTTCTCAGAGTTTTCCGCAATTGTGATTTGTTTGAGCTTTTGGGGGAGTACACACTGCTAAGGAATTATGTAGGTTGTTTGTGCTGTTGCAGAAATAGCCAAGGATGGATGTGCGTGTTTGGGACCAACTGAAGGAACCACAGCTAGTGTGCTTGCCGAACTGAGTGGATAAACAGAGGATTCGTGTGGACATGCCCTGCCACAATAATGACTTCTTCACAGGGGAAACAGTTCTGTTTTCATTTAAGTTCCAAAATGAACATCCTTCTCAGACATCAAACTATGGTCTTGTTGGCTAGCCTCCAATGTGTGCTCTTGTCTCTCCTTTTCATGCTCTGCTTTTGTAGAAACTCCCTCAGGGGAAGACTCAGCCATTCATTGTCTAACAGCAAGAGAATAAATTCACAAACAGGATGTCCAATTGTCTTGGACAAAATGATGAGTGATTTTAGAGGAAAGAATCTCCTCTGGGCTCTGACGGATATATCAAAGACTGGAAGCATATCAGCTGCTGCTCATTTGATAACCTTGGGTTATCATAAGTCTGTAAAGCACATACTGTTCATTATGTACTGAGGCATTGCATGTTGTTCTGTACATAATCTACTTTGTGCAACTGTCATAACTAATTATAGAGAGCTCTTCACAGCTTACAACACAATAAACTGTGTAGACACACTAAAGACACACGAACAAGATCGTGCACAGAAACCTGGAGTTGAGGCTGGGAGTCAAACTTTGCAGGTGCACCAGCACGGGAGGAGCTTAACAGTGGGGGTCAGCTTGATTAGCTTGGTCGTGAAACTAGCTTCAACTGTCACTCTCTCCAGGGAAGAGGAGGGGAAGAAGTTAATTATTACTGCAGTTCCAGAGGCTATTTTTTTACGATTCAACTGTGAACTGAGAAAACATAAAAAGAAAAAAAAGAAAGAAGAGAAGAGTTGTGTTTTATGTTTATTGGATTGCACTGCAGCAAGCAACCCAGCTAAACTTAAATGTATCAGTATGAAGCAGCTTTGATGCTTATTTTGACCGGTTCACTCATTAATGACAGCAAAAACTGAGTGGCAGCGGAAACAAGCGTGTTATGTTGGAAACATGAGTCGCGTTTCCACCGGCGTTTCCTACAAATTCAGATTTCAGAGTGAGAAATCCTTGAGCGAGACTTCCGTTTCTTGTTAAGGGTGTCCACAGGGAGTCATTTGTATAAGATCCTTTCGATGATGTTTGAGTCTGAGCCTGTCAGTGGCAAAAAGAAGCACTTTCAGTGGGCAAAATTTTGACGGGTGCAGTTGCCCGAAGGAATACGTTGCGGCCACTGCAGCCGGATTGCTGCTGCCAGCCGAAGCCATCTAACAATTCCAAACTTTTTATACCTACTAGTCATTTCGACACCAAACTATGTGAGACTTATATTTTATAAGTAGTTCAACTTGACCTCTCTCATTCAATCTTGTATTAGCAAAATCATATACATAGTATTTTTATTATTTAGTATTTATTGGTGTTGGCTCAAATCATATGAAAACATTTGAAAATTGTTCATTCAATCATTGGAACAGCTGCACACAATGATTGTACATGTAGGTCTAAACTTGTTCTTGCCAACTCTTTTCAATAGGGGTCTGGATTTCCCTGTCATTCCCTTTTTTAATGTAACAATGCTATGAATTGTGGGTAATTCTTTTAAGCACTGCTTGATTGTAGACTTGTTGAAAGCGTGCATAACACCCTCCAGCACTTACTGGTTTTACAGTGGGGTAAACCTCATCCGAAAGTGAGGCCAGTCGACACTGCTCTGTGGGAAGCTGAGGGGATGATTCTGTTAAAAGGCTCGGTGGAGTGAGTCTCTGTCCCTATTGCATTCCTCTAGGGCAAGCTGTCCAATATTATCTCTGCCTACTCCGACTGAGGCCCCTGACGCCACAAAGGACTTGGTGTGTTGGCCTCTCCTCACCCTGGCTTCATCACATATGCTGGAGGCTGAATTTAGAAGTGCCTAATTATGCTGACGCCATAGTAAAGGATGCACCTGCAGACAACAGGTGTTTATGTCTTTAGTGTGCGAGGAACCTTCTAATATATTAAAAGACTTGGCAGTAGCAGACATTTATTATGCAGTACGCCTGTTGTAATCACATTTCACTTGAAAATCCAAAGGGCGTGAGTGCATCAGAAGTATTCATTCCTTCCATTCTTTAACGTCTCTGAAGACACTGAAAATAACTTAATGCATGCAAGCAAGCACATGCAGGTACCAGCACCCTGTACATGATAGCTTGGATAGGTTGAATTAATCTCCCTTGGCAGATGTACAGTAAATGCATCAGGGGAATGCCACGACTAAACCTGTGGCGTCAGTCTTCACAGGAAAGCCACGCAACGCCACGTCAGGGAATCTGCAGGTGTGTAATCTAAAATCTTAGAACTAAAGAAAAGTGGAACGAGTGTCTGTGTGGGAGCTTCAGGTTGAACTGTAAAGCTGTACAGTGGGAGGGGATGGGCTCTGCAGTGTCACATTTCTGTGTGTAGGATTAGGGTTGTCTGAGGGGAGATAAGACACTGCGGGATCACAGCGCTGTTAAATGTATCGGCCAGAGCCAGCACAAGAGCAGCAGCCATGCAGAGACTCTGCCGACATTCCAGGAGATCCACACCAGCTGAAGACTCCCACCCCTCTGTCCTGCTGCCAAAACTTAAATAATACCTGATAAGGGATGCTCCCTGTAGCCTCTCACACCACTGAAAAATGACTGGTTGGAGTTTTAGGGTTAGGGTTATTTATTTATCACAGTAGGAATTAATCAGAAAAGTATATAACACCTAAAATGTTTTTAGCAGTTTTAGAAAAGAGATTAGTTACACTTGCCCCTCTATTTTCAACCAATGTAGAAAAACTCTGTTACGAGTCGAAGTCCTGCATTCAAACTTTGATTTGAAAATTTGGTATTGGTATTTGCATCACAATATACTTAAAGTACAAAAAAGTACTCATGCAGAATGGCCTTTTTATATTAATACATATATTATTATTGATGCATTAATGTGTACATTACTTTTAATCTCATCGCTGGTAGAGATGGGGCTCATTTTAAAATCCTCATATACAGCGGGGCAGCTTGCGAATTTCCCTCCATGGGATCAATAAAGTCTTATCTTAACCTATAACTATAAAGCAATATGTATTGGTTGATTATTGGTTATATTTGGTATTGTTAATCTGAATCGGCAAATTAACTAGAAACTAAAGTTTTAAAATAAATGTAATTGAGTAAAGTACAATATTAGTGGAGTAGATGAAAATGTAGCAGAAATTGGAATTAAATGTTACAAGTAACCCAAGATTGTGATAAAGAACAGTACTTGAGTAAATATACTTTCTACCACAACAAATAACCTCTAAAATCAGAGCTGTGCTCCCCTTTATAGAGGAGGATGATGACAATGAGCTTTGAGAGGCTCTCTGGGGATACAGTCTTGCTTTGCTGCACTGTTCTGCCATGACTAAGTGGCAATGTTGTTATGAATCAGAGGACTGCTAGGACTACCAGCATGACTCAAGCTCATTAACGGATTTGTAAAATTACGAGGACATCTAGTGGTTAGAATCTGAAGTCCCAACTTCTTCTCTGTCACACATAAATGCATATTATCTGCAATGCACGGAAAGCAGAAAGTATTTTATGATCCAGAATGAGAGGGGACCGGTATACTTAACCTATATGAGGCTCCCAGCTGCACACAGAGACATTAAAGTAGCAGAGAGCTGTCAGGTGCACCGATGGATGTAGTGTGTGCAGGCGCTGACTAGAGGGCATGATGTCTGCATTAGTTGACCAGTTCCTCTCCACACACCTGAGCCAGCACACAACTTCATTCCATTCAGTCATCACTGGGCTTCTAATTAATAATGTGTTGATTCAGGCATTCAGCTATCTGAAATCCTTGCCTATTCTACTATCATGGCAGCTCTTTGAGACAGTAAAATGACAACAGTAAAATGAGTCCTCTGGTCTCACACTGGACATAATCAACACTCCTGTTTCTCGCTGTTTGTATGTGGTCTTTCATGGCAGGATGTGTTGATCTCCGGGTAGTTGCTGCAGAGGGGAGGTAATATATTAAAGGTCGAGGAAAGACGGAGAGACAGTACTTAGGGTAGGAATATGGGAGAAAGGTCAGGCGGATGATGACAGTGTGGGGAAGATGAAGTGTAGAAAAACAGGTTAGTGTCAGCAACTGGTGTTTCTTTACACTAAATACCTGCTGCATGAAAGCCTTGAACAATTATAGCCTTGAACAACAATTATATATCCATTTAAATTCATTATGCTCATGCCAGTGAAGTTCAAATTTAAATACAATCTTTATTCAAGGTCATAGACATCTCCCAAAGGTATAATCCAATAAACAGCAACACAGGCATTTACAATTCAAGGACAAATAATTAACTTTAACAATGACAAATCCAAGGTGTTTTGCCTCTTGATGATACATTTCACCAGCTGTTGCCTTTAAAATTGGACGGCAGACGACAAACCAAATACTCAGTTCAACAATATTTCTCTATTAGTACCTTAAATAAAATATGGTGTGAAAAATTGTGATGATATTCTGTAAATTCACAGTCTGATGTCCTTTACCATGTTTTCCAAACTGGATACAACTTTCAACTTTCTTAATGGCCAGCAGAACAACAGTCTTTTATGTAATGCACTTTGTAGAACATGAATACTATGATTATACTATTGACTTCACTGAACATTTGAAGACTTAAATACTTTCTTTGAATTGGAAAATCACCAGAATAATTACATTTACTCAACTAATACTGACCAGATTGCCTGTCAAAGGTCAACATAAGGACGCCTACGATACTGTGACTGACCATAGACAATTGTATTTAATGGGAAAAGACGCTGTGCTTTCCTCACATAAAGAATCTGGAAAAAGATTGTTTTTCGTGTAAAACATTCCGTTATATATATTTTTCACTTCCAATGCTGTTAGAAAGATGTAAATTACTTCTAAGAGTTTTATTATGACCCTGTTAGACATCATATTATGTAATATTAGCTTTATTTACTTATGATAATTGTTTAGTCTCAAAGTGAGGTTGAATTTTTTTAGTGTAAACATTTGGTCAAAATACCTGGTTTTAAAGTAATGCACAGAAAATGTAACTGCCACACTCAAAATATAGACATGTTAACTATTTATGTATTCTATTTTATATATCTTTATAATGGCAGGTGACATTAATATACTAACAGTGAAAGAGTTCAGTAACAATGCTAACACAAATTCTGCCTGCAATATCTTAAAAACAAAAACAAAAAGGCAAGTGCTGTTCAGATGCACTGAAAGGATTCCTTGCTCCTGTTAAGTAAGGCAGGCTTCTCGAACACCTGAACAATCCCTGTAATGCAGCACACTCTCCAGGCATAGATATGGTTTTTGCGTGCTTCATCCTCAAAACTCCACAGGGTAACGTCAAAGCACTACACAAGCAGCTACTGTTAAGTTACATCACTATCAAAATGCTGTCGGTGTGAAATTTTTTTGTTGAAGTTCTCAGGACTTGCTACAGTGGTTTTCAGTCTTTCTGTACTCCACATTTGTTACTATTTTGTGATCCAGATGTCTTGACAATGTGCCCCTCTACAATAAATGTGGCAAATTTAAACTGGTAACATTCATTAACAACAACTGATGTGTGTGTAATTTTTTTTTACATGCAAACCAAACAACATGATACCTGTTTTTTTGAGTTGGGTAGAGATGTATATCTTATCTGCATTTTTCCAAATGCGTAGAACTGCCTTATCTTGTTACACATCTGCAAACTTTAAGCTACATTTGTGACAGTAAGGACCAGCTTCCTAGACAGGAATTAAGCTTAGACCATATCCTCTAAGTGGCCTTTCCAATCAGATTAACTCAAAATAGCTTTCTAATACATGGTTCAGAATAGTCCTAAATTCAACTAAGTCTTGTTTTAATTGGACCGATTTCCTGAAAGAAGATTAAAGTTTGTCCAGGACTAAGTGGCTTAAATTACACCTCTAGTTTCTAGTCAGATTCATAGTCAGTCAGTGGAAACAAAGAGAAAATGTGGATGATTCCAATGAAGTACATTTTATGCCTCCATTGACTCATCTGTTTTTATACACGAGCACTTTCAGCCCAGGGCTAACGAGGGCGACGACACATTCACCTCGTTACTGAGTTATTAAGACAGATGACTGAAATTTAGTTTCTTAGTCCAGGACTTTGTCTTTAAGAGGTAAACCTATTTTATGAAGTAATTTTTTAGGGCATGAACAACTATTTTGATTTAAACCAAATCCTGGTTGTATTAAAACCCTTTTCAAGAAACTGCGCCTTTAGACTTGCTCCGATAAAATTTGCTTGCTTTTACTACTAAGATCTAGGCTACCCCATTATTAAGCTGTTACCAGAATTGTGCTTTTTTGAGTTGTTAATTAATGTTTCAATTCATTTCATAACATTTATATATTCTCCTCAAGATGATTGGATTCCAGGTCTGATCCTTATTTGGTCTGCACAATATTAAGATCCCCACCTTTCAAAGACAAGAGACATAGCTTTGGAGGACTGGTGATAGCTGCAGGCAGCGAGGTCTTGCTTTACCCCTTAAGTATAATTATGCGACGGCACAGGTTCATTATACTTTTCCTTTTTCTTTACCTCAGAGATTAGACCCCACACTGACACACAAACTCAAATTTTGGTCCTTGCAGAAAGCCTCTGATGAGCCTGCATCGATTTAAAGTCGGGATAACAAAGGCATTGCTATGTTTAATGGCGGTATCCAGAACTTTCCGAACGCTACATGAGCTCATTAACTGCAATTAGCTGGGTTTCACCTAATAAATGTTTTTGAAGCTCTCCCACCCACTGTGGCACACACTGTGTTATCTTCATGGATGCCAGGGTGTATTTTCTCCCTTTCAATTATCAGGCATCAGGGTCTCCTGGTGTAACCCCATAACAGTAAAAGTATGAAGTGGTTCTGAATAAAACTTTCAGCTGCCCATGGAGGATAAGCAAGGCACAAAAGTGGTGAATCATTTAACAATGTATGCATCAATTTGAAATGTATAAATTAATGAAAAAAATTAAATCTGTTTGGTTGTATTGTGGCAGCGCGGTGGTGCAGTGGTTAGCACTGTCGCCTCACAGCAAAAAGGTCGTGGGTTCCTCCCACCGACCAAAGTCATGCAGGCTAGGTGAATTGGTGTCCTTAGGTGTGAATGTGAGTGTGAGTGGTTGTTTGTCTATGTGTGGCCCTGCGATGGACTAGCGACCTGTCCAGGGTGTACCCTGCCTTTCGCCCGATGTAAGCTCGGATTGGCTTCTGCCCCCCGCGAACCCTGTACACAGAATAAACGGTCAACGATGGATGGATGGTTGTATTGTGGACTGTGTAATGAAAGTAAAAAAAATGTCAAAATGAAACTTGAAATAGTAACTTGTACGTAAAACTAACATTAAAAAGCTTGTTGTTGTCAATGCAGGTTGGCAACACTTTAAATAAGTAGTCTTTTTTAATATTTTAGTATGATACCACCAGGTAACCAGCAGAGACTCAAGAATTAGTCTGGCGCATACATGATGATAACCTTTAGAGGAGCTGGTAGGCTCATTTTGTTACTGTTAGACAGAGACAGGCTTGCTGCTTCCAGTCTTTGTGCTAAGCCAAGCTAAAAGTTGGTGGTTGCCTCCTATTTACTGCACGGACGTGAGAGTGGTATTGATCTTCTCATGATGACACCCAAACAGGCCTATTATTTTATGGTGCTCCTGCAATGCTGTTCAGTTGCAAATGACAACATTGACTGAATGACGCAGTACACATTTCAGTTATTTCCTCACCAGCTCTCACTCAAACTTGTAATTGTTCAAAACATTTACCTATTTTACATATGACAGATACATTTGTTTGTCAGTGTTGCTGAGTTTGCAGAACTTTAAATTAGTGTGCTCTTGCCACCAAAACTGTCACATTTTCTTTTTTTGGCAGAGATGTTGATTTATTGGTGTTAGACCGCAAGAGGGAAGTGAGTTAAAAGAATTGGTCTTCCCACCACAAGGTTTTTGGCCTCTTAAATGACCCATCATGAGCTTTGTGAAGAGCAATCTGAAAAGTCCAATGAACCTGAGCGGTGACGCGTGCCCCAGGGGAGTGTTAGGCCTCCCTGCTGCTGATCTGTCTGACTGACCTAAAAACACCAAGTCTCAGAAAGTGCAATTCCCCAGAGCTATGTCTCATGTCTTCATGATTTCCTTTGACAATTGTGTTTTTATTCCTATCTGTTTGTGAGTAAGCCACTGTATGATTAGGAAAATGAATGTGGGTTCAAGCTTAAACGTCGTAAATAGGCTTTCATGCAATTCCTCTCCATAATGTCCATGGAGAATGTGAAAAGTCTCGATACCTTAAACTCCCCTGCAACTAATGAGCATATCTGAGGTATAGATTTAGAGTTGAATGAATACTATTGGATATGTAAGCTACTTTCACAAAATAGTTCTGAAATCTATCTATGATATCAAAGCTCATACAACAAATATAACAACAACCTCATTACAAAAAATATAGACTAGTGACATTTAGGATTAACTATCCATTAAATTCTAAAATATAGTTTAACTGAGACAGCATAGGGTTGCACAGTGACAGGATGTTCACCTCCCAGTTGGGAAACAGCAATAAGCTTCACTGTTTTCCTTTTTTTGTTCTCTTTTCATTTTGGTATAATTACTGAACAAACAATAACATTGGAAAAAATTCAAATATTGTAAACATTGTACTAGTACAAAAGCACATATCGCAAGACACGGTCAGGAAAACACCAATGCAGGCAGCGCTGAAGCTTTTACTCCTCTTCCATTGACTTCTCAATCTCCTTCAGCCTGCGGACAAACTCCTGAGCCTCCCTGTCTCCGATGCGAGCGTCCAGCATCCTCATGATTGGCTTCTCTGGAGGGGAGAGGAAACAGATGAGAGCAGTTCCTACAACTGACACAAATATCTGCAGATTGAATGGCTTTTCATGGTGTATTGGAGAAGTAATTGGAAACCCAAAGCTACACCCTCTGGTCTTCTAAGAAGCCAATATTATGTCCGTGTAAAACAAGAAGCCTGGAGGTATACGTACCGCTGGGCTTATTGCGAGACAGGTGGAGAATGACAGGCTGGACGGTCTTGCCGGC
Organism: Micropterus salmoides; assembly: GCF_014851395.1. Lineage (NCBI taxonomy): Eukaryota > Metazoa > Chordata > Actinopteri > Centrarchiformes > Centrarchidae > Micropterus > Micropterus salmoides. The sequence continues at coordinate 12,292 of NW_024041297.1, forward strand.
TGCTGAGGCGTTCGGTCTCCCTGGCCAGCAAAAGTCGCTGAGAGGAGCCACAGCTTCACCAGCAAAGTCGTTGGTGGACAGCCAGTCATAGTCCATCACAGTGAAGGTCAAACAGGCAAACCTATGTCTGTACTGTTCAGGACTGACATGGCTGGAAGACACAGGAACCAAACAAATCAGGCATAGAATATTTATTCATTCAAACCTTTATTTAAGCTCAAAGAACCAGTGAGGTTGCCCTCATCTGCAATGATGTCGAGCTACATACCAATTAAAAATAAATTGGACAAACACAGATGAGAATGTAGAAAAAATCCGTTAAAATTGTTACACACTGAAGCTGGCAGATTTGTAATCATGGTTTTAAATAGTCCATAGGTTGGTAGAGTATTGATTTTTAGCATTTGTTTAAGATCATACCAAGTATGACTAGGTAATTACTTTCTCCTCTAAGTATTGGAGGCACTAAAGTAAAAGGCTGATATGCAAAAACAAGAAGAAAGAGAGGGGGAAAAAGGGAAGCAGGGAGATAGTACTCACAAGCAAAAGAGTTCGTCAAATACTGGGTGCAGTGTCTTCAGTTTCACTTGCGTGCGTTGACTCTTGGCCATAGGGAACAGGTGGTGAGGACACAGCTCCACTATGACAAATGGGTCACTCAGACCTGAGGAGGATCAGCAAAAGTGATTGAAAACTCAATTTTAAAGGTTCACTGTGTAAAATTTAGTGGCATCTAGCGGTGAGGTTGCAAATTGCAACCAAATGTCCAGTCTACCACTGCCGCCTACCCTTTCAAAGAGCATGGGACAGCTACGGTGGCTGACACAGAACAAAAGGTGACATAACATTGAAAATGTAAGCCAAGAGTGTGTAACGTTGATACTGTTTCTGCACCACCTAATAGATATAGTTTACACCAACACGGACAAGGAAAACACATTTATTCTCTCTGTGATTATGGACCCTTGCCAAAACTGCCCACCAGCAATAATATCTGGCTCGCCATCAGATTATGGTGCTTTGATAGCGGCAAAATATAAAGAAATAAATACTTTGATAGCGATGCTGAAATAGATCTCAGTTAATCACTCACATAATCACTTCCTTATTAGTGGTTTAGCCTACAAAATAAAAGCGTTAGAAGCTTGACTGTTGTAATGCTTTACTTGGAGTTGAATTGAGAGAGTCTGTAGCCCACTTGAACCACCTCTGAAAGAGCCTTCAGAAAACGTGATTCCTCTAAATGTCCTCGGCTTGCAGATACTGGGAAATGCAAAAGCGTCCGTAGGTTGATGGATGCGGATCAAACACCGAAACAAAAACACTGCAGCACATGCTGTAATGTCAGCCTGAGAAACAGTTGCTGCAGAATTCATTTCTTGAAGAGGGAAAGAAAAACTCCCAAGGTGAGATCAAACACACAACCTTCAAGGTGAGAGTCCTATGCTTTACCAGCTGAGCTAACTGAACACTGTAACAATTGTTCAAAATTTTATGTCTTATATTTTCACCCACCATCTAACGGCTGAAAAATTGCACCAATGCAAAACTTATTTGCTAACCCCTGCTGTATATTATTACTTCTTCTTCTTCAAACGTACATATTCAACATAATGATAAGTGTCTGCACTGAATTCTACCAGAAGTAGAACAAGAAGAACATAGTGACCAAACGCGCTCTGCAGCGCTGTTTGTCCATTTTGGGCTACTGTAGAAACATGACATGGAAGGTGGGAACCCGCGGTTATGTAGATAGAAATGGTTAATTCGAAGGTAGTAAAAACAGTCTTTATACACAGAAAAAAATATGGATTTTATATTGCATTTCTGTCAATAGATCCTCAGAAATATTACACACTGGACCTTTAAAACAACAATTTGTATTTTATTCTAAACTGTTTTACCGTTGGCATCCAGTGCAATGATATCTGCAGCATGCAGAATCTCCACCGTCAGTCTCTGCTCTGGAGCGTCATAGTAGCACTTCACACTGATCCGACCAAAACGGGTATGTTTGAGTGTTTTCTGAAACATTAAATACAATTTTTATCACTGAGAATAAATATTATCAGCATGTAAATGTGCAGTAACATTGAAATTATGTTACAATATATGAAAAGCATATAAGCAACTCATTTAAAGTTTACCCCAGCAGAAAAAGGTGAAAAACAAACAACCAAACAAAAACCATGTTCAGCATATATCAGTTTACGTGTTGCTTCAACTGACAGCATCTTGTTTTTCAAGTCTCCAGGAGAAGGCAGATTTTCAATGAGAGGTAAAACAACAGAAGACAGAGTGTTGTGCTGTCCAATCAATACACATCTGTCCACTTCAGGGCTAAAATTAAATTGTCAGGCTGGTGAGCTGAAACATACCTGTTGGGAAATCTTCTCCAGATAGTACTGTTCAATCAGCTCAAAGGAGGAACATTTATTCAGCCTGAGCTCCTCATCCACAACCTAAAGCAGCACAAGTATGATCAGAAAGAGACAGAAAAAGATAAATGGCATCTTAGCCAGGAGGACCTTCAGCCTAAATAAAATGGCAAAACTTCCTACCTTGTAGTCTCCACTCTTCATGTCTTCCAGGGAAAGACCCTCTCCCTTGACGTGGAAGAACTGCAACAGGGTCTGAAGAATTAAGTAAAAACAATATAATTTATTTATAAAAATAAATATTAAAGAAATCTTCAATTACATGAACATTTTAAGCATAAGTACTTCATTTCCTGCATTCTGGTGAATTTTCTGTATCAATTTCTGCCTTTATGTGTCTTCCTTTATGTACAGTAAAAGGAACAAAATTCAGGCGGTATATGTCAATTCAAAATATAAAAATAGAATAGAATATAATGCAGTAAGCTTCTCAGGCATTCTGGATATGTTGTTCCTGTACATCAATCAGCATAAATCTCACCACAAATCCACATAAATGTTAACTTCAGCACCTCTGATAAATTGCAGCTCACAGTCTCAAACAGAGCAAGTTTGCGCCTTAGTTCATCATGAGACAGCTTTTCACCTCACAAGAAATATCGTCCAGTTTTAATATCGACCTAGTGGTAGGAGATCTTATCACACCCTTATTGTTCACACAAACAGCATGAAACCTCTGAAAACTCTGGCAGGCATACAAGATATCTGTCTGCCAAACTCACTCGTGTAGCATGCCATGACATTTCAGGCAAATCTGTCAATTCTCTGCCAGCTGCTCAAATGGGCATTAGAATATACAGTAGCTCCCACATTGTCATTCATGAAGGAACACTTTGGTGCTACTTCCTAGTGACTTCATAAATATCTAATATATACTAATGATTGCAAGGCAGCAGGCACACTGAGCTAATTAAAGGATGATGGTAACAGTAGAGATTATAATCTTTACAGAGTTGACACGTCATTTTAAGCAGACTACTCTTTTTAGTGGCAGACTTGGATATAGAGTAACCACTGACCTCCACTGTGTACTGAAAGCGGTTGTAGAACTCAACCTGAACACCCCTGTTTTCTGCGACCGCATCCAGGATCATCCGCAGCAGCAGCTCCCACATGCTTTGAAGAACTCTACGAGGCAGCAGACGCAATGAGACTCTCACACACTCTTCCAATTACACCGCTGTACCCTCACTTGGCCTCATGCATGTTTTCACAGATGATTGCTTGATAATGATAAGTTGTAACACAAAACATGCCTGAGGAGTATTATTATTATGGCAAACCTTACATTCATACACAGTCGCAGTATATTATTTGCTGTCAGAGTTTTCACCTGGTACTATGAAATAAATGAAATCTTATTCACAGAAGAGGCAACTGTGAGTTATGTAACTTGACATAAATGTCTGTTATGAAGTTCACGTTCCACAAAAGTCATTTCCGGCTGGCATTTGTTCTGGTCAAATGTATGCTGATGATGTAGTGTTTTATGTGTATGCAAAAATAGGCAACAGACTGGACAGGGGCACATTTCAAGCTGGCTTTTCTTTTTTTGCAAGATTTGCTGTATGTACCTACTGCAAATATACGCAGTATACATAAAATATATGTATTCTGCGCCACATGTGCCTGTTGTGAGTTTATATCCTGAATTCTGTCGTGTTTGTGTTTTATAATTTGATCCTGAATGTGTTAAAATGTTATCATTAGTGGCACAGACATACCAGGTGGAAGCAATTAAGCAGACTATGGCACAGTTATAACTCAGAATAGTTATTAAAATTAATGTGTGTTTTCCCTGTAAAACAAGTCATAGAGAGGAGGAGAAAGTAATTACCTAGTCAGATTCTCTTTCACAAGATTTTCAGTGAGGATGACCATAGTGTCTTGTAAGTATTTCATAAGAGGAGACACAGCCTGGAAGAATGTCACATTAACACTCGTTACATTAGTTACGTTAAATACTGTGGCTACAAACAACATAGATAATGCTGCAGAAAACCACTACCAGGCCTTACATCATCATTGTTGATGGAGTCTGGAGACAGGCTGATGTGCTGGATGTACCTCCGCAGCTCAGGCAGCATCTGCACAAAAATATTCTCTCACACTTGTACATACAAGCGTGTATGTATATATGTACACATGTGCATAATGCTTATACAGATACAAAAAGTAACACAATTTCACAAAAACTTTACATATACAAAATGGTGCATAATGTGTCCTCTGCACGCCATAACAGCAGCAATGGGTCATAAGACAGGACAAAATTTACTGACCACTAGACTCCCATGATGGCTACATTTGATGCAAACTTCCAAGTTACATATGAGATAAAATTCAGGTATGGTTGCAAAATGTATTTCTAATAGTATAGTTTCTAATTCCACACTGAAGTTAAACACATCGTAGTTCAGTGAAAACCCCATATCGTCATTATGTCAATTCTTGTTAAGTCTTTCATTTGGCAATGGACATGACTTGTTCTCCAATCTGTACAGTGTTTTTTTTCAACATATTTCATAAAGAAACCTCACACTTTGGAGGTTTATCAATTCCCAAGCATAAAAAGGTTACAATTTATGTGCCTCATGTGTCATACTAGTAGTTGATCTGCAGGTACTCATGCTCTGTTTACGGCACCTTGTCCGTGAGCAGTGTGATGAGACGTTTGGCTTCTCTCTGCAGGTCCATGTCCATGTTAAACAGCTGCCCATTGAGAGCCTTGTACACCTGCTCCTTCCCCTCCATGCCACAGGACTCCTCCATGGCCCGCTCCACACCCAGCCAGTCAAGGTCACGTGGCAGGTGACCCAGGAAAACGCGCACATGCTCTGTGTTGTTCAGGGCAATGCAGAGCTAGCAGAAAGCGAGGAGGAGCAGAAGAGGAGAAACAGAGGGTGGAGGTGGAGAAACAAAGAAGGAAAAGAAGCAGGGCTACAGAGAAGTGGAGGGATGGGGTGCGAGTGTAAATGATTGACGACTATGAGAGGCAACTGCTTTGTTTTTGAGTTAACATATCTGATCTCCTGCTGAACCCTTTTGTGTTGCCAGGGAGAACACTTGCTGACATTTGCGTCCCAAGTCATTGTATGCACTCCCCTAGTTCTGTCTAGTTACAGGCGTTACCTGCACTGTGAAGCTCTTGTGGTCTCGGCCCAGCTGGTTCCTCTCAATCTTGCGTGTCATCATCTCTGAGTAGCACACAGCTTCGCTGCAGAAATTCTGTGATAGATAGGGCACAAAGGACACAAATGCCGGTAAAAATCTTATAAATCCTGTGAGTATGTATGTGAGTCTGAGTGTTGCAACAGTGGATATCAGACTCACGTCTGTCAGACGAGTGATAAAGATGAAGGCCCCCGCAGAGTCTGGCCAGGACAGCTGAAGCCAGATCTCGCGTACCTGGCTGAAGCATGTTGTCACTTCCACTGCTGAGGAGCTGTGTTTGGCCAGCTGCACAGGCTCGAGCTGCTCACATAAGAACACAGCAAGCAACAAAGATGCTTTGATAAAAGTGCATAGTGTGTAAATAAAACATAAACATACAAAAATATAAGCCAATATTTAAATATATATATAGTTTACAAAAGATTTGTGTCTATAATATATATATATATATATATATATATACACACAATACAAGAGATATTTATAAGCAAATATAGTAAACGTACAAAGTGCCCTCATATCTGTTGACAACTACATCATAGTGTGTTATAATATGATATGAATCTGTATTAAATTTTTATATAATGCTTATCAAATTCTTAATAAAATAACACAATAGAAGTTACTATAGAGCGCCATCAATACATTATCTAATAACCTGCTGAATGCAGTCCAGCTCATAGTTGTATGCCACGAAAGACCAACTTACAGTTTTTTCATTGCATTATTTCATAATTTCAAGGGCAGAAGACTCTCACCTTGTCCGTTTCCACGGCTTTACGAATTCTGTCACAGGATCTGTCATGAACAATCTGCAGCCACTTATGAATCGAGGACTTAAACCAGTTGTGAAAGCCTGTCAAGGCCAACATTTTAGCATCCCTGTAAGAAAATAAGTCATTTTTAATAAATTCAAAGCTGAAGAAAAGGTTGAAGTCTCATCTTCTCGCTGACATTTCAAACAAATAAACACCCGTCAGAGCCTTTTACGCTGCTTTATGAAAAGTCATTAGAGTCAAACTGATAACCAACTTGAGAGGAAGAAACTCCCGAAAGCCTTTGAGGATTTTCAAGGACATGAAGAGCTCAAAGATGGTCTCTCCCATTGTCTGAGTCAGTCTGGAGCTCTCCTGCTCCATAGTCCCACAAACCCGCTCCATCGCTACATTTACATCATCAGCAACCTGAAGAATGAAAGAATATGCCTACCTGGGTCAAAGTCAGCAACACCAATACTGTATAACTAAAAAAATACTTCACAATTACATTTCACAGAATTTTCAGTGATATACCTGTTTCTCCAACTGTCTGTATGCTATGCTGAAGAAATCTATTTTCACTGCACTGTGGGAACAAACAAACAAATGATGGAATGGCACCAGTTCAATATTAACTAATGCAAATCAATGTTTCTGTGTCAGCATAACATTTCCACACTGTTTTTTTTTTGGTTGACGAGATGGACAGCATTAATATTTACCTGTAGAAGAGTTTGTTGTATGTGTTCTGGGCTCTCTGTACATCTGCACACACAGCATCAACCACCTGAACCAGATTCTTCAGCTGCTCCTCCAGAGTCTACATTGTCATGCACAATGAACAACATCCTGAAAATTAACTCTCAATCCACAGTCAGTAAAATTAGAAGATGTAATGATTTCTATAATTCAGACTTATATTAATCGGTATAAACTTACCCCGTCCTCTGGTTTATATCGTGCAATTAAGCTCTCGTACCACTCCGCAGTCCCTTTCTGTTGAAATAATTCACACAAATTAAGGAGAATAAATGGTTTAATTTAAGCTGCAGTAGGGAATTTTTTTACTAATAACTTTTTGTCATATTTGCTAAAACCTTACAACACTAGTATAAGAGTAATCTGTAATAAAATCTCGTTCATCTGGCTCCTCCTCATGCTCCAAAAGGCATTTGCAAGAATCCAACGCTCTCCAATCAAAACAGCCAATCAGAGCCAGGAGTTTCTAATGCAGTGTCAATTACTGCTCATAATGTAAAAGATGTGTATGAACACGTCCCAGTTCCACGCAGCGCTTCTGCCACATTATGTTTGATGCCATGGAGTTCGTATTGACAAAGTGACAAGTGACAAAGAGGGATGGCGACAAACAGTGGGGAAAACTTTTGAGGGGGGGCAGTGGTGTACTAGCCTCTCCTCCCACTGCTAGATGTTGTCGCAGCTGCCTCTGAACCCTGAGGTGCTCTTCCCCGTGAAGTGTTGGAGGGGCATCTTTGAGAAGATGAGTCAAACCAAGAGCGACCGGAGTTTTTCTCTCGCTGTTGACAGTGAGCCCTACGTGAGATGAGGTTTCTCAGCAACCAGCTTGTGGATTTGGTGGGAGGAGTTTAGCGGAAGGATATGAGCAGGCCGAAAGAGATGTGGAAGGTTTTGCACTGAATGGCTAATTGTAGCCGACTGCTGCATAGGGGTGGCTGTGGCTAAGGAGATGGAGCTGGTTGCTTGATAATTGAAAGATCAGCGGTTCGATCCCTGGCTCCTCCAGGCTGCATAGAAAAGTGTACTTGGGCTAGATACTGAACCCTGAATTGCCCATGGTGGCTCTTCCACCAGTGTACAAAATTTGTGTGAAATGTTAGTTTCTGTATGAGCACTTTGGCTAATTGTGTGAATGCAATGTAGTGGCAAAGACTGGAAAGGCACTATATGGAGCCTTTATATTTAAAGCTGTCCTGTGCAGTATTTGATGTTGTTTACATGCAGATTTTCTTACTGAAACAAACACATGTATCCTTAAAGCTTATATTGTTAAATACATTTACTACTACATAAAATGGTTCATCTGCAGCCAATCTTTTTCTGGTCTTCTTTTCCTCTTTTCTCGGTACATTGCTGCTTTAACACCAGCAATGACACCAACAGCTATACAGTACATTTTAATCGGTAGAAAGGTGCATCAAGTCTCTTTTTTCAAGATGTACATGCGTGTCCTTGAGAGCAGTCTGCTTTTATGCATTACAAACTATATGGGGGCATTCTTATACAGTACTTTACCTCGACTGGTCACTAACTCTACAGAGTACCTTTAAGTGACCTTTTTTTTAGCGCACTTTCATTCTTACCTTGATAGCAGTAGTGATGTCCAAATGCAGTTCATTGCGAAGAGGACACACAGTCTTAAAGGCCCGCATGTTTTGCATGTAGCCAATCCCCCTGGCATACACAGACATTGAAAAGCCAATTACAGTACAAGACTGCTTTCAGGTCACGAAATTGCATCATTCACATCATTCATGAACATATTGTTAAAATGAAACAAAATTATTTCCACTCTAATTGTATGCCGGATCCTGCATCATCTGTGCGGGAGAGGAAAGATGCAACTTTAACTGTTAGATGAGTCACTCTGTGTGTGTTTGTGTGTGTGTGTTTCTGAGGTGTAGAAAAGATCTCCCTCGAGGTGTTGATCACTGAACAACGACGTATTGCGGTAAGCGTGTCGACTCATTTTCGTTTCCGGTGCTTGTGTGTTGGTACCGTGTTGTGCTGCTCTCGCTAAATAACAGTTACATTTGTTTGATTACAGCGGCCAACTGTTCGCTAAACACTTATTCTTTACAGTAATTTTGCCTAAGCACTCACAATTCTTTCCATCTTTTAGTGACTGCTGTTCAATTTCATAGTTGTTCTAAAGTTTTGGTAACTGACGCTACTGTACTTTAGCTTAGCCGTTAGCGACTTTAGCTTAGCAGCTAGCGATGGCTTCTCCTTCTCCCTCTCTCTCTCCTACTTTCTCCTGCTCGGTGTGTCAGATGTTCAGTTACTCCTCTGCCTCCTTTAGCGGTAATGGTACGTGTAATAAGTGTAGTTTATTTATAGACATGGAGGCAAGGCTCAGTGATTTAGAAGTCCGGCTCCGCACCTTGGTAGATCAGTCTTTAGCTACTGTAGCTAGCCAGTCCCCGGTAGTCGGTGCCATGACAACCCAGAGTTGAGACCAGGAGGCAGAGTCGCAGTTTAACACACTTCTCTGCCCTTCTTTTTCAGCAGTTACCCACCCAAAACCCTACGCAGAGTCGCAGTCTAACACACTTCTCTGCTCCTCCATTTCAGGAGTTACTTAGTGAAAATCCTATAGTGACGGTGTCTGTCCCCCGACCATCGAAATTCTTTAAAAAGGTAAACAGAAGAGGAGCTGTGCATAAAAACCTCATAAAAATTAAAACCACAAGAGCAATAGTGCAAATGAATAGGAGAGTTAAATGTGGACTCTTAAACATCAGATCTCTCTCTTCTAAAGGTGTACTAGTAAATGAACTAATATCAGATTATGATATTGATTTATTTTGTCTTACTGAAACCTGGCTGGGTGATGGAAAATATGTTAGCCTAAATGAATCCACCCCTCCCAGTCATATTAATACTCACATTCCTCGAGGCACAGGCCGAGGAGGTGGAGTTGCAGCTATCTTCGACTCTAGCCTACTAATCTAAACCTAAACTAAACTATAACTCATTTGAAAGTCTTGTTCTTAGTCTTTCGCACCCAAGTTGGAAATCACTGCAACCAATTCTTTTCTATTGCTGAACTACTCGCCATTGGGCAAAAATTTTTATACAAGATGTCTGTCTGATAGTGCTATAGCTAAATTTAAGGATGCGATTCCATCAGCTCTAAATACATTATCTAGTCACAAAGTAATGGAGGACTCCTATGCTAGTTTCAGTCCCTCCCAAATCGATCATCTTGTTGATAGTGCTGCAGGCTCGCTGCGAATGACACTCGACTCTGTAGCCCCTCTAAAAAAGAAAATACTAAAACAAAGACGGTTAGCTCCATGGTATAATACTGAAACTTGCAAATTAAAGCAAATATCGCGGAAACTTGAGAGGAATTGGTGTTCCACCAAAGTGGAAAATTCTCGTTTAATTTGGCAAGATAGTCTTAAAACTTATAGGAAGGCCCTCCGTAATGCTAGAGCAGCGTACTACTTGTCATTAATAGAGGAAAATAGGAACAACCCAAAGTTTCTTTTCAGCACTGTAGCCAGGCTGACAGAGAGTCACAGCTCTATTGAGCCAAGTATTCCCATAGCTCTCAGTAGTTACGACTTCATGAGCTTCTTTAATGATAAAATTCTAGCTATTAGAGACAAAATTCACCAAGACCTGCCCTCAACTGGCACCGACTTATCTCTTAACTCAGGAACCTTAGAAACAGCTGTAGAACCAGATACATGTTTAGACTGTTTTGCTTCCCTCAATCTTTACCAACTAACTTCAATAATTTCTTCATCTAAACCATCAACCTGCCTCTTAGACCCCATCCTGACTAGGCTGCTTAAAGATGTTGTACCCTTAGTCAGCACCTCTATACTAGATATGATCAATCTATCTCTATCAACAGGCTATGTACCACAGTACTTTAAAGTAGCTGTAATTAAACCTCTTCTGAAAAAGCCCAAACTTGATCCGGATGTTTTAGCCAACTATAGACCTATATCTAACCTTCCATTTCTCTCTAAGGTTCTGGAGAAAGCAGTTGCTAAACAGCTGTGTGACTTTCTACAGAGCAATAGTTTATTTGAGGATTTTCAGTCAGGATTTAGAGCTCATCATAGCACAGAGACAGCACTGGTGAAAATTACTAACGACCTCCTTATTGCATCAGACAAAGGACTTGTCTCTGTACTGGTTTTATTAGATCTTAGTGCTGCATTTGATACCATTGACCATCAGATCCTATTGCAGAGACTGGAACATTTCATTGGCATTAAAGGAACCACTCTAAGCTGGTTTAAGTCCTATTTATCAGATCGATTTCAGTTTGTACATGTTAACGATGAGTCCTTCATGTATGCCAAAGTTAGTCATGGAGTTCCTCAAGGATCTGTCCTCGGACCAATCCTCTTCACTTTATATATGCTTCCTTTAGGAAATATTATCAGAAAATATTCCATAAACTTTCATTGTTATGCAGATGATACTCAGTTATATCTATCGATCAAGCCAGATGAAACTCATCAGTTAGCTAAACTTCAAATGTGCCTTCAGGATGTTAAAACCTGGATGACCTGTAATTTTCTCATGTTAAACTCAGATAAAACTGAAGTTATTGTTCTGGGGCCTAAGCACCTCCGTGACGCATTATCTAAAGATATAGTTTCCCTGGATGGCATCGCCCTGGCCTCCAGCACCACTGTGAGGAATCTTGGAGTTATCTTTGATCAGGACATGTCGTTTAAGTCTCACATTAAGCAAATTTCAAGGACCGCCTTTTTTCACCTACGTAATATTGCGAAAATCAGGAACATCCTGTCTAAAAATGATGCAGAAAAACTAGTCCATGCATTTGTTACTTCTAGGCTGGATTACTGCAATTCCTTATTATCAGGCTGCTCGAAAAAGTCCATTAAGACTCTTCAGCTGATCCAGAATGCTGCAGCACGTGTTCTGACAGGAACCAGGAAAAGAGATCACATTTCTCCTGTTTTAGCTTCTTTGCATTGGCTTCCAGTAAAATCCAGAATATAATTTAAAATCATTCTTCTTACCTACAAAGCTCTTAATGGTCAGGCACCATCTTATCTTAAAGAGTTCATAGTACCTTACTACCCCACCAGAGCACTGCGCTCCCAGAATGCAGGGTTACTTGTGGTTCCTAGAGTCTCCAAAAGTAGACTAGGAGCCAGAGCGTTCAGCTATCAAGCTCCTCTCCTGTGGAACCAGGTTCCAGTTTGGGTTCAGGAGGCAGACACCATCTCCACATTTAAGAGTAGGCTTAAGACTTTCCTCTTTGATAAAGCTTATAGTTAGGGCTGGCTCAGGTGAGTCCTGAACCATCCCTTAGTTATGCTGCTATAGGCCTAGACTGCCGGGGGATTTGCACTGATGCACTGAGCTCCTCTCTCCTCTACTTTCTCTCCCTCTGTATGCAACCTCATCCCATTATTGCATGTTACTAACACAACTTCTCCCCTTTCTGGTAGTCTTGTGCTTTCTCGTCTCTCTCCTCTCTCCTATCACTTCCTGCAGGTTTTCTAGCTCTGGAGCTGTGGAGTCTGGATCTGTGGTTGCGGGTCACCTGCTGCCCCCGTGTTCCTGCTCGACACCCTCTGCTGCAACGACTATTGTTGCTAGTCTTATTGTTATTATTGTTATTATAATCATTAACATTACGATTGTTACCATTAACACTATTATAAATATCTGTACCATTTTTCATCTAGTCCATAGCAACATCATCTTCACTGTCTGTACCTTTGTGTGTATATTGTGTAGTCTCTCTCTCTCTCTCTCTCTCTCCCCCCCTCCCCCCCCTTCACCCCCAACCGGTCGAGGCAGATGGCCGCCCACCCTGAGCCATGGTTCTGCTCGAGGTTTCTGCCTCTTAAAAGGAAGTTTCTAAATGCCTCTGTCGCCTAGTGCTTGCTCTTGGTGGGAACTGTTGGGCTTCTGTAAATATTATCATAGAGTACGGTCTAGACCTGCTCTTTTATGAAAAGCGCTGTGAGATAACTGTTGTTGTGATTTGGCGCTATATAAATAAAATTGAATTGAATTGAACAGAGCTGGACTTCTTACTGGGGAAGTTTCTATTAAAAAAAACAGTCTCCTTCAAATTAGTGTGACATAGCAACATGAACTGCAATAATTAGCTGATTTTAATGGCTGGCATTTACGTGGAATAGACTCCCTAATTTGGTGCATTTCCTTACTTCCTTCTTTTGTGTGATGGTAACTTGAAGCTAAGACCAAAGGATGGCGCATCTCTGCAATACCGACCAGATTGCAATCAAATTTAGTACCGACATCCAGGGTCTTGCATGGATTGCTTCTCATGATTTTATGGACACCTCTTGGGCAACACATTGGTCGATGACAATGTGTCTAAAAATGAATGCCTGGATTTCATGAAGCTTTGGAGATTCATGTTCCACATGCACACAAGCGATATTCAAATCTATAATATATATAATCTTAAATTTGCTGAGCAACTATGCATAATATCATATAGGGAATAATACATGTTACGGTAAAAATAGGTAAGTTATTGCTTATGACCACAATATGTTGGCAGCTACTTTATACAACAAAATTGGTGGTCAGGAACAAATGTTTACATTTTTTTATTTGAAATGAGTAATGAGCAATGATTAGGATATTTCTGTTTGAGTAAGGAGCCCAATACTGCTTCCTCCACAGAGTATGGCTGACTGGTTGAAGTCCCTCTGTGTCTGCTGAGGTGAGATGTTGAGCGTGTTCCTGGTATGGTAGCACAGGCGAGTGCGTGATGTAATGTGATGGCAGTGTGACTTTACCTCAGCATGAGCTCGTAGCGCGTAATGGCAGCGGCGCTGGTGCAGGGGAAAACCTGACGCATGTTCTTCATCAGGCACAGGCAGTGCTCTGTGTACAGCCTGAAGCTGTCTGACAGCTGCCTCTCCTGGACACAGGAAGGGCCCTCAGTTATAGCTTCAAGTACACTGGCAGTGAGACATTTTTGGCTTAACCAAAAACCTTGATGAATGTCAGTGAAGAGCTGAGCTAATGAGGTGACTGTTTCCAGATGATGAACGTTTATTTCCTATTAAAACGGCGATGGCAGAGAACCTACCAGGTCGCCCCTCACAGCGGTGGGGTCCCACTCTGCATCGATGGTCCTCAGGAGCCGAAGCAGCAGGGAGTAGCACACCCTCTGGGTCCGATGGTGGCTACTGTAGCACTGCCAGCGACTGTGTTAAAAAACAAAGTATGCACCTTTTACCTGATGCTAAAGCTTTCATATTGGATTTGATCAATTTTATTCCTCCATTAATACTCACATTATGGCCTGCTGGAGAGGTGAGAGATCAGTTTGCACAGCATGGTGAGTCAGCACAGTCCATGCTGGGGGGCAAACCTGCCCATTCCAGTTGTAGGGCTCTCTCTATAATTATATGAGGTAGATTTGCACATGTCATTTCGATCATATTTAGAAGAATCTATATGCACTCACCAAAATCTTTTATTTCGCTAAATGGCACACAGTCAACGAATAATGCAAAATATAAACATTTACTATAAACTAAAATTAAAATTAGAAACCTAAATAAGAGTTTTTTGGTTTATTGTTTTTACAAATCCAGACTGGAATCAGATAAACACATTTTTTTCAATCCAGAGTTCAACCACATTGAACTGGTGGTTCTGTCTGGCTGCTGAAATATGAGCTGTTCTTTCTGTAAGTCATATTCAGAGTCCAGCTACTCTGACTGCAACACAGAACAGACTTTGTACATCAACCGCCACATCAGCAACTGAGGCGTTCTGAAGTACAAGAAAGTATGCGCTTTGCTGTTCAGTTCATACTGCAATTTACTATTTAGTTTTTTACACTAGAGTAAATCAACTCCAGTGAGTCAGAACAACACCTAATCATTTCAAATCACATTTAGTGGCCCCTAGAGGCCGTGCTGTTGGTGGCTTGTCCCAACCGACAGGCCAAGCAAGCGACTAATCTAACAAACTAAGTGAAATGATTAAAAGCAGACAACAAACAATTAAAAAGTGACTGAAGTAAACACTGTTGCATTAGAGTACATCACTGCCCCAAATCACAAATAGCTTTATCATCAAGGTTGCTTTTAATAAATATCTGTAAGAAACTCACCTTAACATGAGCATGCTCATACTCCACAATCTGACACAGCAATTTCTTGTGAATGGATACATTTGAGTCTTTCTTAGACAAAGCTGTGTCCCTCTGACAGAAAAAAAGAGTTTTAAAAGGTATAATTCTTCATATCCTACACAAGAGGATTATACTGTATACTGAATTAGTGTTACACCATACAGACCTGGCAGGTGAAGAGCTTAAGTATCAGGTGACATTCTCCCTGAACTTTAGACGTACTCGATCGAGGCTCCAGCTTAAACCAGGTGTCATAGCCGACAACTGGGATCTCCTGCAAAAAGTAAAATCAGCCAGATTAACGGCATTCCCACACATCCAGGGAAATCCTTCAACTTGGGGGGAATCTATTTGTGGTTGTGTTCAATTTCTCACAGTGCCTCATCACCCCTGACTAACGAGAGTTTGTTTTGAACTTTTACACTTTGAACACTCACATTCAAAGGGATGTTGATGCATCCGAGAAAGTCATCGGCGTTCTCCTCTGAGCCAGATGATGCGGATCCATTAGCACGCACTGACTTTGCTATCTGCTTGAAATACCTGACAAGGAAAAGCACAGTGCGAGGAGGAAAAAAATTCCTTTTTTTGTCACAGTTTGAATTCAGCTATAATCTAACAGTTTTATTTTTTAGGCATTTGGCCAATGCTATGTCCACTTTGACTTACAATTAGAGCATCAGCAGAATGAGAATAATTTCCTAATGAAAGTTGGCTATTACTCAGATGAAAACTGCATTTTCCACCGCAGAATTATGACCCTTCTCTCCATTGATTGTGATTGACATTCCCAGGTTTTCATTAGACATGCCTGCTATTAATAAGTATGCTCATGACACAGCTGAACTCTTTGCGTTCTCTGTGTGCCCAGGTTTATTGGCACCGGGCTATCCTGTATGTCAGTCTTTCTTTATGGTTAAAAGACAAAGACCAGATGATCACCTTAAAATAACAAGCAAGTTGGTGTCAGTATATTTAACACATGTAGTTAATCTAGGCATCTTCACTCATGATCTGCAACTTTTGGCTTAATTGATATGGAAATGACCCCTTTGATTGACAGGTTGAATGACTCATCTATTCACTGCCACAATGTCAACTGGATGAATAAATGAATTACCAACTTATATAACTGTGCTCAAAATCTTGATTAGTGATTACACTTTATTGCTTAAAAAAAATTGAATAACACAGCTAAAGGGATAAACAGTTTTTTATTAAGTTACATTAAACTTTATTACATTAATAGTAACTAATAAATTGGAAAAACACAGCTTATTCTACCTTCCCATTCCTCGAAGTCCACTGACTTCATTAAGCTTTTTGCAGGCCTCAGCAACAGACACATCATCGTCATGATCCCTGAATAATAAAAAAAAAGGATAATTCAGAGGTTATTACAACCTCTCATCTCCCGCAAGAACATGCTTCATTATCTTTGCACAGCGAATAACAGAACGGATAAGTGAAGGAGATCTACAATCAAGACCCATTGTAGTTCAAGAAGCACATTAGATCCACTCAACTTTTACTGGAGTCAAGAGTCAGCTCTTAGCAGAGCTTTGACCAGAGGAGGGAAACACTTCTACAACAGCTGACAAACATTTAAATTATTCTAATTTCATGAAAATCATTAGAAAAGAATCCTCTTTGTCCTCTGGCATGGTGGAATTAAAGGTGTTGCTGCGATCTAATCTTACCATATGTCAAGATGTAAGAGGTCATTGTGGGCATCATCTATTTCACTGTGAAAAAAGCCAAAAAACACAAACAAAACAACAACAAAAAAGAAACAGGAAAGTATTTAATTAAATTGTCATCTCCATGAGTAAATACAGACAAAAACACCTCAATCCTTTAGTGATCCTTCCACAGAGATGACAACGTGCTGCACTGGTCACATAACTAACAGCTTTGGCGTTAGTGTGAAACAAATGAAACTGTGAATTCTGCACCTCACACATATCACCATGTCCAGTGCTCTGATGAAAGTTAAACTGTTGTACTCACAACACAAAGTGCTCGTTCCACACGGGGTTGAGAGTCTCTGGTTTGACCTCAGTCACCTGGATACACTTGGCAGGTAACACCTCCTTGGTGCTGGAGCGTTTCTCCAGCTTCTCCTTCCTCTTCCTGAAGCTGAACTTTCTCTCCTTCTTCTCCTCCACCTCCCGCGGGCTCTGACCCACTAGGATTCCCAGCATGCAGTAGGGGTCGCTATACCCTGATGGTGACACATTGAAAGAAGGTTATCAAACACATGAAGCTGCTTATATCACCCTGAGAAGTGAAGGAGATCTTCAATCAAGGTATATCAACAGCAGCCTTGGGGCCATTTGTGATTACAATCAGTGTTGTGTTTTGGTAAAGTTCTCATCAGTGTAAAGAGGTTGACAGTGGGGCATGTTTGAGATTAATTTCACCATGCATGGAAAGTGGACACGAGTAGTCTTCAGTGGTCGGGGGAAAGACAAACTATAAGAACTATAAAGGATGTCCAATATTTGACAGATCGTGAGACTGCTTTCACACAACTGACAACATATGTGTGATAGGAGGACGCATTCAACGTGGTCTAATATACATACAGTAAATATTATATATTTATTTTAACATTTTTTTCGTAGCAGTTAGTTAGTTTCATGTAAATAGCCTGTCCATCCCAACCTTAACTACTAACACCCTCACATTATGCAGCTGTCATATAATCAGTTCTGCTCGAGGTTTGTAACTGTTAAAATTCGCCAAGGGGTTGCTCATGATGGGAATATTTGAGTAAATAATATTACAAAGAGCACGGTCTAGACCTACTCTATATGGAAAGTGCAATGAGATAACTTCTGTTAACTTACAAATAGAATTGAATTGAATTTGTCTTTGCAGATGTTATTATAAAATAGTTTTCATGAACCTATCTATTCATGAATAGAAATTAAACAAAGTAAAATCAAGTCTATGCATATATGTTTCTTTTGTCAGAGGATAGCAACTGCAGCTGCTGACTGATATGAAATTCTAGTTAATATTGCTTACTAGTCTCTTTCATCATGATGCTACATAGTTGTGAGTAGGCTGGGCAAAATTCTACCCATTATGCATTGTATCGTGACTGCTTATTTCCATGAAGCGCTGCCAACTCTATCATGTCAGCTGACGAGAGGTGAATCACTGGACAATTTACTGGGCGAGTTCCACAATACGGAATTGAAAAGCTTTTCGATTCCATATTGTTGCTGGATAAGGCATACATCACATAACTGTTTTGTCTTCCTCACCGTTTGCATCCTTGGCCATCAGATTCTTTGCTTTCATAACAGAAACCCTCAAGGAAAAACTGGCTCGCTGTGAAAAAAGAAATGTCTGTTCAGTAAGAAATTGTAAATGTAACAAATCAAGGTCAAGTGTTTTCTTTACAGTTTTTACAGAATGATTTTTTTTTCTCAAAACAATACGTTCAAATCTGTGAACAATTTGTTTGCTGCCGCTGAATTTCTCATTCATTCAAGCACAGTGCATGTGTTTTGGCACATGTGTGTAAAAGAGAAAGCAAAATTGCTCAAAAACCATTTACACATGCCTTGCTGATTAAAACTGAGTGAAATTGGCATCCTCTTCACAACTTCTAAACATTATTTCATCGTTTGTGCCATCACATGCAAAATGAAATTAAAAATCATTTAATTATCAAAATCTGACATATATGTATATTCCATAAATATTTATGATATGACGTATTTTTGATGTCTACTAAATTGGCAAATTGCCTGCCAGGTGACAGTAATCAACCAATCATTGATGCTGTGGGTTTTTCTTAGGTATAGATGGCATTTTGTGGCAAATTTTCTGTTCACTGTGTATGACTTTACATGAAAGATCAGCTACAGTAAGCCGTCAGTGTCAACCAAATAAATTGTAGGGTAAAAAAAAATTCTCTATGCTTCATCTGGTATCTTATGAGCCACACGGTGGAAAAACTAAATGGGAATATGAGAAAATGAGATATATGAAAACTTAAATGGAAAAATATTTTCACTGTGGTCGCAACATTTCCAGCAGTCTATCATAATACAAGGGCTCACAGTTCTTAACAGAGATATTTGAAAGGTCCCTGGCAGTCAAGTAGAAGGTACAGAATCATAAAGTGGGGCTTTCAGGAGTTACATGTCTTTCATCCCACAACTCTCCATCAGAGCGCTACAGCTGTGGCTCTCCAGGCAATGCTTTTACCTTATTGCTACTGCAGTGTTCACACTATGAGCATGAGAAAACATCAGTAAATGCACTAAAATACCACCAGTGGCTGCTCGACTGAGGATTAACTGATTCCTCTAAATTTAAAAGAGCCTCTAAATTTAAAGGACTGTACCAGAGGTTTTGCATGTTTCAGTACATTTATGACAAGTCACATAATGTATAGTTTTGCAAACCATGTTGCTGTATGTTAAACAATTTGAAGAAAGTTTTCTATTGTTGCAGGCACCAGTTGGTTTCCATTTACTTCTGGTTTACACAATGTGACTTTTTTTGCTTGAATCCTGTACTCATATTATTACAAGGTAACGCAGAGTATACAATTACGATTCAATCTGAACAATACAACTACAATACAATATGTACGTAATGTACAATAATTACACATTTAAAGAACACAGACTAATGCAGTCTTGATGTTCAGGGTGCTGGATTCCACAACTCTCAACTATTTTTATCCTAAAAATCACTGTAATGGAATCAAAGGCCACCTGGAACAGTAGTAAAAAATACATAAATATTGTACAGCATGCATTAAAAAATGTTAGGCAAAGTGTAATTATGTGAACTCAAGCAGAAGTCAAGCAGCTAAAACGTGCACAGATACTGTATCTTTGAAACACTGATAAGCCATGATGCCTCCACTCTGTTTTACACTTGTGAAATCTACTGGACACAACATTGCAAGTACTTCAACTTGAAAATGTAAACACATTAAACAGTATGTTTTATAGAGCCAACGATGTAATAATATTATGGCAGCACTACCTAGAAATTTATATGATTACAATTTTTGTCACTGATGACAAACTGATAATGACATCTTCCACTGCCATGGTCAATCTGAAAGATAATGTTATGAAAACAGCTGAATGGACTTTGACTAGTGCACATCGTCTCACCTTGGATTCTTGAACTTTTTGGAGAATGATGTCATGTTCCTCTTCTCCCATATCAAACACCTCGGAGAGATGGTCAGACAGTAAGTTACGCTTCTTTCTTAAAGCAGCAGAAACCTGAATAAATATGCTTGAAACACTCAGTTTCTTGCTTCTTGTTTCAGTTTGAAATAAGAACTGAACAGAAAATCAAATATTCACAAAAATTCCACTACAAAACCACTGAAATTACTTTATAAAATATTTAGTTCAATTAGAGCCACCACCAGCACCTGAGCAGCTAGGAACCCAATACCTTGGAAAAAGAGACATAAAAGAGGCTACAATCCTTAGCATTGAATGATCTGAATGGATGCAATATCACAGACGAATATCAGTACACAGTGTGACTGGGCTTTGATGTTTAATCAGGTTTGTGCCAAGAGCATCTGCTCAGTTTCTTACAGCCAGCTCACAACAAATAACACTCTCCATGTGCCATAATCAGTGTTACTAACAGAGATTAAATGGAGCTGAGGAAATAAAGTCTGTTTTTCTGAGAAGGATAGATAGATAGATAGATAGATAGATAGATAGATAGATAGATAGATAGATAGATAGATAGATAGATAGATAGATAGACAGATAGATAGATAGATAGATACCTTTAGCAGGTAAGCAAACAGCTCTTCGTCACTTTTCACATGTTCTGGTGAAGGTACTCCCACCCGGTTGACCACCGTGTACACAGCTTCCTCATAAAGGAGGTCCAGCTACATGAAAACACACTCCACTTAATAACAACTCTCCAAAAATAAAAGCTTGTGCACCTTTTGCCTTCATGCTTTCTGCTCTGCTGCACATCAAAAGCAGTTATTGTGCGAATATAGTCCCTGCTGAAATACGATGAAAACTGAAAAGCTGAGCTGACACACCTCTGTCCTGCTGATTCTGTCGGGGATAAAGGCCTGGTCCACATGCTCTTGGGGCGGCGGCACTGTGCAGGCCCCTCTTTGGCACTGTGAGGGGATGGAAATAGTTCAGCCAAAACAAATCCTTCTTTTCTTAAGGCTGTGTTGAGTAAAAACTGGAGAAAGGAGAGGTTTTATTGATAGTAGACTCTCAATCATCACTTGAGAGGGTAGTCCTTCCCTCTCTACTGATTAGTTTGCCCTTCAGGGGTGGAAGAAGTATTTCAGAGGTTCAGAGGTGGAGTGCGGGACTCATACTCATACACAATGCTGATTTTGCCACCAGGTAAATCTCTGTATTTCACAATATCCCAGAGTTATTAAATCTGGTGTCTGTGGCGACACTCCCGCATTGGTGTGACAGTAGTGCTGTGTTTTAAACATTTATCATTGAGAGTTGTTTATTGTTTATTTTGTTCATTATGATTGTATAGTTTGTGTTAATATGCTTTGGCAACAATGTATTGCATGTAGTCATGCCAAAAGACCCACTTGAATTTATATTGAACAGAGATGACGGAACTCTCTCTCTACACGCCTCTAAAGCAGCTAGGAGTATGGCAGGGCCGATTGTGGGAAAACCTAAGAAGCGTCCAAGAAATGTTTCTGGCATTCCAAATAAAAAAGAAACTTATTCTGAGGAAATATTATAGACAAAAAAGTTAAAGTACAGAATTACAACAAATATACTTAAAGTATAAAAAGGAACAGTACTCATTCCACAGTTCCACAATGACTAATATATAACTTACAAGTTATATACTGTATATTCATATATATTATATCTAACATTATTAGATTGTTAATACGTAAGATGAGTAATGGGTTAGTAAAGAAGAAATAACTAATTTGTATTACTTATTTGGACTTTTTTATAATCTTTACGTTTTGCAAAATATTGGCTATTGTTACCAGAGTGCTTTGATGAGCATGCTAACTCAACCACTGGTTTCCAGCCTTTATAATGCACTGCATTTTTTAAGCTCATCAAATGGTTTATATGTAAAATATGAATCTGAAAAGTAACTATTGTGGTCAAATAAATGTAGTGGAGTAAAATGGGCAATATTTTCCTCTGAAATGTAGTGGAGAAGAAGTATAAAGTAGCATAGAATGGACACGTCCATGTAATCAAGGCAGCAGGAGGAGCTGAACAATGTCATCTACAGCAGCTTGTCACAGCTGAGCCTCCAGTCTTCTGAGCACCCAACTCAACCCAGCCCTTCTGTCTACAAACGTCATACTGGCTGCGACAGTGGGCTAAATGACAGCACTGAGGCCTACTCGCGACACCAACGTGCTTTAAGGGCGTAACAGATGGAAAGGTGGAAGTTGGGTTGGGGTTACCTCAGCCTGCGCAGCCCGCAGCATGTTCTCCTGTTTCTGAAGGATGGCATTCACACGCTCAAAGAACTCGGCGCTCTCCTCGGAAATCCTGCCAAGGCAAGAAGAGTTAGCAGATTGACGATTCATCTCCAAAAATAGAGATGAAATACTTGGAAAATCTGTTAATTTCTGAGAAAAAGTGAGGTGAAATGTGTTGCATGGTAAACAAACCATCAATCGTTATTAAAAACAAAGTGGGATTCAGTGACATTGGTGATATCACACTGTATGCTGTTTGCAAATAAAAATGTTTCCTTTTCAGTTTGTATACTGGACTCCATTGCCTGCAGTTCAGCTCCTTATTAGCTATCAAACAAGTCTTACCTCATGCACTAAAAAGCAAAGCGGGTCAAGACCAAAGCTCTCAGCAAAGCAACATGCCTGCACTCTGCATGAACCATGTTAATGTACTATGATGAGCAGGGCTGTGTGCAAAATACAAATGATGTTTCTCCTTCCCCCAGG
Source organism: Micropterus salmoides (assembly GCF_014851395.1). Taxonomy (NCBI): domain Eukaryota; kingdom Metazoa; phylum Chordata; class Actinopteri; order Centrarchiformes; family Centrarchidae; genus Micropterus; species Micropterus salmoides. The sequence continues at coordinate 35,506 of NW_024041297.1, forward strand.
TGTGAGTGAATCCCCGGCCTCCCACTGGCCCCAGTTGTCATGGTGATATAGGCACATTCAGGGAGGGAGTAACTGGCTGAACACCTTGGGAATCCCCCCCACCACCTTCACCCCCACTTCACTGCCCTCCAAAATCTTTCAACTGGCATCTTCCTCCCTCTAGCAGAGCAGCCGAGGTCAGTCATGCTGTCTGCCTAGAACTCCTCACCCCTTCACCTCCCGGCTTCTGTTTTCTTCCTCGTCTCTCAGTCAACCCCCCTCGCATTATACAGAAGAGCCGTCTACAGAGGCCCTGTCATGCTCCTTTATTAGCGTCATCGCATCACAGCAGGCACGTGGCAGCCCATCCCAGCACCCACTGACTCTCGCCATGGTGGGGAGCGGATGGCAAACCCCTGAGGTATTGATGAGGACTAATGGTTGCCATGCTGGGAGAGTTGGTCAGGTTTCCACTGTTGTCAAACCCAGAAACTTAACGGTTGGATATATTTTGTTTAAAAGGTTTAAATATTTTATCAATGCCATAGTATACTCTTCAAAAAAAGGTAGAAGAATTAGTGGTGTAATGGTGGTGTGTGGTGTAGAAATTATACTACACCACACACCACCACAGTCTGTTTATCAAGTCATGCTTTGTTAGCTGCAAATTATTAATTAATTAATAATAATATATACAAACGATTATTTTCCTTATCCTTTAATCTGTCGATTATTGTCTGGACTAATCGATAAATAGTTTAGTCCAGAAAATCACAACTTGATTGTCATTAATACTTGCTTCGTGCTCTACTTGTAGTCCTTGCATTTTCACATTTTAGCATTAAAGCTGTTTTGCAACAGACAAGCTTTGAGTTTTTAGCCTCACTGGTGTGTGTTTGTTGAATTTGGAAAATACTGATCAAAAACTTGAGTTGTTATTCTTATCTTAAACCCCCCACTCAGTGTCTGAAAGCTTGAAACCACAAACCAAGTCTAAAATCCGTGAATGACTCCACAAACAAAGCCTATTCCGCTGACAAGAGATTGGAGGCTCTGCTTTTTGGAGCTTACAGTTTTCATTTGCACATATAGTACAAAATACGCTTCATTTGACTATAATACTTGCTATGTTATGAGACACACAGTTCTCTACACATCCCTGTTCAATCGTCCAGGGCATTCTTGCAACCAGAAATCTGTCCCATCTTCTGTCAGTCAAACAGCTTGAGGATTTGTCCGGGCAGTCTGGGATATTTTGTTTCTGGGCTTTGGGACGACGTGTTTATGAGCAGATATAATGTAAATCCAGTCAATTCTGATTTGATACATCTGAAAAAACATTATGCTGATATCTTTCAACCTTTCTCTCTCTCTCGCTCTCTCTCTCTCTCTCACACACACACACACACACACACACACGTACACCACCAGAATAACAAACTGATTTCATGTTGCTAGGAAACAAGTCCTTTTTTTAACTTTCATTTTATTCAATTTTTTTTTTTCAGAATTCATTCAATCTCCTGTCCTGGTGAGTAAATCATAAAGGAAAACATAAATAAAAACTCTGAACTACTGCGAGAATATGTGACAAATTGGGAGTGTGAGGGCGACAGCTACACTCATTTCAAACTTCAATATAATATGGCAGTGCATACACAGCAATTAATAGTGCACACATCACTGTTGTCTGCAGCATGAAAGACAATATGACGTCTGTATGTATTCTAATAAAATAAGACTATTTAATCTGATTCATCACGGTTGTCAGTGCAAAAAATCAGCCTGCAGCTCCTATCATAACCGAGGGTCTCCATGATAAGGATCCCCCTTCAACACTACACACAAGACTATTTGTTTTACTCTAATTACACGTTTGATGAAGCAGCAAAACATTGCAGGTGAAAAGACTCTAATGCGGAGATATGATCGCAACAGCTCTGATAGAATCTCTCAATTCAATAACTTGTGTAACAGCTATCTCGGAGCTCAAACTACTGACAGACAGTAAGGTAGCCGAGTGTGAAATTGTTTCCAACTTGGGTCGTCTCGGGTGCTTTACAGTTCTGTTTCACTGTTTTACTGCTACTGTGCGCATGAAAAGCTGACTGAGGATTTCACCCATTTTCAAACAGGCAACTCTAACATAAAGCTCTTGCATCATTCCTGACTGCAAGATAGATGGCGCCTCAGCAGTGAACTTCTGATTTATGTTCCTTATACATGTACATCAAACAACGTATTACTGCGCAATATCATAGCTTTAGCATCGCTGAGCTAAAGGAAAGTCACTCCTGGCAGTATTGGGTCTTAATGTGAAAGTTACACCAGTATTGTGGGTGGGTAATAGGTGGAATTTGGGACAGGGGAGTTGAGGATGGGACTTGGCCTCTAGTACATTACGTTTAGTGTCAACGAACAGTAAAACATGTGAAAGTCAATGCTAAAATTAATTATTTTTATTCAGGAAGTAAACTGTCTGCCATTAGGAAAAAACACAATGATTGAATGACAAAACAGTGTGTAAATCATGATGTTACATACAATTTAATTTAATTTGTTTCATCAGTGCAGTGCGTGTCACATCTGTCTGCGCAACTCGCATGTCAGATTTCTCCTCGGTGGCTGCCTGCAGCTGCACTTCCCCTGTCCTCCCGACTGTAACTTCCACAATCTTCATCTACACTAGAATACAAAGAGGGGGAATGAGCAGTACTTTGTAACTAAAGCAACTTTGTTGACACAATGTCCACAATAAATACCCTGCAGACAGTCCCTTGCTGTAGCCAATGAAAAGCCGAACTGGGTCCACCACAGTATTTCACGTTTTATTAAGCAATTTTTGGGACAAACAGGACAGGAGTCAGGACAACTGCTTGTAATTCGTGATATCTGGTCGCCCTAAATGTAGGTATTCCTTCCTCGGGGATTAAATGTGTAGCATGTCTGTCACTGTTGACCATAACTGCATGTGCTAGGGATTGTCTGTTTAAAGAACAAGGCTGCTGATTATTGTTTTCTTATTGTAAACAAACTATTTTAAAAACCAAACCAGCAATTAACTGATCCTGCCAACAAGTATTGTCTGTGTAGCAGAAGCCTGAAATACCTTACCTCAATTGTTATGTCAATT
>NW_024041298.1:0-44198 GCF_014851395.1 Micropterus salmoides
GTTGCTGCTGTCGCGGGGTGACTGCTGTCTCTTTCTTTGGGGACGATGGGGGTGTGGTGTGGGATGCTTCGCTGCTAGGGAGGGAAGGGTGCGGGGGTGTGTGTCTCTGGCCTGGCCTGGCCTGAGTGGCATTGCTTCCTGGGTGTGGGCGGGCTTTCAGGTCTGGCCCTAGGGCTGTTGGGCCGTTCTGTCCCTGGGCGGGGTCCTTATCGCTCCGGACCTGCTCCCTTGTGGGGGTGAGGGGGTTGTGCCAGCTCCGGGGGTGGGGACGGACTGAATGATGGGGCCAGTCAGGAATCTGGACCCAGTGGGGAGGACCATTCTAGCCTCCCTATGACCTCATTCACCCTTTGGTCATTTCTCACTACATACACCCTTAGGACTCTGGGGGGGCGGCAGGCTGCAGGGCGTTTGTGGGTGGGTGGGGCTGCTTTATTGCGGCCTCGCGCTTCTTCCTCCCCCACTGGCGGCCCCTCAATTTTAATTACAGTGGGAGGCTCCACTACCTGACAGTTGTGGGGTGTCTGTGTCGCAACTACCCTCCAATTTTGACTGCACCCTAGTTACCACACACCTTATCTTACTCCACCATACAACACTTCACAATCCATGACATGCATCCAACACAAAACATACATTTACAGAGGCAGGCAGGGGGGTTGAAGGAGTGGGGGGATTCTCATTGGCCTCGTGTCCTGCCTCTGGAGCCCCTGGGCGAAATGTAGTTAAACTAGTAATGGCCCTACTTGTAGCGACGCTACTGCCCAACACTGCAAACCATACACGTGTGGGAGTTAAATGGCATCAATAGTTACATGAATATAGTATATTATTATTATGTATAGCTATGTGAAGCTATATACTTCCCAGGTACATTACCAGTCCATGGGAAGAAGTTGCTTTGGTGTTCTACTTGTTAGTTGGCAATTCCATTGTGGGTTAGCCAGGCAGGGAAGAATGGTTCCATTGTCAGTATTTTTTCTGTGCCATGTTCTGATTGTGCAGATGGTGGAACCTGTCGCTCTGTCTGTTCTCCTTGGCGCTAAGCTACTTAATGCTGTTGCAGCTTGTTACAGTTGGCTGTTTATGCTAACTAAACTTGATCCGGCATCCAGCAAGCTCTTGTGGCGCTACTGTAAGATCAGAGAGTTCGTTTCTGCTGCGTGGCTGCTCCAAGCAGGACACGCTGGAAGATAACTGCTGCTGTTGGCAGTTGCAGTGGATGAATCCTGGAGAAAAGAGAGAGAGAACAGGAAGTGAGCTGAGGTTCTGTTCACCTGGTAATGTCACGGGTCATAGGTCACACTGGCCTATGTAGCTAAAAGCTGGGTCTATGGGTGGAGGTCAGTGGCGTGTACAGACATTTTCAGCTAGGGTGGCAAAAGTAGGCCCTGACTTGTGCAGGGGTGGCATGAAGTACATTCACATACACACACACACACGTCGAAATAGCATTCCTTTTCATTTCTGTCTCCACTGCTCATATCTACTTTAATACAAACACAGTTTTATGCATTACATTTTCTTTCTAGTGCCACCCAATTCCATGACCCTGGTGGAATTCATACATAGTGTAATTTGGCGATTGTGGGAACTGAGTTCACTGGCTCACGTTTCATAATAAAAGTTCAGTTTAGATCACACAAATGACAACTTCATCTATGGAGCTCCAGTGGCCCCAACACAAGGACAGAGATGTATTAAAACAATGCATGCTTTCATCTGCTTTAATATGACGTGAAGTAACTTTGACAAAAACATGAACCTTCAACTCAAACTATTCTCTTAAAGTTTATTTTCATAACATACTAAACATTAACTCAGATCACTGGCAAGTAGAAAATACTTATTATGTGATTTGTACTTTAATGACCCAAACTATGCAAAAACTCCTGTGCAGACCTTGAATTTTGAAGTACTATCAGCACATTCTTGTGTTCTGATTCTTGCTGCCGGATGCAGCACACAAGTCATTTATTTTGAGTGTGAGAAAAAGACATTCGGAAACCTTGAGCTTCTTGAAAAAGTGTGGAAGCGTTGGCGTGTTTAAAAGAAAAAGACATTCGCTTCAAAGTCGAACAATGATCTCGTTCTGTGTCAAAGCACCAGCACGACATCAAAAAACAGAAGAAAAAAAATCAGCAAACAGAATTGCACATACTTGTTCTTGACACTTTTGTGATAAGTCATCACTCGACACTTACAGATAACAGAAAGTGGAAATGTATTCAAAATCCACACAAGTGCGATGGTAGCATTATAAAAAATCTCTTTCTCAGTCAGTGCTACAGATCTATATTGTAGGATGTTTTCTCTCTCTTTCTGCACAATATTTACTGAGGAGTTTGGAAATGTCTCTCGAATTGCTAGGCTATTCACTGTAAGTGAACATGTCCTAAATGATTGATTACCGTCTGATTCAGTCTATTACAGTTTTTGTATACATCAAGATCACACTGCGGATGGATGCCTTTGTGTTTTGGTGCGTGTTGATTCGTCTTATTCTGTTTGTAAATTCAGTTTTCTGCTGTGACACTCGGAGCTCTTTCACCAGAGAACAGCTCATGGACATCATGGAAACAACACTAGCGGATTTATTTACCACTTAAGTGGAAGTATTGCACATTCTGGTCAGAGGTGCTCTCACCTTTGCTCATGCAGTGAAACCCCGGAGGAGAGGGAAACGTGCCGGTGCACTTGTGCATCTTTGCCTGGGGGGGGGGGACGTGTGATTTTGACTTTGTGACTTTAGCAAAGGTAATCTCAGCCATGAACTCCCCAAATACAGAAAGTTTATGAAAAGCCCAACCAGAGAGGATAATATTCTAGATTGCTTCACACAGGCAGAAATTAAAGCTTTGTTAACCTGCTGTCAGGATATCAAAGCAGTGGACACAGAGACGGTGATTGCCTGTAATCTGCCATCTCACCAGGACCTGTACGCCTCCAGGACTCTGAGACGAGCAGGAAAGATTGTGGCTGACCTGGCACCACAGACACAAACTGTTTCAGACCCCTGATTCTGAACTTTGATATTAGAGTCATTTACGAACCTCCTCTGAAGATGAAAATTACCTGTCTGAATCTTATGGCCCTTGACATATTTCCCATAGTTTTCTTCCTTTCTGTGTATAAAGCAAGATCGTTAAACTGAATTGATTCAGACTGAATATTGTTGATAGACTAGTTTCAGTAGTCAAACAGCTTTGATGCTGTGAAACTCAAAGGCTGACAATTCCAGCAGAGCTCACTGTAAGTCCCAGTTATGTCAGCAAACATTAATATCCTCTTACATTTTGAACCCTTGTAGTGCAACTTGTCATGCATTTCGAGTGATTCTTTTGTTGGCTTACTATAGCTTTAGTGTCCTTGCCAACCACAAGCCATTACGCTGTGATGATTTTACATGCTGATGGCCTTGTTATGTGTTTTATTTTTCTCAGATTTCAAGGGGGCGGGTGAAGCAATTCAACTGTAAATTACTGTACTGCCACAAGAAAAGACCTATTAAAATGTTTTGTGATTCATTTTGCCTAATTTACCAAGCAGGTGACAGGCTGGCCGAGTGTTGTTTTGAAGGCCCAATAATACCATTTTCAACTGTTGTCTCTCCCAGGACATCATTTTGAAACATGCTAAAATGAGCATTGTGTCTTTGACAGATAATCCATCTTTGGGGTGGTAATATTTTTCTGAGAACAAAAACATGTGAAATAGCCATATACAGTGGGTACGGAAAGTATTCAGACCCCTTTAAATTTTTCACTCTTTGTTTCATTGCAGCCATTTTCCAAAAATCAAAAAAAGGTCATTTTATTTCTCAGTAATGTACACTCAGCACCCCATCTTGACAGAAAAAAACAGAAATGTTTTGCAAATTTATTAAAAAAGAAAAACCGAAATATCACATGGTCATAAGTATTCAGACCCTTTGCTGTGACACTCATATTTAACTCAGGTGCTGTCTATTTCTTCTGATCATCCTTGAGATGGTTCTACACCTTCATTTGAGTCCAGCTGTGTTTGATTATACTGATTGGACTTGATTAGGAAAGCCACACACCTGTCTATATAAGACCTTACAGCTCAGCATGTCAGAGCAAATGAGAATCATGAGGTCAAAGGAACTGCCTGAAGAGCTTAGAGACAGAATTGTGGCAAGGCACAGATCTGGCCAAGGTTACAAAAAAATTTCTGCTGCACTTAAGGTTCCTAAGAGCACAGTGGCCTCCATAATCCTCCAAAATGGAAGACGTTTGGGATGACCAGAACCCTTCCTAGAGCTGGCCGTCTGGCCAAACTGAGCTATCGGGGGAGAAGAGCCTTGGTGAGAGAACCCAAAGGTCACTGTGGCTGAGCTCCAGAGATGCAGTCGGGAGATGGGAGAAAGTTGTAGTAAGTCAACCATCACTGCAGCAATCCACCAGTCGGGGCTTTATGGCAGAGTGGCCCGACGGAAGCCTCTCCTCAGTGCAAGACACATGAAAGCCCGCATGGAGTTTGCTAAAAAACACCCGAAGGACTCCAAGATGGTGATAAATAAGATCCTCTGGTCTGATGAGACCAAGATAGAACTTTTTGGCCTTAATTCTAAGCGGTATGTGTGGAGAAAACCAGGCACTGCTCATCACCTGTCCAATACAGTCTCAACAGTGAAGCATGGTGGTGGCAGCATCATGCTGTGGGGGTGTTTTTCAGCAGCAGGGACAGGACGACTGGTTGCAATCGAGGGAAAGATGAATGCGGCCAAGTACAGGGATATCCTGGACGAAAACCTTTTCCAAAGTGCTCTGGACCTCAGACTGGGCCGATGGTTTACCTTCCAACAAGACAATGACCCTAAGCACACCGCTAAAATAATGAAGGAGTGGCTTCACAACAACTCCGTGGCTGTTCTTGAATGGCCCAGCCAGAGCCCTGACTTAAACCCAAGTGAGCATCTCTGGAGAGACCTGAAAATGGCTGTCCACCAACGTTTACCATCCAACCTGACAGAACTGGAGAGGATCTGCAAGGAGGAATGGCAGAGGATACCCAAATCCAGATGTGAAAAACTTGTTGCATCTTTCCCAAAACGACTCATGGCTGTATTAGATCAAAGGGTGCTTCTACTAAATACTGAGCAAAGGGTCTGAATACTTATGACCATGTGATATTTCAGTTTTTCTTTTTAATAAATTTGCAAAAATTTCTACATTTCTGTTTTTTTCTGTCAAGATGGGGTGCTGAGTGTACATTACTGAGAAATAAAATGACCTTTTTTGATTTTTGGAAAATGGCTGCAATGAAACAAAGAGTGAAAAATTTAAAGGGGTCTGAATACTTTCCGTACCTACTGTATATAGTCAAACAGCGAGCCGATGCAGGACTTCATTCACTGAACCCTGGATTAATATTGCCTCTTTAGGAGCCATACTCAATCGTTTTGTGTTGCTTCACTATTGGTTCACTCTTGTTAAAATTGGGTTCCCAATTTCGGCTATTTTTAAATATTATTGTATAATTACAACCCCCTAGCTAAGTTTACAGTTAGCCAATGTGCTGCCCCTGTCTTGCATCTCTCGTGGCTAGCAGAAAGCAATTGTTAGTTCTAAGCCTACAACAGAAATGTACTCATCAACGTCGGAAAGGGACGCATAGGGATTGGATTAAAGGGAATATATGTAGTTTTTCAATGAAATTACTTCTTAATAAATCACTTTTTACTTCCTTTTTGCCAATGGGCTGTAGCCTCACTTACAAATGAACCACACACCTGTTTTCTCTGTTGCTTGAACCAGCAACAGAGCAACGGTTCAAAAATTGGCAAGTTATTAATGCCTGGTGCACACTAGGGGATTTTCAAATCAAATTAAAATGTGGAATACCACAGACATAACGTCAAAATTAACTGATTTTTTAATTTTAATATTAAGAACGCACACACCAGACGATCAAATCAAGACGCAGGACCACACACTTGGCATTTATACTAAATCATTTCAGAGTGGTGATTCCTCGGACTTGGGATCTCACGGAAACCTACATGACCAAACATGTCTTCAGACATAAACAAACATGGAGGCAGACATGTCATTGTCAGTTTGTTGCTGGTAGTGGCTGTTACGGTTTTCTGGTTGGAGGCTCCCATATTTCTATATCTATATCTCAATATTTGTGATTCGAAATCAGGCAGCCTCCAATCCAGTTGGTGACTTTAAGATTATGTCTGTAAACCCCTCACACAACAAGATTAATTCTGCCGATAATCTGTTCTAATCAGCCACACATCGGGAAAACCCCAAAGATTATAGAGTATAAAAGCTATAGAGTAGCCAGCTAGACTATAACAGACTATTTCTTGGCTGCATGGGATCAGTGCCTCGTGGAGTCTCTCCTGGTTGCATGGCAATTACTCTTGGCCAAAATAATAATAATGATCCGCTGTATAACAGCAAATTGTAACTTTTACAATAAAAAGAAACTAGAAATTACATGTTGAGCTTTAGAAGTGGTGGTATTTATATTATGTAACCTCTGGACAGAGCCAGGCTTACTGTTTCCACTCTTTCTGCTAAGGAAACTGTCTTCTTGCTGTAGCTTCATATTTAACTAAAAGATATAGTCAACTTGTGAATATTTATCTGTATTCCCCAAAATGTCAAACTATTCTTTGAACATGGTATCACTTGGATTTTACAGCAATGGCAGACTCTTTCACAATGAAAATATAGTTATGTTTATTTTCTATCAGAAGCATGCATGCAGATTCTCCAACAGTAAAACTCTATAAGGGAGAGTGATCAGTGGAGAGAGCTGGCCGGAGTGAGCAGCAAATATCTCTAAATATTTAACATGTGGGTTGAGGGTTCATAGCCACTGTAAGGGGAGATAGTAAAAGACGAGAGAAGGACTTAGACTGATACTGACTGAATGAGCCCATTTTCTCTGAAAGCATGAAAGTAATGACACAATGGAAATGCTTTGATAAGTCACATTATACTAAACCAGAACCAGTGTGATTGCAAAAAGCTTTGCTACAATCTATGATAATTTCCCATTGAGAATCTATCCCAGGCAGGCAGAAGCAATCTCAGTGGTTTTGCATTTGCTCTGATTATTGTCTCCTGTTCTCCAAAGTAAGCCATTAGTTCCACAGTTACAGAGAGTTATATTCAAGAATGATTCACCATTTTTTCCAAAATGCTTACAAATTAAGGGTCAATGAGGCATTAAATCAACAGAGCACGTCCTCCATCCATGTTTACGACACTGATGGCATTTTATTCACACCCTAAAAACAATCATGACAGCTTTATGGTTCCATTTCATTAGAGATGCATTCATAAATCCCAAGCCTACATTAATAATTATGTCTGAATAAGCAACACAAATGTGCATTATCGATCAAAATGCAAAACAGAAGCATTAATCCTGTAATAAATAGCTGTAACACAGACACTGTGAGGGTTCAAATACTGTAAGTCTCTGCAAACCTTTTGTTATCTTATCATGTCCACAGTTGCTCATGCACCCGAGGTGGTTGGGAATATATAATAGAGATGATGAGCACAAAATCTGGCATTTCAACCAGAAAACAGGAAATAGCTGCACCGTTATGTGGAACTTGTGAACAAGTGCATGGCAGATCAGTGACTCTATGTAATGGCATTCAGATTATTTTTTCACCCATTAGTAGTTTAGTGAGCTCACAGTGTTGTTCAGATTGAAGTGCTGTTCATTTTCACCACCTGCTTGGATGTTAAACATTTCAGGATGTTTGTGCTTGAGCTGCTTACAGCCGAAGCTGGGGGGCTCTGGGATTTGGCATGAATGACAAAAGTGGTGAAAGTTTGGGCAAGTGGTGGTCATTTGGCAGAGCTCCTTATTGTGTTGTACTCTCCTGAACATGCCGCCAGGCACTGTCTCTCAGTTGAATATGGACTTAATTATCTAAGTTACAGACTCAGACCGACTGCATTTATCAGGCGTCCTGGAGAGGGTGTCTGTTATCACTGCACACTCCTTTTCCTCTGAGGGTCCCCTGGGCGCAGTCCTGTACATTGAATTGACTTCTTCTGTGATCCCACATTTAAATGGAAGACAGCAGGCGGAGTGCAATCCTCTGCCAACACTGAACAACTGCGAGACTTTCAAAGATGCAGCCTCGCAAACAGTGTTGCGTTATAAGGCTTCAAGGCATTAAAATAATCATAGCGAATGACCTTCATTTCGTAAGAGGAGTTTCACACTCACTTAAACTACAAACTAAACATACAACAACAACTAAGTACACACATAACTAACAACTATGCATACAAATGAATGAATAAATACAACCATGAACAAGGATAAAGGCAATAAAGACACACACAACTATTGACTATTGAATATAGGAATAGCCCAAATGAATGTACAAAGGCGACCAATGATAGACTAGAGAAATAGGATGAATCGTCTCCCCATTAAGAAAGTTGCTGTGCGCATTTACGCACAAGGTACAGCAGCATAACATCACTGATTGTTTGACACTCCGACAGGATTGGTCAGGATGAACTGACAGCAGCCTCTCAAATCATGAAAGTAATTTGTTAAAACACAAACACATAACTTATAGAAATCTATTATACATGATCCATCAGGGGAGCTACTGCTTTCTTAAGAGAAGCCGAGCACCCCCGTAGTTTGCACCTTGCCTACAATCTCGACCATCAGATTCTTTTCTGGTACCGAAATGTTTCATGGTGTTGGTGAATTATTAAAAAAACAAAAACACCACTTAGTTTTGGGTAAAAATGCATTGTAATGCGCGTTACTGAGATTGTAATGGGTATAAGATTACTTAATATTACTTCAGTCAGGACAACTTTCATGAAAGACTGATATTGCAGAGTTATTTTTGGCGCAATGGTTCTGTTCTGGCATCTCCCTGCCCATCCACACGTCTACGTGGAAAGCCATGAGGCAGAGAGCCGCAGTAAAGAACCCCTTACAGAACAGAGCAGGCATGCAATTACATGTTTAATCAGATACTAGATGGGCACTGAAGCATGGTGTTTAACGGGCCTGTGGCTGAAGACCGTACTGTTTATTCAGGATGCAGCCTCTGCTGCTCTGGGTGCCAGCTAGAGTTGCTATTGCTAAGTATTATGAAAATCCAGCAGTTATGACGCATATACTCATGGCCCTTGACCATAAGGATGGCTTGATTCTCGGGCCAATGGTAGCGTTCAAAGACAGATGTTGACCAAAACTCATAGTCTTGGGTGCTTTAAGGTTAAGCTATGGCTGCTGCAGTGATTGGCTCCTAGCAGAGAGAATGGTGAAGTGCTATGCAGGAGACCACAGAATTGCAGAGGAGGCAAGGTGAGAGGCAACCCGAGCCCGAGTCATGGTTCCCCTCATCAGAGACACTGTTTTGCCAGTGGCATTAGAATCAGAAGAATCAGAATCAGAAGGAGGTTTTATTGCCAAGTAGTGTTTTACACATACAAGGAATTTGCTTTGGTGTTAAGGTGCTACACGCAGACAGACATAAAGCTGACAAAATAAACAAATGCAAGTTATATAAGAATAACAGAAGAATAGAGAAAAATAATACATCTGACAATATAAAAAATAAAGATAAAATCGATTAATAAAATTCATCGACACCTGAACAAAAAGCAGCCGGTGTTCTGCCGGCGGACCACTAACAGCAACTTTAGCATTTAACTGAAATCATGATTGATTGTTGAGTTGAAGCTATAGCCAAAGTAAGCCGCAGACCTCAGCTGAAAATGTACACACGTGCGTTTGTTGTTTTGCTTTTTGGGCCGTGAGTTGTAACCTCACAGTCACGAGTTAACTGGGTGTCGGGGGAGCTGCACCTTTTAACTCACCTCCAGCTCTCTCTGTAGCTCAGACAATCCCTGCTACCTGCGTGGGGCAGCCAAGCAAAAGTACTTCTTAAACGACTCATCTATGAATCGTTGAAATAATCTATCGAAGCTTCAAATACTAAAATCATCGTTAGCTGCAGCCCTATGCATGTCCCAGCGATCCGCCGGAGTGACGTCATCAATCGGCGTCGTCGGCCTGTGCCAAGATAGAGAAAAACAAAACATAAAACAGCCAGCTGTGCCAGGAAAACTTAACTTTGGGCTAGTGGTGAACCGGACTCCAGTGCTTGGATGCAGAGTTCATGCTAGCGACCAATGGCTGGATGCTGGACAAGCTGTGGAGATGTTTATCCACCGCAGAGTTGGCTGCTGGGCTGGGCCTCACGGAGCAGCGGCTAAAGCAGGACTGTGGTTGCGGGAGTAGTTTTCCCTTTGCTCTGCGGCTTCCCGTGGGATCGAGGAGTTGAAGGAACTTCAGGTGGTGTTTGATACGGAGGTTTTCCTCAAACTCGAAAGTCTCTGTGAAAAGTCCCGACTGGAGCTGAATATCGTTTGAAATCAGTCATCCAGGAGCCTCGGCACTGCCATTCACGAATACTGACTATTGGATATTGCTTGCCAGATTGCTTGCTTATGAGCTTGCATAGGCTTGCATAGGAAGCAGCGAGGATGGGCAGGTAGGATACGGCAGCTTAATAGTGATGGGAAAAGTCACTCTTTTGAAATACTCGAGTCACCAAATCTTTGTTTTCCAAATCTTCTCTTTTTTTGTGTCATTTCATCATTTTAACTAGGCTGGTTATTGCGGCATTGCAGCCCTATAGTGGGCAATTTGACAAAAAACAGCGCAGTTCACAAACACAGAAGGCGGCCTGGCTTGCTCTAATTGACAAAGTATAATGCACAAATTCACCTCTTGATCTTTCTCTATCAAGGTTCTATAAAGCCCCATGGAGCCACAACCAAATTCAAACCATGTAAAAACCATGTTTGTCAATATTGTTGTCAATATTCAATTAAGCCACTACTCCGGCTAAATCCATCCATTTCACATACAAGTGGAAGGAGTTAGCCAAAAAACGAAAATTTAAGGCTCTGATCAGCAGCTGAGAAGTTATCGGGAAGCATAAGTGAAATACTTAATAGCTCCTTCTCATAATTAGGCCTATATTGAAGAGTTGAGAGATCCTACTCCTAAACTAAAGTTACTTTTAGTAATTTGTAGAGTCAACCCTGATATCACAGAGAAAGTGTTTCACCAGAGTTGTACTTGACCAGAGGAGAAGTTGCACTGGAGGGGGAGGATAAGGCGTGTCATTTCTCTGTAAACTTTCTGTGTTTCTTTTGTTGAGCTCCCAGGAATGTGGGCGCTTTCAGGCAAGGTCGGTCTTCGACTTCGGCTAGACTCGGCTTTCTCCGCTCCATTCGCTCTCAGTGGGCTGCAGGATGGCAAGGTTTTCATTTCATTCATACAACCGCTTGACTTGGTTGTGATGGCAACGGGTGCATAGTGTCTGCCAGGTGATGACTGAGTTCAAAAGTTCGTACAGGTCCTGGCGGTGGTATCGTTAGGATGCAGATGTTGAAGCAGACTGGAGCTTCTTTAAGTTGAAAGCAGCAGCTTAGGAGCTTTAACAGGGTTTCTTCCTTTGAGGGTTTGGTGGAAACCCTCTGTGCAGCTCCAGATTCCATTAGTCTGTAGGCATATATATATATATATACACAATACATTAATGAGAAAAATCTAAATCAAAAAGGTAGTGTCCATTTCAGTGATCTTTGAATACCAGGAATGTGTCTGTTTGTCTCTTCCCTGAGAAGAGTGTAAAAATGGGTGGGGTGCATGGTACCTCCCTCTCTCTCTCACACACACACACACACACACAGGCATTCTGAGGGTATGTGAGTTTGTAGCATTCCAACCAACCCTTTCTATTATATGTTGACATGATATGTCCATTTCAAAATTGCAAAGTCAGTCTCTCTGTCCTTTGTGAGTGGTATTGTTTAGTGGTATGAGTCCTGAGCTCCACTTGATGGAAACCAGAGCTCATATGAGATGTCCTTTAAAATACGGTGGTATCAGGTTATCCTAGGCACGAACAGGCCAAGCACGTTTTAATTTACTAAACTGGCTTAGGTTGCCAGAGTTGACTCTCAATCATCATTATTCATGCTCAGGGAGGTCTTGCAGGCCTGTGGTAAATCACAAAATTGTCATTCAACTTTCCATTAGTGACCTCCTGAGTTCTGGTAAGGTCATAGCTGATGTTCCCGGAGAAAAGTTTATCAATTTTCTGGACAGACTTAAAATTCTTCATCATCACACCATCACCATTTTGATCATGCTACGACTGTTTATGTTTATGTTTTTATCGTTTGTCTTCCAATTTGATTTTCAAGCAAAATAGTATTTGAATATAATCCTGTTTAGCAGATGTCTTGGAAGTAACAGCACAATCTTCTATGGTAACAAAAAAAGATCACTGACAAAAGATAGTTAGATTTTTTGCTTTCTTGCAGAGAGATGTGAAGAGTGATACCACCCTGTCTTTATGGTAAATATGAAGCTAGAGCCACCAGCTGGCTAACTTACAGTAGCTTAGCACAAAGACTAAGCCTGTATTCGAAATCGCCTACTATATTAGTAGTACGTACTGATTTGGCCCAAATGTTGTATGTAGTATGCAGTATGCAAACAAAAGCAAAATCTGCAGTATGCCAAAAATACCTGGATTCGGGAAAAATCTCCAGTATGCCTCGGACCAGTCTACCTTGAGTAGACGTCCTATTGGCTGCTGGGCGCAAGAAATGCGGCCGCCATCTTGAACCGGTCATACAGTTTTGATCTCGGACATCTGGTCACTTTATATCATATATCAGAATATTCTATTACTGTTGATCTCACTATGAACTGTATCCTGTGTCATAGCTACATGTATGACCTTTGCAGCAAAAAAACCCGCCTGAAAATCAGTTCGGTATTCAGTCGGTATGATTAATTAAATGTGCTGACAGCTCATTGCACCTGCCAAACAGATTACACTGAGTGGAGCAGGTGACCGGTTCAAGATGGCAGCCCCATGGCTTGTCCGCGCCAGTATGCAGTAGCGGTCGATGGGGTCTATCTCTATATATGTCTATGGGCACAACAACCAGTCTTCTCTTTAGAGGACAACAACAGAACTTGTTTTACCATTTTCACATGCTATTTCATCACTTCTAACAAGTATCGAGGCGAGATATCAACTGTGTAGATTTCAAATATTGGCAGTTTTACGAAAATTGTTGGCGAACTGAAAAAGTACTTGAACGTTTTCGGAGTTGAGAAGCTCCGCAAATGTGGTGGGGAAAGCTAATAACCCGGCCGCAGGGTTAGCTAACAAGCCGGCCAGTCAGCTCACGGAGCCCCCCTGGTCCTCACGCCAGCTCATGGAGCTCACAGCCACACAGAGCCGAAGGACCGTAGCTGTGAGAGAGTTTAAATGTTCGTACCTCTGTTATTCTGTAACATTTTAAATTAAATCAAGAGACATCTGGCTCGTGATGGACAGGCTTGTGTAACGTAGAAGCACTTGGATAAAAAATTTTGGTATGAAAGAGGACTGTTACTTACAGTTGTGGTTACAGTACTTGCTTTTTATTTGCTTTTATTTCATATAATTCTTATTTATGCACCAATATACCAAAGCAAACATCTGCTACAGATCGGCTGCAGCCTTTTTCTCCTTACATACAATTAAAAAAAAGAAGTTTTAAGTTATATTCGTCTTATTGTTCCGATTTTGAAAACCGGAAACTGGCTAAGCCTGGATAGCATGCTGCAAAATAAATCAAATATGAGTTTCATACAGATCCATACTTTTCCATTTACATTCTAAAGCTTCATTTCATGGTAACTGTATCAAAATGCAGAGACACTGAATTATATGTTAATCAATTAAATTGTTTTAAATGTTTTGCATTTTTAAACAGGAAGAAGAAAGACTTGTACATTTTATATCATACAGTTGCTTTCCTTCCTACAATAATATAGAGTTCATTTATATTTTGCATGAGAATGTAATGCAAATCCCTACCTCACTTGCATGTGAAACAATATGTTGGTTACCCCTGAGGGTGGCTACCAACCGCTGCGGTATCCCAGGAGCTGGTATGCATCTTCCACCCCTACTGCTTAATTAGTTGAGTGTGCCTGGAGACCCATTTTGCACTTGACCTTTCTGAAGGTAAGGCAAGCACTGCATGTTCGACAGACCAGAGGAAATAAGGTGAGGAGAAAAGTTTTCGCATTGGTTAGTGGTGTGTGTACATACATGTAGACTTGGCATGTGTGGCTGGCTGACGTATTCCTTTTTCATTAGTGTGACACTGAGCTCATCAGGAACATCAAGAATGAAGCCGCATTGCAGACACGTTGACACATTCTGAGAAAAGACAAACATCTGCATAGGATATAAATCCATTTTTTGGGTACATCTTTTAATTTAGAGGAACAGCTTGAGGTATGGTACACAGTGATAGAACATGTTCCTGGAGAAACCTTGGAGAATGATGACATATTCAAAAGGTGCATTGATGCAGGTAGAGGTTAGCTCATATGCGATTTTAGTATTTAATGAGATTTCCTCTGGGGGTTTCTGGCTGCCAAGTTTCAAATCATCTAAAGGGAAGTCTGCTCTTCTCATTGTCCATTGGAAAAAAAGGAAGATCCTCATTATCCTCCATAGCTTTGGCTCATTACAGGGGACAAGGAGATGTCTCGATATAAATACTTTAACACTGTCCCCCAAATGTAAGTCTTCTTGGGGAAACTACACATTCCAGTAAGAAACAAGCTAGATTACATCTTAAAATTTCAAGTGAAATCCGGAAAAAAAATAGCAGCAAACTTGGTACATTATAATAACAATAAATATTGTAAGATATTCTCAGCCTTTTTCTATCATTGTATTTGAGCATTTTGATGCAGTTTTTTGAAGCCGGTTATAGTCACTGTGCTTTCTGGGACACAGAACATTTGCAGCTTTTTTTTTCTTCAGATGTCGTCCCCATAATACAGAGATTACAGACAGGCTTGTAAAGTTTCAGGGTTGGAGCTTCGGTAGAATTTCAATAGGTTTTCAAGGCAGGAGTTATGAAAGACCTCTACAGCTTTGGAGTCCATATAAGGTGACTCAGAACACATATTTGAATTTTTTAATGAGAAGGAAAATTATTGGACTCTGTGATAATTGATTTTATTGTGTACTGACATTTCTGATGAGTGGCAGAGGTGTATTTGACCTCAGAGTCTTTCAAAGTTCATGACATTTACAACAGCTTCTATGGTATTTACTTTGAAGGTTAGAATGGTCAGTCAGATACCCAGTGAACACATTGTTCTTTCATAATGAGGGGTTGATACATTAAATACATCAATAAACAGTGTGTTTTCATTGCCACAACTGCATGTTGTGACATTGCAGGCGTAGGACACCTTCGATACTGCAAAGAAGCATAAAAATGAAATAAGCACAAGCATTTGAGAAAAAGTTGTGCAGAACTTTTGAAAGCGGCCATTTTTCTCTCTGCAACATGTCTTGCATTCTGCAGACATGAATACTCCCCAAAAAGTTCATCTGATATTCATCAACAGAAGTTACGTGAAAGTAGCCATATGCAGGGCTGATAACACATCATAGAATTCATTGGGTATCATACGGTGGCAGCGGTGTGGGAGTTTTTTCTCAGTGCCATGTCATCAAGCCCTAAGCATTCTTGGGGAAAGTTATAATTAACTGAACTGAGATAAAATTGAGCTTATTGCTAAACTGGTGTGTCTGCTGATGGCTCACTAAATAGCAGGCAGCTGCAGACGGCATTGGCAGGTTAATCAAAAGTTAATGGAGACTATCATAAATGACAGTTTAAACTGCTGTTGGCTAAAACACACGGGCTGGAAGAGCACAGTTGGAATGCAAGTGAATATCTAATTTCCTTAATATAGAAGGTCACATTGTCACATTTGCACATTAGTCTAGCTGTGATTAGATAGGGCTGCTCACTTCACAGCTGTGCAACGGGAGATTAAACAATGAAAGTGTGACACCTATGGAAGAAAGTTTTCAAACACGGTTTCATCATTACCATAGAAGCTTAACTTGGCAGTTTCATCCATTGTGCTTTGCGTAGATTATCATAATAACATATATTTTCAATAAATTACCTCTTAGAACAATTAATTACAAGTGAATGCAGTTTTGGAATCTTTTGAAATGAGGAGGTATGTTTTTTCTAATAGCTGCTGTCTGTATTGCATTGCATCAACACTGCAACATAAATTTGCACATTTTTAATTTGTAGTTTTATTATATTTTTATAGATTCCTTGATTTTCTGCACTTTTCTTCATCTTTTTTTATGGGGGCCTGGAAATTATTAATGACAACTCTGATTGGTTTCAGGGCGCAAATTCAGGAGGTTAATCTAGCTGGTTAGCATGAAGACCCATTAGGAGAGAGAACGATCAAATCCATCAAAAAGAGGAATCTTGAAAGTTAATGAGATCAATGACATGCATGGCAGCATTTGGTAAGGAATGATATATCTTTCAACAGGCTCAATACAAAAGTTAATTCCTTGAAATATGGCCAGGAGATGGGGGTGAAAGTCATGCTCAAATGTGCAGGTAAATTCCTAAATCACATGAATTCTGAATGTAACTTTTGTGTGGAGAACTTTGAAGATGGGGCAGGTTGCAAGCTTTGATATAGACTTTAGTAACTTTAGCATGAGTCATTAGGTTATGAATTAAGTACCTGTCACAGAGACTGACATCAGGTGTTATGAAAACCCCAAAATGTATGTGCTGCACTTGTTTTGTTACATTAGATACTGACCTATATTAGGAGGACAAGAATACACCACACATTTAGGGAATAAATATCACTGCATACTATAACTTGGCATCTTAAGAAAAAAACACTGCTACTTACTTTACGTGTAGGTATGTAGTAGAAAATATTTCAAATAAATACTTGAATTTAAGAATTCTGCCTTTTATTTGGATGATCACAACAAAAATACTGACACAGAAAGAGCTGAAATTCAACAAGCAGTAAACCTTTATCAGTGTTATAGCATCTATCTTTACATATTGAGTTTTCCTTCTCAGTTATAGTACATTTATTCAGCATATTTGTCACTGCTGCCTATGAACTTTTGTCAATAAGTTTCATTGCAGAATAATTAACAGGCTGATTTGATTATTCATTTGACATTTTGCTGGAACTTCATGTTGAGAGCTCATTTTAATGGCAAAGCTGCTGGTTCAGTTTGTGCAGAAATTATGAATAAATAAGCAATCTAGGCAATGAATATTCAAACAACGTCATTAATGTAGGTCTGGTGTGACTAAATGACATGAAGGCATTGTGATTATTGCTTGCTATTGACTTGGTTAATCATTAACCCTGCCTGTTGATGAATCCATATGTCAAGAACACTTGGTTTTGTATATATATTTTAAAGAAATGGCAATTGTTGTGACCCAACTCCAGTATGTAACACCTTTCATATGTTTTTATTTTAATGTCTGAGTTGTATCTTATTCTATATAAATTTTGTCAATCTATACATAGCTCAATTCAAGTCATTTGAACACATTTTGTTGAAGACACTCTCATTTGTATTTCAATGTCTCCAGAGGTAGCCATTTTAAAAACAGCCCTGTTTCTGTACGGCACTCTTAATCCCACTTGAAGTCTTGTCCCACAGTTTCATAGAATTTGATATTAAATGGCCTATAAAACTCCTGCAGCTGATCTATGACCTCCTGGTCGATCTGTACGTGAGTCCTGCCCTTGGATTTGCCGAGGCAGCGCGGCTGGCTGCTGCTCTCCGGCTTCTTTAGACAGGGGAAGCCTTTGGTTCGATTAAAGTAGAAGTGCTTGTCTGTGATTATTCTTTTCAGTCCTAAAAAGTCCTGAACGCGGCCCATTTCCCCTGCCGGATCCGTGATCAGCCGCTCCCCGCTCACAAAATGCATCTGCGAAAGGTGAAAATACTGCAGCCAGTTCTCCAGGTGCAGAATATACATCCCAATCCGAATAGCGTTCCAGGAAGAGTCGACGAGACCAAGGCTTAGGTTCTTAAAGGCCAGCTCTTCAAACGTAGGGATGTCGGGCTTCTTGGAAAGAGTCTGCGTGTAGTCGGAGATTGCTCTTGTGACTGGGTTACGCACCACAACAATCAGCTTGGTCCCATGGGACATGTTGGAGATGCGTCTGGGTGCCTCTCTGGTGACAAAGTAACTCGGAGTCTTTTCTAATGTGATCTGGCTGTCTAGCGTCCGTGGCATTAGTCCCCTTGGGAGAAAAACAAAAGAATAAAACACACATGGATGAGTCAGCAAGAGTTGTTATTTTCCTGTCCAGGAGCGTTTGCACATGACTTTAGTAAGAGGAACATTTTAGCTTAGGAATGCAAACATGATGCCCTTCTTGTATCACAAATACCAAGTATTAAAAACAGCCTGTTGTGATAAATGCACATCTACTATACACTAGACTGTGTGACATTTAGCTTGTTAACGGCAACACAACAATGAAGAAAGGACAGAAAATACTGAAATGTAGGTTATGTGTGTTAAATCTGTCAAAATCTTGGTATTACAGAAGCAAGCAAATACAATTTCATGACATTTCAAAAACTATGGAAGGAAAACTAGGTAAAGTATGTGATATTATTGTGGTAGAAGACATATTCAGATCTGCTTCTTAAGTAAAAGTGTAATACTTTTCTTTTATATTGTAATACTACAATATAAAAATGCACCTTTATATGTAAAACTTACTTTAAGAAGAAAACTTGCAGCAAAATGTACTCATGATACAGCAGATTGATTCCTGTCATTGTTTTGTTGGATTTTTGTTACTCATCATGTATGCAGCATTTTAATATTGTAGCTGATCGAGGCGGAGATAACTGTTTTATCAACTGCTGGGTAGGTAGAACAAAATAACAATTTATCATATTTCAAATCTATAGATATCTTGGTATTACAGAAACTATAAAATACAGTTTGATGATATTTTTTAAAGACATAAGAAAGTAAACTGTAGGTATGCAGTACTACTGTATTTCAAACATTTAGTTTCCCGCTAACATAGCACAAAGTACACAGTATCAAATAAAGGTAGACAAATCCCAAATAAACACAATGTGAATGTATTTGTTAGAGGTTAATTGGTGATTGTACAGCTTGTACAATAAAAACATGCATAATAATTATCAACATCATGCTGCCAAGATAATGGCTTTACAAACTACAGGCAATTGTCATATTTGTCATGTGAGTCTTCCTTCCCATTGTAATATGTCATTCTGCTTTGCCACTTTGATTCAATAAAAGTTGATTAATGAGCCTCTGATGTTGTTTGTTGAGACAATGAATGCCTTGGCCACAATTCAGAGACTATCCATACTTTGTTCCTTGTTTCCTTTCAACAGAAAAGGGATTTGGCATCAGCTCAATAACTCTGCAGTTTGGTGAGGATAATTACAATAGAGTAATATTAAACTGGTCGTTTACTTTTATGATTAAAGAAGATTTAGTCCCTGAATTCCTCTCTTTCACAGCATGTGAATCAGTTTCTGGATTTAGGTACGTTACCACACAGTTCTGATGATTAAATACCAGAGTTTCTTTATTATTACTGGGGGAAGGCTTCGATTAAAACCTAACCTTTCTCAAAGCTTTCTCTCTCAAGGTAGGGGTAGCCATAGGTTACCTCTAAAGTCTTGAAAATATTGATCCATTTAGCTTTATTTATGAATCCTGCGTTGTTGGCTTGGGCGCCTCAGGGCCACTAGGCGTCTATTAATCTTTTATGAGAACAGCACCTTTTCAAGCAAACAGCTTTGCTACATACTAAAAAACTTGCAGACATTTTCCAGGAGATGCAGCATTTAAACAGATCTTTGGTTGTGTGCTGAGGAAACTGTCTTCATTATCTGGCTTGTCAATTCCAAACATTTTCACCATCCTCTGAGATGAAGATTGTGCAGATCAGAGGATCCTGCATTGGTTTTAAACTGCAACTTGTCACATAACTGGGATGACAATGTGAACACATACAGTGTAAGGTCACAGATTTGGCTAAAAATAGTATATATAGCTTTCTGCTGTTCTCTATACAACTGTGTACAGCATTATTCTGCTGAGAGCATGTTTACATATACTCCATTGCATGAGGACACTAGGAATAACGTGTCCATAAAATGCTAATTATGTTGACTTAAGAGATTTCACAGCTACATTTTTCCCACTTTTTGTTTGGAGCCTGTCTATCAGAGGAAGTTGCAACATGTGCTATCTGGCCATGAGTTATTGATTCTTACCTCTGTTCTGTTTGTTTACTCTCAGTAAGTCTCAGCAACGGATAACTTACATGACTGTTACACTGACCTTATACAATGCAGAAGGACTGACAAGATGGAAATGGGGGTTTTAAAAAAAGAAAGACTGATGCATCTCAAATTGAGACGCATCATATAGATAAATTATTATGAATATAACATGAAGGTGTTATTCTATTCTTCCCTACAATAGATACTCTGGTTCTTTGACATATTTCTGTCCA
The DNA here is from genome assembly GCF_014851395.1 of Micropterus salmoides. NCBI lineage: Eukaryota > Metazoa > Chordata > Actinopteri > Centrarchiformes > Centrarchidae > Micropterus > Micropterus salmoides. Next base: position 20,485 of record NW_024041298.1, read on the forward strand.
GTTCCCCAAGTTTTTGAGACTAAAGTTTTGACTTGAAAGTAAATGTAATTTTTTGGATTCACATATTCATACACACATGTAATCACAGTCCATTCCATAAGACCCCATTTACATTGGGTATTATTTTACTACATAAGGATACTTTTGTGTTTTTAGGTGTAAATGAACACACTGCAATTGAAAGCACCTGGATGACATCTGCAGGTGGTCTGACTTGCACTGTGGTGTAAGTGCAATCAGTACAGTTAGGGACAATTCTTAAAAAGAAAAACTGATATCTCAAGCTGCATGTCAAAAAGCTACAGATCGGAAAAGAAAGATTAGTAGTGTCCATACCAAGCCACCAGGAAATGGTGCTGGGCTTTGAAGCTATTTTGTAGTTGACACACCGTGCATTGCAACTCTGGGTTCATCATGTGATGCACACTGGCTATTTTTCTCACATACAATTGTCAGAAAAGGAGAAGCTGTCAAATGGTAAATACATTTTCTGAGCATCACAGACCAACCAAAATTATTCTTTTTTATTATCTGAATTGGATCTATAGGGTCCAATAACGTTTGGAAAGTCTAGATGATGCATATAATGAAATTATTTTATCACATTTGTGTGTGGTGAGCCACATGAAGTCAGCTGGCTCAGCCAGCAGAAGTGTCAGACATGCATGCTCTCAGCTGACTTGGCTGGAAAAGGACTCTATGCTCCGTGCCCCAAAAACACTAAATCCTGCGGAAGCAGAGGCTTTTAACACAGCTAATGGCTGTATGTGATATAACAAACAGAATGCAAGTGATTACTGTTTTTGATCAAATATTTTATTTGCTCAATCAAACACATAGTAGCAGCAGCCTCATTTATGTATCTGTTTGTTATGGAGATAGCAGGAATCAGTCCAGAAGTGGAACATGCAATACCTGAGGCAGGTGTCTGTACTAACCAACCATCAGCATTTTTTTTATCCACATGCCCCCAAGAAACTACCAGCACTGCACACAGCATCTGAAATTAAAAGATAAAATTGAGGGTCCTTATGGCAGTGGGTTCTGGTGTGCTTTTACTAAAAGCTGTTCAGTCCTTGCTTGGTAATGATTATTTGCAGTTAGAAACTGTACATGATTGTAATTCTAATGGAATTGCTTCAAGGGCAATCACTGATGTTTCTGAAACTTTAGCATCTTTATCAGTATGCATGTATCAATAGAAAGGAACTTTAAAATGCACTTTTATGTGAATCTTGCTTTGTGGGAGCGACACATGTATGAGCAGACACACGCACACACGCACAGCCTTGTGGCACTATCTTCTTGGGGACCTGTCATTGACATAATGCATTTCCTAGCACCTTACCCTAACCTTAACCACTCACACCACGCTCAACTACATGCAAACTGATGGGGTTCAGAATTTTGGTCCCCACAAAGCTGTCTGACCCCACAAGTATAGTGGAATACCAGTTTTTGTCCCCCACAAATAAAGTAAAACAAGCCCACAGATACACGCACACATACCTAGACACACACTTTGATTAACTGACATTTGAGTGAAGTACTCTGATTGATTACCACCTTCTCACTCAGAGTCAACACTAAATTCTTCAGGGTAATTTACAGTTTTCTTCCCAATTCTTGATGAAACTTTAAGTCAGAATGCATTACAGGCTTGGCTGTGACATTTTAATCACTCTGGGAAAGTGAACTCAGGTGTGGAAGATTTGCTCACAACTGTAAATGAGACCTGTTCCTGGTCAAATTTGTTCTGGATGCTTCAGCATTGCATTTGATGCTGTAATTACACAATTCTTGTTAGTAATTTCTGTAAGAAAAAAGGGACGCAAAACTCCTAGGGTAGGTCCAGTTCACTGCACGTAACTCAGGCGCAAAAATTCGCACACTTCTACCTCTAGGGAGCACTATAAGCAAGGTCAACGCGTTTGGCCTTGGAACTCCCGTCTACGATGGCGGATATCAAAAACCTTATATCCACGTATTTGGGGGATCGAGCTGAATCTCGTGGTATAGGCCCCACCCATTTCCATTTTTTTCGCTATATCTTGAAAACTGAAAAACCTATTTTAATAAACTCCTCCAAAGCTGCAAGTCTGATCGACACCAAACTTGGCACAGATAATCTCTGGACCAAGCTGATGAAATTTTTTAGAGGAAATTTTGATTTGACAAAAAATGTCGCAATTATATGCTAACAAATATTTGTGAAAAACGCTACTAACAGGAAATGATGTCATATCTTCGCTTTGGAATGGCCGATCCACACCAAATTTGGAGCGTTAATGTGGGACGCCCCCCTGAGGGCCTGTGCAAAATTTGGTGCAACTCGACCCTAGGTGGTGCTATTGAATCCCCAAAAATTGTTCCTCTATAACCACAAGTCACATTGACATGAAACTGGAACCGAATTGTTCAGCATAGCCCCCTTACTACAGGCACTAGTGTTCACCCAAATGTGCCCATAGGTGGCACTGTTATTGCAGATTAAAGATGTCAAAAAAAATCCCATTGATTTACATGCATTTTATATTTCCATAACCGCAAGTCCGATTGACACCAAATATTTTCAACCAAAGGACATTTTGCCGGATAACTACGGCTCACTACAGTGCACATTCATAAACCTTACATCTACGTGTTTGGGGGATGCTGCCGATTCTAATGATATATTCTAATGGCCTCTGCGATTACGTTTTCATTTCGCGAAAACTGGAAAACCTATTTTAATTAACTCCTCCGAAGCCGCAAGTCCGATCGACACGAAACTTGGCACGGAACATCTCTGGACCAAACCAAAGAAAGTTTGTAGAGGGAATTTTGATCCGACAAAAAATGTCCCAATTACAAGCAAATAAATATTTGTGAAAACGCTAAAAACATGAAGTATAACATATCTCTGGCTTTGAAAGGCAACACAAAACTTGACGACCTTATGTGGCATGCCCCCCTGAAGGGCTGTGCAAAATTTGGTACAGTTAGCCCCTAGTTGGCGTTATTGAAAAAAAATCCCATTGACTTACATGCATTTTATATCTCCATAACCGCAAGTCCGATTGACACCAAATTTGGCTCAATTCTTCCCCACGGGCCTCTGATGACACCTGAAAAATTTGATTCAATTCGGATTCTAGGTGGCGAATAATCAAAGCTGAAAGGCTGTGAAAAATCTCATTGAAATGAATAGGATTTCCAACCATGCCATATTTTACCTAGGTTTGGAATGGCGGATCAACACCAAACTTGGGGTCCTTATGCGGCACGACTGCGGGGCACCCGGGCCGACTCCGCGGGGCCAGGTGGGGCAGCTTGCGCCAGGAGGCTTGGACCCCGCTTACAACTGCTTGCAGTTCTAGTTTAATTTAATTTTGTATGTTTGAATTTAAGGCAATTTAAGATTGCCTTGAATGGTTTGTCTGATATTTTATTATAAATATTCAAGCAATTCCATATTCTCAAGTAACTAACATAATGTAAAAGGACCTGGCTGGTTAATCATAATACTAGCAGCTTCATTAATTAACCCTATTATTTTTGTCTTTGTGATGATTATTTCAATGTGTGTATACCGTACATAAAGGAGAAAGTGTCTTACTCTACTCAACACATTGCTCTGTCCGTCTAAACACAGAGGACATCACAGGGAGTTAATAAAAATGGGTGTAAGGCAGCTACTAATGGGTGTGCACATTGCGTTCCTTTTATTGTGAGGTTTTTGATTTGTGTCCCTTCACAACAGGGAGACTTTACAGTATATGACAATGATGTCTAACAGCCTCAGTATGATGCACTGTAGAATAATTCTCTTTGTGAAAACAGATGAAGCAAATACTAAAATTAAAATGATTTATTTAGAAGTTGCTTCAACATTGCATGTGTTCATTATTAAATATGGCTTTTTACTAGAATTTGAGCAATGAATAAAGTAACCACTTTGACTATTCTAACAATTATGATCTATATTGATTGAATGTTATGTTTTATGTTAGCTTTATCGCCCACTCCATAAGAAAGAAAGAAAAACACAAGCACTAGCATCCTTCTGCATCTCTCACCTACAGGTAGTTAGGGTCAACAGTGGAAAGCATGGCAGTCATTGCCACTCATTAATGAGCTGCAGTGTGCTGATTGCTAGTCTGCATATTATAGTGACCCTGAAAGAGCCTGCTGGCTATTTTGTTGAACAATTTATCTTTGTTGGTGCAGTAGAGGCAGGAGGTCTAGAGTTCACACTTAGTTCCTTCTGGATGCTGCTATATCATTATGGAGGAATAAGTCAAAAACATGGATGTCTTTGTTTCAAAGCACCAAGGGCTCCCCATTAAAAGCAGATACACTGTTCTCCTGCAGTTTTCCACTGGGAGAACATGCCACACTTTTTACAGCAGAGCCACTGCAGGACAACAATTAGAGTGTTGTTAGCCAATCAAGGGTAAAGCTCAAAACAACAATAATCCTATTACAATTTGTTCCTCTGAAAATTAAAGCATTTATGCAACATTTAAAATATTTATAAAGCACTTCATTAGAAATAGATTTATAGCTTTAAATTAATCCATGTAATGATGTCTTTGACTTTTACCAGCCAGTTAGTATGTCATTTGCCCAGTTGTTCTTTTTCACTCAGGCTTCAACTTCTCATTGGGCCCTAAAGATTTAGTCATTCAACATACCGAATATCTGAATCTTTTCTATGTGCAGGTGAGCACTTTAAACCCTACAGCATCTGCCCCTGCACACAGCCAGTTCTCTATCTCATCAAGTTAACACAGGTCTGGAGAAAATCTCATCAAAAAACAGATTTCACAGTTCTTAGGGAGATATTCATTATCCTTTGAGTTTGAAACTACCAGTCTGGACAGCACCTCTGGTTAGTTTTAGGTTGTGAAGTTCTCTGCTGTGCAGTGCTGTAGTGAAACCTATTGTGAAGCTGACTTTATGCTTCAATTTAAGTAAACCTGGACTTACATCTATTTTTTTTAGTGACAGCACTAACAGAGGACTGCATGAGACTCTGATAGTCAGCTAAATCACCACAGTTAACCTGCACAGACAGTGTGTGACGCACTGGTTGCTACAACTCACCCACCACCTACCACTCACCAAACCTTTTGGGACTACTGGGGGTGGCAGTAGAGGAAATGACCAACCTGACCATTACATTTTTTATTTCTTCCATAAAAGATATTTTGACCAGGTGGTGGTGCTGTAGTAAAAAAAAAATAGGGGGCCAACAAATATAATAGGATTTGTTCAGATGACATTCATATCTATACAAATTTCATCATCATATCAAATTTTTAGGGAAATGGCCAGTAGGAATCAAAATCGCTCTTTCAAACATAGATAACAATTTACAGATGAACAGACCCCCAGTAGAATCCAAACAAACCAGTAAAACCATAACCTCTCTGATACAAAACTAAATAAAGATTAGATATTAAAAGCTTTTGGTGCTGTTCTATTACATTACACACTACAGACTGTGAAGATCTAACCCCTGTATGTGACACTGCATATATATAAATAAAAAAGCAGCAAATCACTGCATCACCTTCAGTATGTACATGATTTCTTTCACAGTGTGAAAACAAGAAATGCAGTGAAATAGTGGACTGTTCAGCTCCAGACAAGTGTGTCTTATTGAACTAATTTCTAAAGAGCAATGTAGGTTCATCAGGGATGCAGACCATAAGAACAGGTAAAGGTCAGCCTTGAATCATCTCCATGTGAACGATCAATGAACTCGGAATTTATTAGTGTCATTCACTGTGATTGAAGTTAAAACAGAATGTTGCCTATTGTTTGTTGCAGCACAAATACAAAATTGTCATGCAACAAAGCCACATGTCGACAATGCAGGTACCTTCCAAAACAACAAACAAAATTAACCAGTGTGTTTCTCTCAACAGCACCTTTTTACACATAATTTATCATTACACATATATTCACATATGTATTAGGCACATGTGAATTTTACAAGTGTGAAGCAATGCAATGTTAAATGTAGACATCACATATGAAATCACCCCTGTAAAAACTAAGTTACTGCCAACCTGTCAGAGGTTCATTCATGCTTTCACAGTCTACATCTACAATCATCCAATAATCTATCTGTAAACTAACCAATGTTGAATGCACATCATCAACCCTATCACTTGTAATTGAGCATATTGAGTATATTGTGGCAACACACCACAATATACAAATAAACAAGTTTAATGAGTTGGAGGATTTCAGGCAAACACTGATTGGGATTTAACTTAGAAACCATTAATCACAAAGTGAAGTCTATCTGAGGCACAGGGGCAGAGGGATTTAGAGAATGGCCTTTACCTCCCGCTGGAAATGTTTGTCATTACAAGAACTAATAATGAACCCTGCCTATTAAACAATATGCAGGCTCACTTGCTGACCATGGAGAGGCCCAAATCAAAGTATCTATTACATGCTGTGTTTGTTCGGTCTCGGAGTAATTTAACAACAAAACGGTTACACAGTAAATTATAAGGAAAAGTCTCCTGGGCTCTCATTGCCAGTGTGTTATCACAGTCAGCAGCATGCAGAGTAATGACGGTCACAGTCCTTGGCAATACACAAAAAGCTTGGGTGTGGAAATAAAAAGGTGACATTTTCCAGAAGAAACTTTATCAGAGGTACTGAAAAGTAAAATAACACACACAATCATGAATAATTTTTTCAGGAGGGGTGGTAGACCCCCCATAGTTTTGTGGAGCAGATGTGTAAAAGATATGTGGTGTCGCGCGCTAATTTTTGTCTGTTTAGGTTCGTCTTTCTCAATTCCTCTTTGATATTTTTACTGCTAAAGTTACTACCTCCTGATGGAGCTTACAGTTATGCTACATTCACATATTGGGCAATGAGATCATGGATAGGGCCTTATGAAATTCAGTAAAATCTATGCCAGATTCCTTGTTTTCTGTTAAAAAATTTTAATTTTGTGTTTTACAATTTAAGATTGTGAATTGTCCCCTAACAAACAGGTTATTAGTTGACAGCCTCCATAAGATGCTGAACACACGGTATAAGTGGGTGTGATGGAGCCTACTCTCTCGTTGGCAGCACTCCTCCTAGTTTACAAAGCCTGACCGGACATATCTTTTTAATTTTTTTAAAGGAATGTCTGACTCCGCCCACCCATCCACAAAGTCTACAACAAGCTTGCGTGTTGCTGATGTGGTTGCACTTCTGAGAGTTTGTTGAAACCATGAGTTCTTGCTTGCGTGCCGTCTTCAATATGACGTTTTTCCATCGATGTTTTTTTATGCGCATTTTAAAGTATTGCATTAGAAAGGGTTTATAGAAATGGAATAATTCAGCGAAACGGCTTGAGGTGGTTTTTGTCTTTTTCAAAAAAGAGTTAATACGCTAAATAGGAGATGGAAACAGAGTTGTCAAATACGTTCTGACGCAGTGAAAATTTACCTCACATACCCACCCAATCAGTTGTTGCTATCAGCGTCTTCATTAATATTCCCATAACGTGCGGCTGGTAGCAACTTGAAACACATTTCTGAAGACCTCTCTCCATATTTCTCAAATCCATGGTCTTAAGATTAGGTCATTGGTTTGCATCCTCTTTTTCTTGTTTATTACAGCCATCTGTAACTTCAACTTTTTCAACATTTTCTTTTCTTCTTTTTTTGCGACATTTCAAAGGTTTGCTTAACATTCGCTTGACAATTAGATGGAAACATGGCTTGTGTATGGATGGATGTGTGTCTGTCTGTATGAGCCCCACCCCCGCTGAAACACCGACACAGAGAAGACAGAAGCGGAACCTGTTGACACCAGAACCACTTTGCGCGACTAAAGTTCAAATTAATTGAACTTTTAATGCGACAAGCGAGAAGTGAATTGCCTGTTTGTGAAAACAACTTTATCTTGTGTGTCCATATCCCCCAAGCCAAAACAATGGCAGGGGAAACACTGATTAACACTGATAATTAAAATTGCATCCTTATGTTTATATTGGTATCTTTAGACTTAATTATAGCTGCACAAAAAACATGCTACAACAGTGCTATCATGAGTAACACAAGGGTAAATCATAGTAATCCTGAACACAAAAATACAATGCAAATACCATGCAAAGCTGGGTTAATGTACTAAAGTATTATGGTCTGGTTAGTAAAGCATGTGCACTGTCCCAAGAGCCTGTCATAGTAGCTTCAAGGTAGTTTTTTAAGCACTGAGCTTTTGACTGTTTGAAGTTGCAGCAAATTCATTTTTGTTCATAATATTATGTATACTGTATTCTTCTTTCAAATATCTTTGTTTGCAAACTTCCTTTCCATACTTATAGAAACTGGCTAGGGTAGAATGTATTTCATGCAAATCATTTGTTCTGAAATGTCCTGAAAAGCCAATACAACACACATACTTGCTCCCTGCCATCCAAACCCATTAACGATTTGTATTACTCAGGTAGACTGTGCAGAGAAAATTTTCTTATGCTGCGTGATTCTCATAATGTCTGTGCCATTGCACTTCCTAAAAATGGCATCTTCTTCTTGCTTGATATGACAGCAGAGATCCAGTCTCCACTGGAGAGGCTGCTCCATTATTAAAGTATCACTCACTTAGATTACAGTTGTGATGACATCTGATCATTAATCACCAGCAACAGAGGTCTGCCGTCTTGAAAGTCTATTAAGAGTTAACAAAGAGCAGTCCAGACAAATACAGTGGCCAATTCAGCTGGGTGAGGAACAGAGGTGAATAACAATTCAGCTCTCTGAGAATCAAGCATCTATTTCTCTAATTTAATTGAAAACAAAAACAAAAAACAACAGACTGACTGAGCCAGTCTTGCAGTAGAGGATCTTTTTGATGTCAGGCCTGTCCTCAGCCACTTAATAGAATCAAGACATTTTCATAGCAGAACAATAAAGTCCTGCAGTACTGTAAAGAAATTGCATAATGTATTTGACCTTGAACCAAAACCTATTTAATCGCTGTCATTTGAACACTAGGCTCTTGTTTTCCTTTAAATAACAATTATTCATGGTTCGGTCTGCAGAGGGAAATGACTGACACTTGCTCTCCTTGAACAATGACACGTTGAATTGAGCTGAGCTACGAGCTGTCACATTAACATGTGGCACAGGAAAGTATCCACGGACATCGAAATGAAGACACTCAGACAGACGGGAAACCCTCTGAAATCCTAAACAGCACATTCTCAGATGAGGCTAACTGCATTTTTTGTGTATTTTGTAATGATATTTTCATTCCATTCATGAGAATAACTTTGCGACATTGTGAATGTCTTTATTAGTGATGGGCAGATTTTACAGCAGCATCTCAACTGACACAAATGGAGATTTCTTGAATTTTCATCAACACTGGCGCTCTTAGAAGTTCTTTTGGGGTCTATAGCCTATAGCAATGTGACAGTCAAGGATATTTATAATGTATAATATGAAGAGCGGACAGTCCACGCACCTTACTCTTCACACAGATGGTGGGAAAGTACAAAAAGATACAGAATTGGGGAGACACAGGAGAGAAAGCTCAGAGAGGATTTGATCGGGGACTGTAGGGACAAATTGGGTTCGCCAAGGGGAGGAAGTTAAGAAGCTGATAATCTCTAAGTGTGAGCTAAGGATGCTGACTGCTGGATATTTCCAGAACCACAATGTCCTCAAAATGATAGAGTTACAGTTATTTTTAAAGTATCAGTTGCTGCAGGTAGATAGCTGTCATCAGTAGCTTTTGCTTGACCTACAGCACATTTATTGGTGGATCTCATAGAGAGGAAGTACTGTAAGGTGACCAGATTTCTGAAATGAAAACTGGGGACATTTTTGGTTTGGTGGTCAGTATGTCATTAAGAAAATTTATTATTTTAATGTTATTATACATGAAATAAAAAGGATTTTGCCATCTGTCAAATATAACTCTTCTGAATGAAATCAAGTCATTTTGAGGCACAAACTACCAAGGACAATTCTGCGTTTTATGTGTTATTTTGGCCATTTAAAGGCATTTTTGAGAGGTAAAAAGTAGTTGAGTTATAATCTGTCAAATATAACTTCTGAATAAAATCAAGTCATTTTGAGGCAGAATCTCCCGTTCAGTCAATAAGTACAGGCTGCAATTACTTTCTGGCAAGTGGAATTCTGCATTAAGTGGGTTGTATTGGCCATTTAAAGGTACTTTAACAAGTAAAAAGGACTGGATTGGTTGGTGCACAGCAACTAAAATAATGTAGTCATAAGGATAATTGCAAAAGAGATCATGTCTTTATTTTATATATAACTCAGCAGTGAGTCATGTCAATTACAGGCTACAGTCCGTTTTCCAAATATAAACAAGGATATTAGACATAAGCCTACCAAACACATATTCCATCGGCAACAACAGACTTCAATTATTGCCTAAAATTATTGCTTATTTGCCCACAATTGTGTTTATTCTGTTAAAAGAAATGTTAATGTATCACAAAGACATACCTTTGTTATTACCACGGGCATAAAGTGATGTTTATTTGCACGTTATGTCTGTTTGACCCAGATAAAAGCAGCTGTAAAGGGACTGGGTGAAATAGCTTCAATATGCTCCCACAGTTTTCGGTGGACGATCACTTTTCAGCATGACACCTGTATGCTCTGCTGTCCAGTCTTTCTAGCCACATAAAATCTGGGGACAGGCCACAAAAACCAGGGACTGTCCCTGGAAAACGGGGACGTTTGGTCACTCTATGGCACAGAGGAAAGTGTCCACAAAACCATGGCTTCATACCTGGGTGGGTCACTAACTTTCTTTACACTCCTGCTCTTCATCCTGTTTTCCTGTCTGCTGGTATTCAACATTCACCCTTCAACCTAGTCAGCTAGCCTTCTTGTGTCCTAGCTTCTAGTGTCCAGCCAGTTTCTCTGTCTGCTTGCATCATGGCCACTGGCAGCAAACCTTCACTCTGGCCTGCGAGCAAATTATTCCAATTGCCACCTGTCCTGTCTGGCTCCCTGTCGGCAGCCCAGCCGAGACTAGCTCCTGGTTCCTTGGCAGCAGGGGCAGTCCCGACCGACTCCCACTACTCTTGTTCTGTCAGTGACCTGGCTGACACCTGCTGCTCATGTCCTGTCTGTAATCCAGCTACCTCCTGTTCCTGCTGAGCTACAGCAACCTCCTATCCCTGCTGAGCTGCAGCAACCTCTTGTCCCTGCTGAGCTGCAGCAACCTCCTGTCCCTGCTGAGCTACAGCAACCTCCTGTCCCTGCTGAGCTGCAGCAACCTCTTGTCCCTGCTGAGCTGCAGCAACCTCCTGTCCCTGCTGAGCTACAGCAACCTCCTGTCCCTGCTGAGCTGCAGCAACCTCTTGTCCCTGCTGAGCTGCAGCAACTTCCTGTCCCTGCTGAGCTACAGCAACCTCCTGTCCCTGCTGAGCTGCAGCAACCACAAGTCACAAAACTGCAGCAGCCTCTAGTGCCTGAGCTGCAGCAACCACCCGTTCCCCCCGACCTGCAGAAATTTCCTGTTCGAGAGCTGCAAATGACTCTAGTTCCTACGCTGTAACAATCCAATGAGCCCAAACTGCAGGTGTCTTCTGTTTTGGAGTAAACCTGAGCTGCGTTGGTCATCTGCTCTTCATGAGCGCCAGCAATCCTCTGCTCCTGAGCATCAGCAGTCACCTGACCCTGTTGAGCTACAGAAGCCCCCTGATTCCACCCTGTTCTCATTTCAGTCGTCATATACCCACACTTTGAGATAGCGTAGTTATTTTATGTTTTGCGCTGCAACACAAAGGGTTCTAACCCGACCTGCTAGTTGTAGGGTTAGCCGGTTGACATGCATAGATTCACTGACTTAGGCTTAGACCAGGACTCTTAAGTTTTATCAAAAGTTTGGAGTGCGATAACTCGTGTTAGAGGAGGAGCCACTCAAATATTTGCAGCAGTGGCCCCTCGGCCCCAGCCAATTCTCATGAAATCAAGATTTTACTAGCAGTTAAATTTTACCTATAGTTCATATTTAACCCGAACAAACAGAAAGTATAACAATAGCTAAATCTGATAAGAGTATATATATATATATATATATATATATATATATATATACTTATATTTCAAAAATACAAATGTGTCAAACTAAAAAGAAATTTGGCCCCAAACAAGCCCACTGAGCAGCAGTGCCGTACACATAGGCCTACAGTAGGATGGCAGAACTTGCCCTACGGATATATGCCAAGCTGTGTGTGTGAGCAGGCTACAAATTTCAACTTGGTGAATTGAAATGAATGGAATGAAATGAATGAATGGTGATTGTGTTGTAATTGTTTGTTGCACATTTTAATGCCTTGATGACAGGGTTAGAAGGTTCCCACTTAGAGCCCTGTAGCTCAAGGCCACCCATTTTCAGCGTCACGATGGATAATCCGTCCAGAGCCAAAATATAGAAAAACATCTCCAGTCCTTTCCTTAGTTTCACGCAGCCAAAGCTAAGCCCAGTGGTGGACAGTAACAAAGTAGTACTGTACTTAAGTACACAAGGTTTGTACTGAACTTGTGTATTTTCTTTTCATGCCACTTTCTACTTCTACTTCCCCACATCTCAAAGGGAAATATTGTACTTTTTACTTTATCTGAAAGCTTCAATTACTAGTTACTTAAAAAAAAGAAGCTTTTTACACTCAAAATGAAGAGTGTAAAAAAATAGGATGTTTTAATATAAATTAAATTACTTAACAGTTTAGAAAAGTCCAGCTAGTAGAACTACAGTTAGGCTAATTGACAGAAATTTAATTGGTAACTTGGTTTTAGTCATTTTTCATGTAAAAACATTTCATGGTTCCAGCTTCACAAATGTGAAGTGCTTTTACTTGATTATTTTGATGTATTTTTAATCAAGCATTATGAAGATGTCACTTAGGGAACTGTGAGAACATATCTTGCTATTTTCAGAATTTATTACAATCGATTAATGGAGAAAATAATCAGCTGATTAAAATAAAAATAGTCATTAATTGCAGTCTGATACAAAATAGTTCAACCTCAACCAACTACTTTAATGTATGATGACTAATAATCTAATGAATAGTATTACAGTCAAATGGGACATTTTTCTTTCTGCTTTGAGTAGGCTACTTTTATTTTAAATTGGCTACTTCTACATTTTCCTGCTTATAGCCTACTTACATACTTTTACTTAACTTCTTCAATGCAGTAGGCCTACTTCCAGAGTATTTTTACAGTGAGGTATTGGTACTTTTTTTTTTTTAAAGGTTCTGAATAGGCCTCCCTATGACCCTGTACGCAGGGTAAGCGGTTGACGGTGGATGGATGGATGAATAGGCCTATGTTACTTTGCTCACCACTGGCTAAAAAATCCAAAGCCTCTGGTTGCAAAGAGTTTTTCACTGCATCAATAATAATTTAGCACGCATTTGGCTACACTCCCCAACATCAGCTGCACTCACTCTTTGATCACAGGCAAGTGATTTCGTCCAGGAATCCTAAAAAGAAAATGCTGAAGAAAAAACACCCTACATTTACCGCATTCAACGGGTCTTGCGCTTCCAACTTCCACTCCGTGTGTGCGCATGCATCAATGTTGCCTGGTAACAAACGTGCGTCACGAATTCACCCGGAAACAACGCATTTTAATTTCTGATCGGCTTAACGGCTCTGGAATTTAGTAGGCAGAAAGCTATGAACTCAGCACAAAATGATCGTCCATTAATTGAATATAGCGGGACAACTTAGAGGACGTTATCACTTAAATAAGCGTGAGAAATACAGGGTGTGGCGTGTGAGCGTGTGAACTGGCTGAAATGCGTGTGTCTCACGGTGAATGTGTGACACTTGAGAGCCCTGGTTTAGGCACAAACTTCTGTGATGGTTAAGGTTAGGTTAAGGTGCTTCAGGAGACTGTCAACGCCCTAAACACAAACTTTGCTAGTTAGCTAGTTAGCGACCAGAAGTGCTACTAGAGTTTCCAGTCACCCCAGGGTGTCATATACAGAAGTGCCTGGAGGCGTCTCATACACACGCCAAAGTACCTTGTGCATGAAATAACTACAAGATGAGAACGGGTTGCTGATCCTGTTGTTGCTGATCATCTGCCCCTGTGCTTCAACAGTCTCCGGTTTCCATGACTCCCCCTTGTTTCCTTGCAGTCCTCCTGCCTTGTGGCCGGCCTCTGGTCCCGCACTTCAGCCATCAGACTCTGGTCCTGACCTCCAGTTGCTTCGCTGGCCTCCAGCCCGACTTCCAAAAGGGTTTCACCTTCTCTAGCCTCCAGAGAGGGTCTGCCTTAACAGCCAGCATCCAGAGGGTTTTAGCTTTCACTATCGACTTCCTGGTCATCCTCCGGACCTGCTCAGTTATTCAGTCTGACCGCCTGGCTCAAGCTTCGCCCAGTCCTTCAGCCATCCACTTTCCAGCTACTCCCCTGTATAGCCCTTGGCCATCCGCTTGAGAGCACCAGCTCTTTTCTACATCCACCTGGACACTTGCCCCTGGTTTGGTTCAGGCTACTTATACACTTTGGTTAAGAAAAGATTTTGGTTTCTGCAACTAAATACATCATGTCTTGTCCTTTAAGTATGTCTTGACTTGTTTAATATTTCAGTTGTTAAGTGTCATGTAGTGTCAGTGAATCATGTGCGGATAGGTTCAGAATGAACATTTTGCTCTTGTGTTAAGTTGATTAAAAATGTTTCCAGGCTGCATTTTTTTTTGCCAAAACATATTTGTTGTTGCAAAATTGTAGTATATGAATGTTATTTTATGAGACAGGGTTGTTATCAAAGTTAGTGCAACTAATGTTACAAGAATTAAACAGAATAATTTGCATTTTGCCCCTTCCTGGAAATGGTCTAGTGCCTTTAACCCATTCAAACTATGATCAACACCAGTGGTGGGAATATGTACTTAATGTGCAAGTTGCATCCATAACTCTGAAGAGGTACCCCGGGGAATTACATAATGTACAAAAATGATGATGCTAACATGCTGATGCTAAGCATAATGTTTATCATGTTGACCATTTGGTGTTGCGTTTTAGCATCCTAACAGTTGCTACTTTGGACTTATCACTGTACAGCTGAAGCAGATTAGGTATGTATATGTATGTATTTAGTCATAAATCATGTACTTAGTCATAAATCAAAGCATTGGACAATTTGAAATTTGTACCTTGCGCTAGAGAAAAGTTGTGAGATCCTCAAATTTTTTACAATTCATCTTGAGGGGAACATTGCCAACCGCTTATCTTGCGTACAGGGTCACAGGTGGGCTGGAGACAATCCCAGCTGACATTGGGCGCAAGGCGGGGTACACCCTGGACAGGTGGCCAGTCCATCGCAGGGCCACACATAGACACCTAAGGACAATTTAGGGTCACCAATTAACCTAGCCTGCATGTCTTTGGATGGTGGGAGGAAGCCAGAGCACTTGGAGAGAACCCACGCAGACACGGGGAGATCATGCAAACTCCACACAGAAAGGCCGGGGAAACCGGGGTATGAACCCACTTCTTGCTGTGAGGTGACAGTGCTAACCACTGCACCACCGTGCCACCCGTGTGTACCACATATCATGGCAAATTATCCAATAGTTGTTAAGACATTTTCACTCAAAACCACAACTGTGAACGTCTTTGAGGAAATGTCGGGGCATCCCTTAAGTTATTATGATGAATCATCTGGGTACCATGAATGTCTGTACAAAAATTCAGTAGCAATCCTTCAATTGTTGTTCAGAAGCGGTAAAATTTGTGCAAGGTTATTGTTTTATATTAAATATGAGACAAAATCAAATTTGTTAGATTTAACTGGCAGTATTGGTTGCTTAATTGCATAGACAGTACTTGAGCTTTAGGATGTGATCGGTCCATAATGTATGTATGATAACATTATTTCCTAAATGATTCTATTAAAGGAATAAAAGCACCATCCCTGTGTTTCAGACTGGTCTCACTAAGGAAACGTCTCAATAAGAGATGTTTTGTAATTAATGTTAACCACTGCATGTATCTGAGCTGCACTGAAATGAAGACAGCTCATTAATAATGCAGAGTTACGCCTTACCATCCCTTGCTGTATAATGTGCAGTTTTCTGTGTTAAATGAGAAACGTCTAACTTTCTGTCCTCATCAACCTTTCTGATCATACTGTTCCATAGTTCCCTGCCTCCCAGAGCCAATTAATGTGGACCTGGAGAATATTTGTAGCTGCACACTCTCATACAATTTCAACCCTTCTCAGGAAATCTACTGGAAGTGCTTCTGACTCCTGTGAAATCAATAGAGCTGAGATGCCCTTTTAAGTCTTGATGGTGTATAGTGACGTGTTTTTTTTTTATTTTTATAAGTCTGTGGAGAATGGAAAAAGTGGCGAGAGAAGTAAGAGGAAATCGGTGGCAGCAAAATGTTTGTTTTGTCAGGTATGGTTATGTGAATACACTCGCACAAAATAAATGAGGCCACATGTGTTCTGTTTAGGATGTACAGTAATGAACACTGCACCATTTTTCTTCTTAGGCTAAATGACCTGTCACACGCTTAATGTAACAAGACAAACTGGCCAGTATACTGAAACTGACAAGAGTTAATTTGGTGTCACATGTTGTGTGTCTGTCTGTTCAACAGATATAAGCTACTGGCACCAGAGCCAGTTGCATTTGTTGATGAATGCCATGAGATGTCATTGAAGTTTTGAAAAGCTAGTAAGTGGACCATGTGTTGAGATTATTTTGTCACATCCCAAGATCAAAAATAAACGTCCGTGCCCGAATGAATTAGAAACAATAGAAACTTACAATTAATCAATGCAATTTCAATTAACCATTGTTGGATGGATGAGATGCAATAGAGAGATACGTTTGCTATTAAGAGAACCTTGAGTTGTTTTGTTAAACTAATGTCCTCAAGGTCAAGAATTAATCTTTATGTTTAAACTCAACTGTTTTCATATATTATATCTTTATGGTAGCATGTTACCAGTTAACAGCCAAATATTTACTATGTAAGGTGCTTATGTTAGCATGCTATGAGAGTTAACACTATGTACGACTTTAGACTGATGGGATAAAATCTTTAGAGATATCTTGCTTTTTACTGAAGTGGAAAATTAGGGTGAGTTGGTGGCACTAATAGAAAAGTCAAGGGATGACCAAAGTCATTAGGATTCTCCCTCTGGGGTCCATGGATATCTGTAACAAATGTAATGACATTTCAGCCATTGTATCTGACCTCAGACAAAAGTTTTAGACTGATTGACCAACATTGCTTTCCACAGAGCCATTCCACTAATGTGGATAAAATATAAACATCCACAACTTTCCAAATATTAATATTTGTTTGATCTTCTCAGTTTTATGATTAGGAATTGATTTTTACATTTTATTACTTGATACAGAGACAAATGTGACAGTTTATCACAATGGAAAGACACTTTATGTGACGTTCTGCCAACAACACGAACATTGTGACAGATTATCACTGAGGGCTGGTCTAATACAATAATCACTCAGTCACTCGTCAAGTCCAGCCTGAATTAAACCAGCAATTGCATCCATGCTATTGTTTAAGATTCTTGAATATATAAACTGTCAACTTGTGACAAGTGTGCAGTTTTGTAATTTTCCACAAGTGGTAGCATATAAGTGTGGGACCTCAATGGAAAAACAAAATTGAACTTCTGTAAAGCTCAAACCTTTGGTCTAATAGTTGACATCATTAAGCTGCATTAAGATGGTAGGTGTCTATGATGGAGGCCTGCTGGTGTAGTGAATGGCCTAATGGTTGGGGCAGGAAGATGTGTTGACATCTGATGTGCTCTGTTGGAGGGAAAAATGCACCACAGTTATTTCTTTCTGCATACGCTGATGTGCTCAGGTGTTCAACTGGTGTTCGGTTAACTTGTGTTACTGAAGGGTTTTGTGTTGATGATTGTTAATTTAAAAACAATTCCTACAAATACACTATGTGCAACTGACTCCATTACACTGTGTCTACATTTGGCTTTGTGTGCATGTGTAAATGAATTAACTGACTCATGTTTTGAGCATATCTGTCTATAAAACAGCCCTTTAGGAAGCTTTACATCAGAGTTTAAAAAGCAAAAAGGCTCCTTCCTGTGCATGCAAATAAAATTACATCACAGTCTAAGCTTGATAACCACGTATAATACATGAAAAATTAAGAATATCAAAAATTGTAATTAAAAAGAGCAAGTGTTTGCTTTTTAACTTACGACAAAGGGACTCTGGAGTGTTTTTGTGTCTTACATTAATGTAATCATTTTTGTAATATTAGAGCCTCTGGTTCATTAGTTTGAAGATGAAAAGGACTGATTCTCTTTTCATGAGTATGATGCAGCTTTTGAGATAACTCTATTGTACAGCCAGTCTTTGTGTATGTGTTTGTTTGTGTGTGTGTGTGTGTGAGTGTGTGTGTGGTGGATTGTCTTGCATCTGCATGAGTACACGTCTTTCATACCAGAATTATTTGCAATGCATTTTCTTTCTTTGTAAATGTATTTCACTCTGAAATTAACAGTGACAGGCCTGACTATGAAGCTCAAGTTAAAACAAACTTGTTGTCTATGTGTAAGTCACAAAGAATTAACTAATTCAACCTCTTTTTTTCTTTAAGGACTGAGCAAATTTTCGGTTCTACAGAACTTTCTCTTCAGGAAACAGCTGGATTTTCTTGTCTGAAATGAGGCCCTAGAAACAACTAAACTGAGTAATGGTGTGATGGCTGATTTGTGTGTGTTAGTCACAATATTGTTAGAGAAAAGGTTTATTTATTAAGATTTACCTCACAGCCGTATGTCAAGTATAAAAAACTATATATGAGTATTATTACAAGTGTACCATATGTCAATCAAGCTATAAGACATAGTTAGTCCAAGAATGAGCTGGACAGGGCCCAACTTTTTGGAAACTGAGCAAAACAGTTTAAACTGGTCAGTCTCATTGTAAACAGCATCTCTGAAGCAAATAAATATTTTGCATAATTATGCAGAATTTAGGGAAATAAATTTCAATTTGATAAAGCTGAAAACTAAGGTTGGTAAAAGCCAAAAAAACCCTATCTGTGTGCATGTCTGACCGAGATCTGAGCAAACTATAAGCTGAGACATGATGGGCAGGTACTCGTATACATGATAATTTGCTGCAGCCTCTGCTGTTCATTCCTGCAGCGCAGCTTGAGGACAGACTTCATCACTTGTTCCATGTTCTTGGAAGCAGTGCTCTGTGGTCTGTTCCTGCCACACTGGTGGCACTGTGGGTATGTGAGTGGAAAGCTGTCGGCAGCTCCAACAATCAGACATAACGTAACACAACACCGTCAAGCCTTTTTGCAGGGCATCTGCAGATAGAGCAACATTTTCAGCCACTGCATACTCAGTTTGGCAGTGATCTTTACATTGTTTTATTGAGAGGAACCTTGAATGTTCTGCTTCAATTAAAGTTCAACAGACAATAGGTTAGAAACAGAAAATATGAACTAGAAAGGTGCCTTGTCTGTGGATTAGATTCAACAGGGAACATCTAAATAGAAACCTTGTGCAGAAGTGACAGAGTGAGACAGAGGTGGGTGGGGGTGATGCTCTGAGCTCAGTGCACCTTGTGAGCTCCTTTGCCTTCACTAACCATCATAAGAACATTTTGTGCCCTGGTGAAGCCTGTTTGAAGCCAGCTGGTAACCTGCGGGCTGCCTGTGTCATCTGTGGTGTTGGCTGTGATTGTTTGTGTGAACTGATCCTACATCAGCCTCATAGAGCTGCCTGTTCAGCATCATGGAGCTCTGCCAACAGTTAACATGCAGCGCTGAGAAAAAGAACATACTGACTATAAAGTAGAATTTAACTTGTGATCTTAGTGGTGGTATGCTAATTAGGTTTGTGTGCAGGTGTGTTTACGTGTGTGTGCGTGTGTGTGTGTGTGTGGTGTGTGTGTGTGTGTGTGTGTGTAGTAGACCCACCAACAGACAAGGTATCTTTGTGTAGACAATACAGCCAAATGTGCCCCTTAAAATTATTAGCCGCTGAGAAATTGTGAAATATCTATATGACTGTGAAATGCTTTAGACTACAATCTTCTGTCCTTGCTTGTCAGAAAGAGGAGTTATATTAACATTTTGACATGGAAGTGTCAGGACCTCACATCACACCAGTCCCCTGCCCAGCAGCACAGTGGGGTGACTGCACTGCACTGCCTGACAGAAGTGATAACAGTGCATCTATGCAGAAATATAACAAGGAAAAATCAGCTGTCAAAAAATGTAAAATAATGTTTCTTTCTTTTTTTTCCTCACCTGTACCAATCAAGCCCTCTGTCATAGTTTCTGTCGAAAAAGTGCGGCTCTGTTCCGAGAGCGCGCACATCTGGATGTATCCGGATGAACTCCAGCACCGCCCTAGTGCCTCCTTTCTTTACACCCACTATTAACGCATTAGGCAGCTTCTTATTCCCATATTTTTGCGCAACGCTCATGTTTCTCAATTTCATGTCAGCCCAGTGACTTCCAGATGAGGCTGGGGCTTTAATGTGGTCGCGGAGATCACTTGATCCTCGCTGGGCTGCGGACTCATCCAGAGCGGACCTGACTTCCAGCGAAGCGCAATTGTCTAATTTTCCAAGAAGTTTCTTCCCTCCTGCGTTCTTGCTCGGCGGGCACTTTTTCCCTTCATAGCCCTGGTTTGTCATGATTGTGCTGCGACAAAAAAGAATACTATAGCATAAATAGGTACAGGACAGTGACACAGTGAATATGAAGGCGAATCTGGCGCTGAATCTGTTCGTAGATGAGAGGAACCTATGTGCCATGTCTCCATGGGTTCAAAGTGCTGCATGGTTTCCATCGGAGTCTTCCTCCTCTTTTGGTGTGCAGCCGGAGTCTGGTGAGAATATAGGTTCTAAAGTCAGACAGACTGGCATATGAGGATAGGGGTGGCTTCTCGAAGGCATCAACTGCGCGTAAGTCGCATTGTTTCTTTTCATAGGCTGCTGAACTGTGCGAGAAACTTGGAGCAGAATATGATTACAGCAGCTTCCAAGAGACTCTTCCTTTAAACAAGTTTTTCTTAAGTAGTTTGAAGTGAGTCACTTGGTTCAATTACTGATGGCAATGTCTTAAAACGAATCCCAGAGGAATTTGACGCCCATCGTTATCCTCCTTCTCCATACTGTGCGAGAGAAAAGCAAAAGTCTAACCTGTCATCAGCGCCCCGAAAACTCTCACCAGCGCGATTGTTCCGCTCTCCTCCGAGGGGATTTCGATGCTCAACCCACCTTTCCCTTTCATAATGAAGTTGTGAAGATATATGCACTTATGCTACCGGCTATAAATATTTAATCAACCCTCTGACGTCACGCACATGATCATAATTCTATATGCGTTTTGTCTTTTAAAGGGACATCCTGAATATTGGAGGTAACATATCAAATTACATACATACATATCATCATATTTGGAGATTTAAGGATGCATTATTTGGCTTTGTGCCTGCAATTTATAGGGAATAATTTCAACTTCAGGATTTCAGAGCTGCAGTATGTGTGGTGACTTAGCTTTATAACAGTGAGTATCAGAATGCTCAGTGTGTTATGTCTAAATTTAGAGCAATTCACCCTAGGTTTTGAAAGCAGCCATCAGCCATTTTCTAATAAATGTTCTTCTGTGAGCAACACTCTGCTTTTTACTTGAAACAGAATGATTCATCAAGGCTCAGCATTCTCTACATGTTGAGTGTTTTCTTTACACACACCTGGGCATTAGCAGCCTCTGAAAGTCAAGCTTACACTCCATCCTCTGTGTTGCTATGATGCAAGCTGGATAGTGGAATGAACGTTTTAAGCTCTTTCAATGTCAATGTTAAGAGTTTGGTTCAATGTGGAGGAGCGAATAGCTCATGCAGTGTCTGGAAAAACATAAGCTGCAATATTAATTTCACTTTCTTCTCTGGAGACTTCTGACTTATGTGTACTTAATATTATTATTATGATTATTATTATTATTATTTTAGTGCCATTACGCAGTTGCAATTGCAATTCAGTAGTATCCTATATGGGAACAAGAGCAGAATAAACCAGGTGTATTCCAAACATATAGAGGTGGCCTGGTCTTACTATATTGTCCAAATGCTTGTGCCAGCGTATTGTGCCAGAGCGATGAATAGGCTGACCTAATGATTCCTGTGTCAGTGTCTCTTTAGGTCGTCTTTCTCTCTGTGATCTGTATGGCTGCCTCTCATAAAGTTGTTGTGATTGCCGTGCAGGTCTGACAGTTTGCTTCACGTCTTGAGTGTCATGTCCAGTAGTGACATTTCCGGAAGCGACATTTTCAAGCATTCAGCTGAATTTGTATCTCCATTATAAACACCTCTGCTTCAGCACCACGTTCAGGCTGATGTTCTGTAGAAGGAGTAATTGGATGTGCAACATTTTGCTCTCCAGACAGTCTCTGAGCTCCATCATCCTGATGTTTCATTTGATTTAGTCCCCCTGTGTGTCTTTCTGTGAGGAATATGATGTTTTCACTTTGGGCTATGGAAAAGTGGCAAAAAGCATTGTATTTCACCAACATGTAAAGAGGCCTGTCTCTGTGCCACATTCAGGCTTTATGTTTAAATTTAGCTGTTTTCCCCCTTTTGAGAGACCACAGTATGTATTTGATCATCCCAATGTGAGTGCAATTATCCAGCTCCTCCACGCTCTAACATAATCTTCACAAGGACCTGGAACACATAGAGAAAGTACTGAACTTTGCCTTTTTTTGCTCATAGTATGTTTTTCCTCTTGCTCTATTGTCTTTTTGATGGTTTTGGGTGCAATTTCATATTCTTTTTCAGTTGCTGCAGCCATTTTGAGCATTTTCCTGGTGTGAGTTATATCCTTCCTAATTATTTATCCCAAAGATTGAGTCAACTAACAATGGGGCTTCCTACCAAAAAGCAAACAGAAAGTAGAGTAACCCATTCGCTTCGCTGGTTGTGCAGTTGTAAGTATGTACAACTTTATACACAGTCAAATTTCCCCTTTTTCTCTCATCTAAGGTCCGCAGCATAGATACCAAGGTGAGATTATTTTTTCAGATGGGTTCCCTTGTGGGTGGTCAAGAGTTGTTTCTGAGTTTGCAATAGCAGTGTATTTTTGTAGTTATCTCAATGACTGGTGCTCAAATTATTTGTCTTGATCATGGTGTATTTTAGCAAGAAATCCAAATTTTGAAGTAACATTTTTCTGCTGCTGTTTGCCTTATTTGTTATGGGTTGAATAGGGTTAGTGATGTTGTCAAGAATCACTAAAATACACTTATACACTCCCTGTTTTTGCTTTTTCCCTGGCTAACTGAAAGTTGGACTTTGACTTAGGACTTTGTTGTACCCCAAGAAACCAAGGAGCCGATCTTTAATGTAGTGGATTTTGGTTTCAGTTACTGCACTGCAGCTACTTCTTTATCTTCCATCCTGTAGCTTCAGCTTGAGATCACTTTTCCAACACATTGCACATCATTTTTGAACAGATCATTTGTCTGGCGTCGGCTTAATTCCCAGGCTTGCTGATGTTTGAGAACAGACCTCTCATTTTCAATATGCTGTGTGATTAGTAGACTATGGCATGTCTACATATGAAATGCATATTTGTCCCTGATTATAGGTTGTCTCCCATATTAAGCTAGAAGCTATGTTAGTGAGGGCCTGTGCTGGTAAGCCGAGGTTTTCAAATAAATAG
>NW_024041299.1:0-4669 GCF_014851395.1 Micropterus salmoides
CCATGTCATTGCCATCTTCTCCCCTCACTATCCCACAGCAACACGGTGCAATATTCCATAAGGACTCCCTCACACATAGACCCCAGGATGTCCAGCTGGCGTACCCTACTATCCCGAGCTCAACTTTACCTCCAACTCCCAACTCGTCTGCCCTTCAACTACAGCCCATCATCACTGAGCCTCACCTGCCTTCCTCACCCCTCAGCTCACCTGAGATTTCCCACTACAAAGACGAGCTTTCTGGCTCCATCAGGTCAAAGGTACATAGTCCACCTACGCAAGACGTGGGAGATGATAGCCCTCATCAGAGCTCTGGGTGTTCTCCACAAACTGGACTTGGTGGGACCTACCACAACCCAACCAAGGGTTTGTAGCAGCCCTCCATCTGAACTTTCCTGGACTCTGCAGAACTTTTTTCCAGAATATCTTTTGGGATATGTTCCCGAACTAAAGATCAAACTGATCAACTGGGGGTTCCCCATATCATAGGAGGATGTTTGCAGGGATGCAACCCAGATTCCTTTTGTTTTAAAGGCACGTGTTTAAGAATCATGTTGCATGAAAACAAGTCCAGAAGGTTTAGGTGTGTTAGCTTTACCTTATAGAAATGTAGTTTTGTTAGACAGGATGTAGAGATTTTGGTCATATGTGGAACTGTGTGATGGCAGCTCTCTGAGTACAGCTAAACACCCCACCCCCCACCACCTTGAGGACGCAGCATGCCATAATGGGGGACAAAACGGATATGGAGGAGAGAGTTCTTTCTGTCCTCTCTTTTTTTGCTGGTTTCAGGTCGACTGGGCTGGTCAGATGAAGACAAAGCATCATGAGTGATGGAGGTGGGCTTTAGAGACAAAGATGGGAGGGGTATGTGCAGTTAATGTTTCCTTCCCCCCAACGCTTCTTTCCTTGCTCACTCAACCTGTGCCTGATGCTCTGGATTGCATGGACCAGTGCGTGGCTGGTGGAACCAGGAGCACAGAATGTTGTGAGGAGAGACATGGGACGCATTGTGCTCTTTACCACCGGCCCTCAGGGAACAGGGGTGGAGGAAGTTGGTTAAGGAGGTGGTTGTGGGGGGGTTGTCATGCCTCGGGCAGCAGAGCCCCTGCTGTCGCCTGTCACACTGAGCACAGGGACCCTTTCTCCTTCTCTTTTCCAGTAGTTCTCTCCATTCACCTACCACTCTCTCTCTCTCCCTCCTTCTTTCCTCTTTCTCTTGCTCTCTGCATGCCTTTCCGAGCCTTTTGAGTAGTGCCTGTAGACAGACATTAACATGCTGCATGTCACCCTGTGGAACTCCAGCTTGCCATTTATCTATCTATTTAAAGGAAACACGGTTCAGTCTTTTAATAGCTGATCCTGGCATTTACTGATGCATATTTATTGGACGTTGAATAAGTTTAAACAACTGGGTAATTTTAGGCACAAGGTAGTCACCCATTTTGTGAAGTGGTCTGGAGCAAACTGCCGATACTAAAGTGGTTCATGACCCACAATGGAGGCCATTTCCTTGATCATCACCCAGGGTTATCAGCTCTGAGATCCAGTTTCTCAGCTGTTCAGAGCGAAGGCAATATTCCCACATAAAAGCACAATAAGGAAATAAAGACGCTTTTATATTTCTATGAATGTATCAATACTAAAGATGTATTTTTTTACCTCAAAGAATGCAGGAGTGTGGGATAGCAGTAAATGATGCCACTGTATATGACGTTATGGCAGTTCTGTTTGCTGGTACCAGCCAATGCAATCTTAAACCAGGAAAAAGGTCCTAATGCTCGTCCCGACAGATCTACTCTTTTCTTTTGAATTCATGTAGACTTGACTCTGCTTCTGCAAATGGAATGTACTGTAATCAAATTTTCCCTTAACATTTTGATATTTATTAGATAAAAAAACTGTTATGCTAATAAACGACAAATATGACTGTTATGTCCTTGCTTTTGTGTTTGTTCAGTGTTCGCAGAAACATTCAATAAAGCAGGAAAGATGTCAGTAGTAGTCATTACATCAAGAAAATTTACCTTTTTCTCTTTTTCGAATACAAATATATAGTATATTTCTGAACACACATGTACAATACAATAATTAATGGCTGTCAAAGGCCTTAATTTAGATCTTATAAAATGTATTTCTGGATCAGTTTCATGGACATGGCTAAAATAGAAAACAGTTGCCTCTTGATGAGTTAACTCAAAGCCTACTTATCTAGTAAAATGAATTACATTTTTGTGCGTAGATTTTTACAATTACCTTGCTGACATTCAGATAAATGAATGGTGAATAATACATAACATCCTTGGATAATAGCTAAAGCAGGTATAAATTACGCTATGTGACATAAAAATTTAAGTCTCCAGCCATTCTAGAAGCTCTGTGAGGCTGTACTTCAGCATTGTGGTGTTTTCAGCTAAACGCTACCAACAGCATGTAAACAATTACAATTTCAACATGCTGATGTTTAGCAGGTATAATGGTTACCTAACAGCTTAGGTGTTCATGGAAATGACATTTATAAAAGTATTTGGTCATAAACCAAAGTGGATAAACAAAAAATTGGGGATGATGGTAGAGGAACAGTTTATGGATCCCAAAGTTATTACAATGCATGCTGAGGGGGGCAAGGATGTGTGTGCAGAATTTTATGGAAATCCATCCAGTAGCTATTAAGATGTTTCAGTCTGGACCAAAGTGGTGAACCGACAGACCGACAGACTAACAGACTGACTTTGCCATCCATAGAGCCTGCTAGTTTGGCTAAACACACGCAGATCATCATCAGCATAATTCATTTTTAGACATTGCACAAAAGCACAGAGACATCTTTAAGCATCTAAGACTGGTGCAGACTTTGTGTATGACAAGCTTGTTCCACAGTAACACTAAGACAGACTTATATTTATTCCATTGATTTGCAACTGACATGTTGCTGAGTTGTTCTTGGACTCTTCATACACTAACACAAAAATACACAAACACACAAAGTTAATAATGCCACATCTCCATCATGCAAGACTGTTGCTTTTCCACACACTGTTGATTATAGTAGTGTGTATTTGCTTTGTGTTTGTGCGTGTGTGTGCGTGTGTGTGTTTGTCTTTTGTAAGCTGCTGCTACGGTTCATCTGAGGTGAAAGCGCGCCATTCGTCATATCCCACTGGTGACGTGGGCGGGGTTGAAAAGTGAGTAAGCATGCGTGCTAAGGATTACATTGACACATCTACCAGAGGTCCAGCTGCTCTCACCTGGTGAGGTGCTGCTCCACTGTGCAATATTGTCTGTTTGGAAGTGAAGCAGGGGGAATCAGATCTGTTTGAATTAGATACATGTGTTCAGCAGGGATGCAGGTGAGGTATACTTTATAGTATAACCATGTAAATGTGTGTGTGTGTGTGTGTGTGTGTGTGTGTGTGTGTGTGTGTGTGTGTGTGTGCTTGTGTGTATGTTATGAATGCATGCACGTGTGTAAATAATTTTCGAGGGGGTGATAATGTGAGTGCAGATTAGGATATGTGTAGTCAAAATACTCCCCACTTATTACTTATATTTTAAAAGGTATTTTGTATAAAGAACTGGAAATACTGACAAGTCATCATTACCAACTAGTTTTGCAACACTTCTGCTGTGACAGAGATCTGCAATCTCAATAGCTAGTCAGCCTACATACTGACAGTTGGTAGTAGCATCCAGTTGCAGATGTAGCACTCAGTGATTTTAAGCAGGTTTAGTATTCTGTCACATGATACAAACTTCATGCCCACTCCTCTCCCGTGGGTTTTCCCAGGAAATTTGGCCCTGCCCTAGTTGACAGCATGTCGAGGCGTCTCTCTGCTGCTGCCACTTGCCTGCCAAAGACTGCCACTCCCCTTTCTGTGAACAGTGTATCACTAGCGTTACCACCCTGGTCACAAACTGTCTACAGCTCACAGAGCTGCTCCACTTGATTACTACATCAGATGGGCAAAACTTTTTCTAATATAAGTGATCAAGGCAAGGGAACTTTATTTACATAACACATTTCATGGTAAATTCATAGTAAATATACTGACATAGCAGTGTGATGTTGTGTAATGTTTTTACAATTCTGAATCTGATCCAAATCTTTCATCAGTATCCTATATTTCGCAACAATCGGAAAGGAACAAAGCAATAAGATAATAACTTCAGTATAGCTACTGAGGCACACAGACACATCTTCACACACATTTGCAGATTTTTGCCACTACAGAAGTATAGTAAAAATCACATCTCAGAATCTGAATCAAAATCAGAATCAGCTTTATTGCCAGGTATATGTACACATACGAGGAATGTGACTCAGGATTGTACATTACTCACAATGTGCTTACTCATACAATAATAAAATAACACTATAATAAAATCAAACACAGGCTAACTTAGAGTATAGAGAACACCAATCTACACACATCTGGGACAGATCTGCTCTCTGTCCCCAGAGTCAAAACTAAACATGGAGAAGCAGCGTTCAGTTTTTATGCTCCATATATCTGAAACAAACTCCCAGAAAACTGCAGGTCTGCTGAAACTGTCAGTCCTTTTAAATCAAGACTGAAGACTTTTCTTTTTACCACCAATTCAATCAAATGTAAGGCTGTAGATTAACTGTGACTTTTGCTGTCCTGTTTTACCCTGTTTTTCCTATTTA
>NW_024041300.1:0-6689 GCF_014851395.1 Micropterus salmoides
AACCGATAAACATCGTTGTGAGCTAGCTAACCAATTTATCATGTAATTTACTTAGAACTTACAGTAGGTATGTCTCTCTGTGTCTGATTGTTGGTTTGTCTTTCTAGTTTAGTTAGCTAAGTTGTAGTTAGCCAGGTGTAGTTAGCTAGCATAGTTATTGCAGAAAGTTAGCTAACAGAGGGTTCCTTTTATTTTTTTGTTTCCTCCTCTTGGTTTAGTGTGTTCATTTTCATTATGGCATCTGTGCGTGCGGCGTTGGAGGACATATGACAGAAAACGCGTCGCACTTTAACCTGCCACCGTCTTATACAGTCTGCAACATGCATTTTACTGATGGCCGTTTTACCAATGCATCGGCAGAGGCAATGGTATCAGAAGTCTTTATATACAGTTAACAGAGTAATAGACCCCCCCCATCCCCCCGCGGTAAAGTCAGCGCACCATAAAACGTAGTGGGAGTTATCATGGGCAGTGCGTGACAGGACCATCGACTGTATGATGCACATTAGTTTCTATCATGGGTAAGTAATAGCTACACCTGCCAGACAGCAAAGTGTACTAAACTTTACAGTGTAGTGATGTTAACACAGCATATCATTAGTGAACACTCCAGCCGTTCAGTTTTTGGTTGTCATGGTAATTGATTACGTCCGACTATTAACCACACCCCCGTTCTCTGTTTGAGAAAGAACGTTAACCAAAAACGGCAGTTAAAACTGGCTGGAGGGGGGCTTTAAAAAATTTTCAGTCATCTCTAATAGTGAGGTTTCAGATTGCAACCACTACCTTCCCAAGAGTGTTCTTGTGCCCAAACTAATGAGCGAGCCAAAACAGATAACCCTACCCTGCAACATAACAGTAATATTTTTATTAGTTTGAATTAAACCATGT
Organism: Micropterus salmoides; assembly: GCF_014851395.1. Lineage (NCBI taxonomy): Eukaryota > Metazoa > Chordata > Actinopteri > Centrarchiformes > Centrarchidae > Micropterus > Micropterus salmoides. Next base: position 892 of record NW_024041300.1, read on the forward strand.
AAGTAGCATGACAATGTTGCATTGATTGCATTTAGCTGACATGATACGTTTCAATAAATATTTGTGTATCTTTCACCAGAGAGGGTCAGCAACGTCAGCATGAGCTAGACTGAATATTAAGTAATTAACGAGATTGTTGCTACATGTTAACAGTAAGATCACAATAGGTAACGTGTTACATCAGTACTGTGTTGTTGTCCTGCACCGTTATGTTGCATTATTATATTATTATATTATTATATATTATTATATTATTATTATGTGGGTTACATTAGTTATGGCGACTGAGATGGTAAAAAAGCTGTGTACCTGAGTATCGGTAAAACGTCAGTAAATCTAAATTGAACGTTACGACGCAAACAATCCATGCTAATCTAGCTGTCTTCCCCTGCCTTGCATCACTATTGGTTTTTAGAAACATATCTTTTCACATATGCATTGTACATCATTTCTTGCAGGTTAAAACACTTTGACATAATACAGGTTAATAATACACATGCACAGGATAATAATATAGATTGCATTAGCTGGTGAAGTAATGTAGCAACTACTACAACTATAGTATTTTGCAACAGATAATTTTTGTAAATGGTCTGCATTAGCCGGTAAACTAACTTTATCAAACTTGAGCCAACTAAAACACAAAATCACAGTCTATTTCACATGATTTGCAGTAATGTTAGTTTACTCTAGGTTGATTTTTATATCCATAACAAAGATGAGATCTCTCCATGACTCAAACACCTTTTAGATGTTGACAGTGTTATGGCCAACGTTGATCTGATTCTTGTTTGGCCTGCCGGGCTTCAGTACATTAAAGTTTTTTGTTTTTTATCCTTACATGGGGTTTGTGTTAGAGTCTGTGTTGTGCTGAGGGACAGTCATTTTTTCGTGTTAACAGACTCGTTAGATGCAGTGTTGTCGCTGTGTGTACAGTTTAGAATCAGCCTACAAAAACCAATGTAATTCACTGGAAATCCAACCCGATTTCTTCACATAGGAAGCAGCATAGCGTTGAACTCTTTCGAGTGGCCTTTTGTTGTGGCCAGCCTAAGGCACACCATGCTGTCTGACCAGCATCTTGATATGCCACACCTGTGAGGTGGATTGATTGTCTCGGCAAAGGAGAAGTGCTCACTAACACAGATTTTGACAGATTTGTGAACAATATTTGAGAGAAATAGGCCTTTGTGTACATAGAGAAAGTCTTAGATTTCAGCTCATGATGTATGGGGCAAAAAGTGTTGCGTTTATAATTTGGTATTTAATTTGGTATTTAATCATAGTCCAATTTAAGAGCAACTTTCATATTCATATTTTTACCACCATTGTTTTATAGATTAATCACACTCTTTCTACTTATTTACCACCCTTTGTATTTTAGCTCCATCACCTGTAAGAAGGGGAAATAAGTAAGATTGCTGCTATTGTTTTCTCCTCATAGCAATTCCAAACTCAAAAGCCCTATTTTAAGGTATTTGATGTGTAACACAAATAAAAGTATCATTAAAACACTGATTCAGAACTTAAAGGGTGCCCTTATAAAGTGTTTGTGTCACCAGAAAATTTCTAAATGAGACATTCAAAAGCCGTTTTGTCTCTGACCTTAATTGCTGCTGCAAGCCACGTTTTTGTCACATTTTAATGCACTTAATCTTTGCTCAGTGTCAGCCATGACTCCTGAGGCCCATCCACATAGACCTAATTGCACAACAAGCACATAACGAATCGCTGGAAACAACAGTGTCTGTGTACAGAAGACCCAAGGCTCTTTAAGGCACACACACAGTAACTACAGCCACCTCTGTCCTGGATGAAATAGCCCCATGGATCTTCATAAAGAGGCCACAGCTTCCTGCACCACAGCAGCTGACATCCATCTGAGTCTCCCAGGTTCCCAAGAAGATGTGTGCGTTTTGAGGGGGGGGGGGACAAAGAGGCTGGTGAGAATGTGACGTGCCCTGCAGCCCGTAGCGTTTGATGTGGGTGTTCACTGTAATTTTCACACTCACCTCAGCATGGAGAAGAAAAGGAAGATGCTGGTGATGGGAGAGGAGTAACAGAGTAACAGAGAAGGAATACAGTAGGAGTATTTGAATGCAGACAGGAGATATTTGCAATAAAATGGGGTGGAGAGATTGACAACTGTTAAAGTTTGGACAACACAAGTTTGCTTTTTATTTCTCCCTGTGTTCTCCCAGATCCCAGTTTTCTCCCATTTAATATGAAATTTGTCAAAAAGTCTTAAATGCATGATTGTCTTCAATGGAATTTATTGGCTGCCATTAAATACTGTAAGTGCTTGATGACAACTCCTTCAGTGCGATATTGCGATATTGCGATATTATGACTATTAAACATACTGTATTCTCTGTTGAACAAGCATAAAGAGGGTAGCTTTACCAGCATGCTTCACTAGTTATTGCTGAGAGACTTAACAGAGACCTCAATAAATTACAGTGATTGCCTTCTGTGACCTACCAAATCCTCTACTGGGACATTTTCACACATCTTACAATTATCTGCAATGTGTAAGTGACATCAGAAAAGCTGTAGGATTTATGTCATAACACGCAGTAACCGGAATTTTCATGGTCAACAATGGTGTCAGAGGTTGTTAATTGTTAATCTCTGGTCCTTTTTCACTTTCACTTCTTTTTCACAGGTCTTTGTGGTATCAGGATAACATTGGTGGGACAGGTTTGATGCACAAATCATGGACTAGTCAGAACAAATAAAAAATTGTTTGACATTTTTGTTTGTTTTTCCCTTTTTTCTTTTATTATGAACTCAAAAATCAAAATCCATAATGCAGAAAAGCATTGAAGTGGTAACCCTTTGCTTTGTAACAAACTGAGCTTGCACATCTGATCTCACAAAATACAGAACTCATTACTGCATTGTTGTTATATTTAAATAGGGAAACATTTTGTGTTGTAAATGTTAATATGGGCATCAACAAATATATGTTCCTTTTATTTGCCAAAAAGTAATTCACTAACAAAGTCCATATAATGTAACTGCAGTGTTTTAACTTCATTGTGAAGTTTCTTATTTAGGGGGTCAGTAAGACCCCAACAAGGTTTAACCCCCTGGGAGACCTGTTTGTTATTATAAATCTACAAAATCTCTAAAAATACTAATTCATGATTTGGGAAGATAGTTCTTAAAAGTAGTGTCATCTCCAATCACAGATACAGAAAAATATCACAATCCATTTCATTTAACCATGATGTACAGCTTACAAACAGAAATGATGTGCCATTTGCTGTTTGTAGCTCACTCCTGAAACATCAGTTAAAATCATGCCTATGAACACTTATCATAAATTAGTAAAAGTCATTAAGTATCAAGGTAATAAAACAATGCTATGTAAATTTATGGCTGTTGAGTGGTCCCTGAAACCTAAACAGAACATTAAGGTTAAACTGTCAGACCTGTCACTGGCTTTGCTTTTCCTGTAGTACCTACAGCATGTCCTGCAATATTTGACCTTCTGGGCACACGTGGCTTGCTTCACAGTGAAACTAGCCATACTACGAGTCTGTGACCTCTTGCCATCCTCTGAAGACCCAAAACAGAGAGATATTGCTCTTCTTTTACAACAGCTCAGTAGCCTATAGTTATGTAAGAAGACTAGCCAACAACATGCTGTTTGACCAAGTGTTTGACCTATGCCTCAAAGCTGCAGACATACCATATGACTGTTTTTTATTGAAAGGGTGTTGTGTACTTGACTGCTTAAGTGCAGCATAGGTTATAAAGAGCATTACTGTGACATAGTATAGGCATTATTCAGTTGCTATCCTAACCTTGGGCTGTTTGGCTTGAATATCACCTTCACTATGATTGGGCTATGAGTCACAATAAATACTTGGACACAAAAACACATGACACTGTTGGTGGATGTTTATCAGAGATTTGCCCATTATAGACCACAGGCATTCCCTTCAGTCACATGCACATCAGCACATTACTGTCATATGGTAGGCCTAATGTATAGCATAATTATATCAGCTCCAATCACAGAAAGTTTACATGAGAACATCTTTATGGGAATTCTTATAAGTAAATCATGTGAGAATGTTATTCATGTATAACAATAACAACAAGATCAGCTGGGGCTTTAGAAAAAATTCTAAAGACAGATGGCTCCCTCTGCTGCTGAAAGCTGCTAATACTATTTTGGTAATACACAGCACATGTTCAGACAAATAAAGTGAGAGTGCAAAGATCCCAAAAATATTAAGAAAGAATTTTACATTTTAAAATTCAACATTTAGGGGAGGTAGTCAATGACACTGATCTCACACAGTTGTGTTTTTTAGACCTCTTCTCGGGACTGTGTGGGTGTGTGCAGACCACTTGATTGACATCTCTCTCAATCTCCTGTTGGTTTTGTTGCACCTAAGGTTTTCACAGAGAACATTTTGACATGCTACAGTGGGAATAGCACTGTAAATAATGAAATTTATGATGGCTGATTTGGCGGCTTCTGTTTCAGGGTCCTGGTACAGTGCAGGCTGCCTCGCTGTCATGGCTTACTGGGACACTTAAAGATAACAAAGCTATTGTTACTGCAGTAACACCTGTGTCAAAATGTGAATGAATACTGTCTAATCGGAAAAAAATGATAACACCTAGATTTGCAGGGCCTTTAATCAGCTACATATCATGCAGTACCTCATACAGAACTATGGCCACAAGAATGGGTGGAAGTAACAAATTATACTGGTTTTTGTGTACTTTGGAATACTTTTAAAAAGACGTGATTTTACTTCTATTTATATATTGTATATTATATTATAGAGTGAAAACAAAAGTCACATGAAAAAGTCGTGTGAGATAAACCGTGTGAGAGTGGAGAAGAAGAAAGGAGCCAAATCAGCAGCTGCAGCAGAGGAGGACCTGGTGTTCCTGCGGCTGCATGAGGGTGGAGCCCGATGGAATCAGATTTGTGCCATTTTAGCCAAACACAGGATCTTAATTGTCAAAAATATAATAATTTGAATTTGAGAGAGAATAAAACTAACTGAAGACAAAAATGTCATCAAGTAAAACGTAAAACTTGCAAACAAACTATTGGTCTTTTTTTTTTGATAATATGTAGATAAAATGTAAATAAATATGTAAATGTATATAGTATGTAAACTTACAGTGTTAGTGATATTAGTGATGTCTTGGCTGTATCATCAACTGTTATAATGGACCATATAATGGATTACCTGGGACTGCATTGTAGGTCTCTTCAGGTCTGCAGGTCCCACAGTGTTACATTGTTCTACATAGAACAATTATAGCTGGTTTCCCATACACTTCCACACATCTGTTTACACACACGCACACACACACACACACACACACACACACATCCTTGTACTTCCATAGTTGTGAAGACCCTTATTAACATAATGTGTTCCCTGGACCCTTACTGTAACCTTAACCATCACAGCTAAAATACCAACCCTAACCCTACCCTAACCTAAAGCTAATTCTACCCTAACCCTTAAAACCGAGTCTAACTTCAGCCCTTTGAAGTTGTGATTATGGCCAAAATGTCTTCACTTTCCAAAAACGTCCTCACTCTGTTGGTTAAAATCTTGTTCGGTCCTCACTATGTAGGAAGTACAAGTTGCCACACACACACCACACACACACACAGGCTAATGTTTTAGCTAGCAATCGTTATAGATAACAAGTTAGCTAATGTTATTAGTTAGGGAAAGCTAACTTAATACAAGGCTTAGGTTTACTTCTAACATAACAAAACAGATAGTAGTACAGTTCAGACAACATAT
>NW_024041301.1:0-30846 GCF_014851395.1 Micropterus salmoides
AAACATTTGCAGGGTCCATTTGGTGCATTTGTTTTATATGATTGTAAATTGAAAGGTTAAGTGAGGAAGAAGAGGATGACATTCAAAGTGAGAGAAGAAGAAGAGATGTACGAAGGGAAAGGATCATTGTTAGTTATGTTGACAGCAGTTACGTTGGCAGTGGCAACTCATTTAACATGAGGACACTGTGCGCCTGCTGTGGAACATAACACTCTTCTGCTACTGAGAGTCTGCTGTCTGCCCTACTCTTTGTGTGTGTGTATGTTGTTTGTGTGTGTATGTATGTTGTGTGTGTGTATGTGTGTGTGTGTGTGTGTATGTATTACCTCAATCAATAATGCAAAATAACCTCCAAGCGATGGTTGATGGTCAGTGAGAAGGACCGAGTAAGCTTTTACAATTGCATGAGAGAGAGAGTTAGAGTCACACACAGTCTTACCTGTGGCAGGGCAGCGCTGGGCGGTGGTGGTGGAGGAGGGGGAGCCAGGGGAGGCGGAGGGGGAGGAGGTGGGGCTGGCATGTTGAGGCCTCAGATATACCTAAATATACCAGAAACAGTTGCCATCATTTTCATGCACTGCAGCCATTGACGAGCTTCGAGGATTTCTCCCCCCAATGTCAGAAGCTGCTACTGCATTAAGGCGAACATTTATTTGATGACCTCCTACCATCTTCCCTGAATAGGAAGCGCTTCCACCAGCGCAAAACAGGAAACAGCGAGCGCTCCATCCTCTCCAGAGAAATCGGACACATCCCCCACACACCACCCCTGTCCTCCTCTTCTTCCCACAATGCCCTGTGGCAGGACTCAGACAGGAACAATGGAGCATATTGTGTGAAAAGTAATGGACCTCTACCCTTCAGTCGCTCAACAACCGAAGGCCTTCACTGCGGTAAGTGAATGGAAAACACATTGAGGAAACTCCACAGGAAAGTGCTGCAGCGTGCATACACATTGTTCTTTTTCGTTTTTTTTCCAGATTATACTGAACATGCAACTATGCACAGGATGTCTCTTGGTTCCGTCATCAAGAGTAACTGGTGATAGCACAAGTGGCCAACTCTTCAGGAACAGCTCATGTCCAAGATTATGTCACCATGTTTCAATCTCTATGTTGTTGGCAATCAGCGAGTAAATTATCCACAGCAACAGTCACTTCTTGACATCAAAATTCTTCTCTTCCATGGCTGTGAGAGACAGAAAACAGCCCACGCATTGTGCACATTCGGGTCCCTGTGGAATTTGCACATGCTCCTCCTGAGCTATTTAATAAAACCAGAACAGAACCTGTTTTGTTGTATCTGTCTCTCTTGTCTTTGTCCATGTGTGGTGTACAGTTTATGCCTCCCATCTATGCAACTGGCGGACTGTCCTGCGTTGCTATTTCTATCTTCATATCTATGTCAAGCTGCCTCTGTGACACTGCTAGTGTAGGTCTTTTAAAGGGGGGCAAAGCTGGACACTGGTTTTGCTGAGCTCTAGAAGAACACTCAGTGGAAATGCACCTCTCACACCAGTTGTTGTTTTCCTTTGACCTTTAGTATGTCTTGTTCTTCCTGAAGACACACACACAGCTGGAAGGGGCAGCTGCTGCAGCCTTAACAAGCGACTTCTACATGCTTCATGTGAAAGAAAAAGATTGAGACCACGGAGCCCCAGTTGAGGCTGTCCTAACTGACTTGAGGATATGAAATTGTCTGTTGTATGAATCAGGGGAGAGGGTGAGACCACTGACCCTCTAACATCTCAAAGAACAACCTAAACAATGTTTAATCACCTTTTCCTAATTTTATGAGAATTGTTAAAACACGATTTTGAACTGATGATATGTTTCAGAAGTCCACTACAGAAAATGACAAATTTCTTCTGTTTGAGGCCCCAAATACATAAATTGGAGTTCTGTTATTGGAGTTTTATAAGAGAGGAATTACATGACCTCACGACCTCAAGAGTCAACACTATAAGCCTATGATAAAATACTGTAAACAATTTAGTTGTTTGCATATAGAGCATCAGGTCTGTGGGACAGCAAACAAATTGTTAGAACAATCATCTTCACATTTGTTTGACTATTTTTTCTTGGTTAAACGTTTACATGCGAATCCCACAAAAAAAGACAGACTAGGCTACTGTCCTTAGAATGCAGGGACAAAAATGCACCTGGAATACCTTCCCACTGAAACAGAAACGCCTAGACATTAAGAGCCAGGTACACTTGATGCCCTATGCCTTTGGGTAATAAGAGTAATAAGCTCATGTTCTTGTTGGAGTCCATGTCTCTTACTTTGACAGGTTTCTTCACGCAGTTTTGTGGGAATAAGAATTACCACCTGTCACATAAAAAAAATGTCTTACCTTTTACGAAACCTAGCCACCTGTTCGCAGAGACAACTTCAGTGAGGGGGGGCACAGCAAACTGACCTCATAGTGCGCTCTCATGGCGTTATTTTTAGTTTAATGAGGACACCCCGTATACGACGTCTCGTCTCCTGCAAGCGATTGAAAAAAAAATCCCAGAAAGTTTTTTATTTCACTTCATATTTGTACCCACATAGCAGACGCTGAAAACACGCGACAGTGGTCTTTTTATGGCTGTTTACGGTTTATTCCCTTGTGAGCGCACTGCAGAAGGCGAACAGCGTGAGGCCACACCTTACCGCCCCGCGCTCTACACACGGGACCAACGGAGAGAGAGAGAGAGAGAGAGAGAGAGAGGCATGCAGGGCACTTGGCTCGGTGTCGTCGCCTCGATTTACATGCTGAAGATGCCAATAAACTTTCCCTCACCTTGAATTACACCTGTCGAGTAAAATAAAGTGGTAGGCCTATGCATGAGCACTGGTTCCGACTGAGAGGTGAAGAAGTCTAACCCGGTGAATTTATTTTAAAGTTTTATTCAATTCTCTATTTTTAGGCTGTAGAGTGGCAAAATCGCCCCCTCGTGTTAGAAATATGTCATTACAACTCACCCTTACTCATTCTACATTTAAAGAAAATCTACTTATTGCGTCTCAGTTAACGAGCTGATGTGAGATAATTAGATATTAATGCATTCAATCTAAAATTCACAACGTGATTTTATAGCTATAAAAAGTGCATCAGTCATGATCCTGTTACATAAACATGACTGCTGCAGACACACGGACCTCAAACCCTAACACTGACAAAGGAATGCAGTGCTGCACCTCCTTGAATTGTTTTTTAGGCCTGCAGACACTATATATAAATGGCACTAATTCCTTGTTAATGTCTTTTTCAGACTGCGATAATCACACATTAGGTCCTCTTGTTATCCCCACCTCTTCCAGGTATGTGATTATCAGGTACCAACATGGCTTTCAAGAAGACTACTAAGACATGTGCATCATCTCTTTTGCAGTTTTAGCTTATGATGCACACTTTCATGCAATCTATGAACTGTAAAATTTTTGTTTTTTTCTTTTTAGTATGCATCCGTGTCTGTTTCAAGACACTTTTCTCATGGCAGACAACTCTTACATTATCCTTGCACAGTCTAGATTGGCGCCATTAGACTTGGATTGACTAGGATAATGAAGCACACATGCACATACACACACTCAAACAATCACTTGTAGCAGTTTTCAGATTTATTTCTCATAGTTTGCCTTCATTTAAATATTCACGGGGGTCCAAAAATACAGTAGTCCCTGCAAAGCAAACTACATCAGTGGCTGGATCATACTTCATTAGCTACATGGCCGTTCTCATTCAGTTGGATATCACAACATTAACTTCTTACTTCACTGTCAGTTTTGTTTTGGACACATTATGTGACAAACAGTGGTAGGTATTTTATGCATTTTGCTGGCAAGTGTTGTGCATCTGACTGTAAGCTTCTGCTAAGTGATTTTTGTCACACATAATAATGAATTTTACACCTTCATAAACATCCTTCTAACCCCTTTAGAATCAACATTTTTTGTAAAAGCATTTGTAAAAGGAGCATTATACTATCCTTCATTATCGAACATATATTATTTGTATTACAGAAATAATGTAAACATCTTATGGACAATATTTTTCTGAAGCATATCACACATTATCTGGAGTGTTGACGGACAATAACATTCAAGGAATGTGCTTTAAAGGTTGTAGGTAATTTAATGACCAATGTCCAATGACATAGTCTGTGACTGAAACACTATGGTATATTAATATATTATACTATACTGGGCTCTTAATTGCGAACTGTACCTCTAATGCATCTCTTCTTTGGGGCTTTGATTATGGGATATTGTTAGCAAAATGGTTCATTTCATTTCATCTACCACATGACCTTATTCCTGCACTCCTTGTCATCTTCATCATCACCATCATGACCAACATACAGCAGACCTCTTGGTATGCCTCAAGGGAATGAAGCATCTTCATGTACTCCTCCTTTTCTTCAAGCATCTTCATAAGGCAGTCTTTGATCACCTCCTGCTCCTCACCATCACCGTTTATCCTCTGTCCCTGGGGCCACGTTCTCTGTCTCTTTCTCCTCTCTAGGAAGGCTCGTGCGCACCCTCCTCTTCTCCTTAAATCTACCTGAGCGTGACACATTCATCTTCCTGCGACACGTCTGCTCGTTGAAGACTGACTCCAGCCCAGCGTCGTCAAAGGTTTCATCACTGAGGAGGTTGGAGTTGGTCCCTTGTTGAGACGGCACGACTGGTCACCGGTGGCCTTGGACGCTGCTGCGGTGGGGCCTTTCTGCTTCTGTGCAAAAGGGTCAAAGTCTGGGCCAAAGGTGTGGGTGAAGCGTGTCCTTGGGGCTTCCACTCTTCCACTTTGGCAGGAATGTCTTCCACCATGGGCTCCTCTCTGTCATGTTTGAGTGGAGGGAGGGTACTGGAAGAGGAAACAGATGCCATATTCATTAATTCAGTTGTAGTTGAGATGTGCTCCATTGTATAGTATTTTTCAAATGATGTAATTCCATATGAGGTAATTTTATCACCTGTCTGATGCTCTGAACTGTTTCTGAATTTTCCAACTCACTTATTTCTAGTGAAACATCAAAATGCTCTTTTAAAAACTGTCTGTAATGCTGTCATGCTTTCAGTTTTATAAAACATTACTCTTAATTAAAATCGTCATCATCTTCATCCTCACCCGCACTCAAATGCATTTTTTGTGTATCATGATTTTCCCTCTCTAAATTGGAATTCACCTCACTCAGAATAACCAACTAATCCTATGAATAACCAGTGTAACCATTTTTACCTTCTCTGTAAAACTGGTTTAATGAGTCGTGAGAACAGAAGAGCAAACTCATGCCATGATTCAAAAGGGAACAATGCGCAAAAAAAAAACCCTCTCATGAACACTTACCTGAGCTACAACAGGTGAGGTGGACACTTTAAATGACCCAAAGCAAAGTGTAAACACTTTTGACTTTGCTGAGATAGAAATCCAGGCAACTGTCTTCTTCAGCGGTGGAGCACAACTGTGACAGCAGCTGTCCTTCAAAGGGTCGCAGCACTATCCATTTTACGCACGAGCCAGGTGTCCTGTCTTCTCACATCTCCCACCTCCGAAAAAAATTGATTTGTCTTCTGTTGCTCTCGTCAAATAACTGTATTCTCCGTCAACAATTATTGAGAAAAGCACAACTGAATTGACACATTTATAAGGAGCGGCTTTCGTCTACTAAACCAGCAGGTTTCCGCCTCCGAAACTCTCATCTCGAAGCACCTGTCCTCGCTCCTGATTGGATAAACTCTCAGTCACGTGAGCCCCGCTCAGGTACATCCTCTGTAGGTGGGGCTTGTGGTTGCGTGGCAACATAACCCCATGGGAACTTGCGCCTCTTCAGTGACATATTTAAAAAAAATAACCTTTTGTGACAGCAGAACCCAACCCAAGACACGGAGCCAAATTATGTTGCAAGTTTAGGACGCCCAGTAATTTAGGCTAAATGGAGTACATTGTCATTCAAATGAGTGGAACAGGATATTGAGGTGTTTATTCTGCCATTATGCCATGTTAAAACCAGGTTGCAGTCCTACTTAGCAGCAGTCAGGCAACATGGTTTGAAATGAGACCCATGCTGAAATTGGTGAGACCCATGCTGAAACTGGTGCGCCACAGGAAGTTTTTTTATCAAAGAGAGGGGGAAAACAGGTGCTACACCACTGTCTAATAAATTAACTTAAAAATAATTTACAAACGCTCAATAGATCAGCTAAGCTGTAAATTCTGGTTAGCCAGTTTGAGAAAAATACCTTTTTACTTGCTCTTTTACCTTTTACTAACTTGAAGGTATAAAAGTAATTACAGTAATAAACAGTCCTGAGTTTCTCACTGTCATATCTACAGTCATTTGCTATTAGTAGCCTAGAAATGGTCATTACAATAATCCATTAAGTCTGCACATTACAACAAGTAGGCCTACAGTGCTCATGTATTGTTATGAGGTGCTTGTACTTAATACCTTTACTCCACTAGGCCTACATGTCTGAGGGAAATAGTGTACTTTTAGTGTGCCTAAAAGTGCCTATGTGCTACTGATATACTACTTTCACGTTAATGCATCAGTATTACAATATATAATATTCTTCTGCACAATTAGCACTTTCATTTGCTGATAATATTGGACTTTCACTTACGTTAAATGTGTATTGCAGGATTTTACTTGAAATGCAGGATTTATACACTGATGTACTGTTAGCATCTGAATACTTCTTCTACCACAAGTTATTTGTATATACATTTTTGTCCATACAGCATACGATGCAACTCTTTTCTAGAACAGTCCATTGGAGGAGGATTCCTGATTAACTATAAAGCTATGAAGACAAAGCATGTGTCATGGTTGAAGATGTTAAACACAAATCAAAGGGCATGCAAACGTGCAAGTTATTCCATTGGCTTATAACTGACATATTAAAACTTATAACCTGTTTATAAAGGTTGCTTTACTAGAAAGGGGTAGCCAGTTTGAAATTGTAATTGAGTGAATTAGTGGTGGTGTACATCCTGAGATTAATCATCAAAACATGATATAAAACATAAGAAATTCAATACATCAAACTGCAAATTCCCAGCAATACAAACCTTAACAATAGGTACATTCTCAAGATGCAATACATCCTTAAACACAATCACATGTTTACAATATACAGTACATGTTTACAATATACAGTACATGTTTACAATATGCAGTACATGTGTGCAAGAAATACCTGGAGAGCTAGACCAAACGTTTAAGCAACCTTCACTTCATATCCATTGATTCATAATCAGAGCGGTAGGTTTTAGGACATACTGTAAGGTATTCACATTAGTGGTTACATCTGAAAAAAGAAGGTTTTCTTGGAAAATCAGAGAGAGGAATCAGGGCCTTTTCGTCTCCCTCCTCCAAAGTTTAGCATGAAAGTTGCCTTGGCAACAAGAATGTGTGCCGTTTCTGTTTCTGTCTCACTTTCAGCCGCCAGTGGCCTGCATACCTGGTGGACTCCCTTTGCTCTCACCTCCCATCCCAGTCGAAACTCTGCAGAGTCATTTCCTCGCTCCACCACACACAGAAGGCTGCCCTTCATAGCACTTCATCCCACCTGTGCACACATGCAGGTAAGCATGCAATAGACAATTAAATGCATACTTGTTTCTACAAATATAAACACATAAATTGTAGATGATGCAGATAACCTTGATGAGTACAACAGTCTAGAGCTGATGATTGACAATGATTTTTGTCCTTGTCAATTCATCTATTGTATATTTCTGATTACTGGATTAATTGCTTGGTCTGTAAAATATATGAAAATAGTGAAAATTGCCCATCACCATTTCCCAGAGCCCATGATGATGAGATTTTTTTAAATAAGCAAATCCTTACATTTAAGAAGCTGGAGCTGGTTAATCTTAATTTAAATTTAATAATCATATTTGAAATAATCCACTAATCATTTTGATATGTCCTACATTCCTACATCTAGTATAAACAGCATTGTAATAATCACAGGATGTTCTGCTTCTATACTTTCTGTCACCATTTCTCGCAATCTACTTTCCTCTCCATAAACCACAGGTAGTCTCACTGAAAGTTGATCATTATCTTCAACCAGATCAGATAAAGAAAACATCCATATATAGATGCTTCCGATAGAGCTGCACTTCAATGAACATGTTCCAGTTTTGACTGAAGGACTTCCTCTGGATAAAATCCAGAGTATTTGCCTTGAGACAGAGAGGTATGTGGCGAATGTGTGTAGAAAACGCTGTGAAGCTGAGAGATATTGAAACAGTGACTGAGGATTGCACAAGGTAATACCCTCTACCTGTATCCGTTTCTGTCTTGGAAATGGTTGAATGCCATTCCACCTTAACAACCACAAACAGTTGTGAAGTTGTGAGGAAAATCAGCCATACACAAGGATGGAGGGTTTACTTTCAGTTGCTTTAAATTACACACACACACACACACACACACACACACACACATATATATATATATATATATATATATATATATATATATATATATATATATATATATATATATATTACAAGGTCTTAGATTAGGTTACATTTTTGCACTGAGAGACACATGAACACACCAAGGTGACTCAGCCATGCATAAATATTTCTGTTGTCTCAGATGCAGTTCAAACTACAGTGGGTGCGCCTGTCTACTCTTGTATTTTGGTGTGTGATGATGGTAATATGGTGGCATCGCTCATGTGCTGTGTGAGTCCAGTAAGTCACTGTGAAGTGGTTAACCTGAAAATCTTTGTCATTGTGCGGTATTGAACAACAGGTTGAACCAAGGTGTGCTTGCTAACCATAGGAAAGAGAGCAGGAAGGCAGCCAGTTGGACTGGTAGAGTCAGCTAACAGAAAACCTCTCAATGGAAGTAAGTGGCTACTGTATCTGAGCACAGTAACGACAAACAGGCCTAGTTTATCGGCCTCCTCAGACAAACCCTTCTGGGCCCTATAATCACTGGTTAGCTGACAGCTAAATATAATGTGTGCTCCAGCTCACAACTGAGATTTTAATGGGTCAAATAGTAGCAGTTGTGCTAACTGAACAAAATGTTGTCTCTTCCTGAGCGTTTGGGTGGAGCAGGCCAAGTTCTGTTGTTGTAGAATGAGTTTTGATGTATTACATTGTGTGCTCAATTTGAGGATTGCATTGTTTGTTTTCTCTCCTGAATTATTACTGTGAGCAAAGCACTGATGACGCTGAAGATGAAACCTTCAAGAATGCAGAAAGGAATCTAACAGTTGCAGGGCATTTTCTAAGTATTTTTAGTGTCTTTCTCTTAAGTGCTATCCTCGTAATAGACAGACAATCACAAGGAGAACACACAGATATAAACATGCAGCTATGCACACACACAATTTGGTTGACTAAACTGTACATCTACTGATTACAAAACCCTTGACCTTAACCGACACCACAACCTTCCTAATGTTAAACTGCCTTATTCCACTTGTAATTCTAAACAAGCCCGTTGAGCCTTCATCTTGGAGAATTGTCATAATGGTTCTACTTTATTGCTAGTGCTAACATTTCCTTGAAACACAACCACAAAGACCTGCATCAAGTACTCAGTCCTGACTTTTTTGTGGACTTTACACACTTTTTTTGTTCTAAGACATCATTAAAGCTATACAATTTAACTTACAGAAAGTAAAATAAAAACATTAGGTTTGGCAGAATTTTTTTAAAACTCTGTAATTCCAGCACTTTTAAGACATCTTTCAAATTGCGTCATGGTCCTAGAGCTTGATACTCAAAATACAGAACAGATTGGTGCTTCCCTTTAAACCGCCATGAGTAACTGCAGGTTTTATTCCCACTTGAGTTCACAGACTTATAGCAGATGTTAAGTTAACATGTTCTCCTGCTCTGCTTACACCAAAGTTTTCGGCTATCTTGCCTTCATCAGGGTGGAGCCTGAGTCTGTTTCGGGATCTGCCATCTGATCGATACATCGCCATAGATGACATGTATGCAAAATGTTACAGTCATCACACATCCATCAAAGGTCTACACTTGCTCTCAAAGAAATCCTGTTAATGGAGGATGGATAAATATAATCCAGCAGATGCTATAAAAATAGCTTCAAGTCTAATTCCTCATTTAACCCTTGTGGGTTTATACAGTGTTCAGTTTAGAAATCCAGAATGCCTCTCTCTTCTCCAAATGTCCCGCACTCTCTTTAAGAAACATACCATCTCAATTCCCAGGGAAGAACTGGGTGATTAACTTCCATAACATGTGTTACAACTGAATAGATCTCTTTTTTTGGATCTTGTGGTACTTTCATGTTACACTATTCTTTGCTTTAGTTCTCTTGATGTTTTTTCTATACATATTGTTTTCCACAAGGACATGTTAATAAGTAAATAACACCTTCTGTGTTGCCTGAGATTACTCCTCTGATTTGTGTGTTTTTACCTGCATGTGGGTGGCTGAACCAAGGTTGTCTGCGTGTGTTGTTACATTGTCCACAAGCCCCGCATGTATAGTTTCCATCAGGGATCAGTGTGATTAGAGTTTGTAAAGATTTTGGTTTGGTTTTGCTGGGACGAATCCTTAATGCATCGTATTGTTCTTTACATTATTTCCTTGTGTCAATATTATTCTTGGCTTTTTCTATATAAAGATGTTTTATCATCTTTTTGTAATATGTGCCATATGTTTTTGGAGAATGTTTTAATGCCTTACAAAACTTTGGTATATTTAGTAATGAACAAAAGTGGGTCTGCCCCCTTTCCCACTTGGTTTCTTTTGAAACAGGTCCTCTCTTTGTTTTCTATCAATTTTCCTTGTTGCTTCTTCAATACATTTGTCTGTGCAGTACAACCTTCAGTATTTATTTTGAGCCTACAGATTTGGCTGCTTGGTGCCAACTGTCTGCTCTGAGGAATGAGTTTCTGTATGAGGTTTGACAAGGAGGTCAATATAGAAGTTGTCCTTTTCTTTGATAATCTGGTGATTCAAAAAGATCTGTATCCATTTTGAAGGATAACTGTCAATCTTTTCATTAAGGAGCTGATGGAATCCAGTTGCAGTTCAGGACCCTTAAGGATCATGAATGTAGTTCATAAAACATGTCCACATTAGAATATTATCGGAAAAGGATTCTCCTCAGAGTTCATGATCAGTGATTCATCCCAAAAGAAAAGTGAGGAACAGAAGGGCTCCCCATTTGATGTTAATCACTCTAGACTTCATCCAACAAATCGATTCTAGGTTTTTAGCCCCGCTTCAAGGGGTGATGATGGGAAAATAGCTGAAAATGTTTGGTGAATAAAGCATGGTGCACTGGAGAAGAGCTATTTGTTGTGTTTTAATTTGATGGACTTGCACTGAAGCTCAAACCATTGTGCACATTGCTGGATTTGCGCACATCAGGAGTTTTTATTTAGATTTCAGGGTAATATCATAGGCTTGGTGATAATCAGTGAAATGGGTTATATAAATAGGTTGTATTTGTTGGTTCTTCATTCTTTCTTTGGGTAAGTTTTGTATATATCCATTTTAATGTTTCAATCAAAAAAAAAAAGATTAGTATCAGCCAGAAAGTGTTACAAGCCACTACAGAGGAACACAGACCCGAAAGCGTAGGACAAAGAGCTGCCAGAAGAAAGCGCTCCGAGACTTCGTTAATGCATTTAGAAATTGCATTTAATTTCAAGATAACGGCAAATGAACAACCTCTCTGTCATTAGAGATAATAAAAATTGCTCCTCTCACACTCCCTTTTAAAGTGATGTTGCAGGCATCATGCCAGGAGAAACATGGTTGAGATGATCCAACAAGCAAATTTGTGAATCATTGGAAGAAATGGTTGACAGGTCTCAACAGCGTGGCAGCCAGCATAGGAAACTCTACTTACATTATTCACTTATAGGCCATGCCCTACCTGGTCCCACAATCAAAATCTGAAAACTAGATTATGATTAAAATGAAATGATTTATCCCTACAAAGGGGTGAAATGGTAGCAATAAGCTGAAGCAATATAATTCATGGGGAACCAAGGCTAACAAACAAAATAATCTATCAAACCAAAAAATGCTGACTAATCTAGGGAAAACGAAAAAACAAAAAAGACATTCACTGCTGCTGGTGATAATGAGGTTGATCTGAGCATTGAGAGTGAACCAAACGTGTGAAGGTACTGGCTGTAAAACCAAAACAACAAGCTGAAAGATGCTAAAGCGTGTTACAGATTTAAACTCTCAGGATTATTTCAAGGTCAAAAATGTTTAAATAATTCTGAATCAAGACCTTCAGTATTTAAACAATAAGCTCATGAAAAATAGTGTGGAAAGTGGTCCAATCTTTTTTTATTAAACTATCTAAAGTAGAAACTAAAAGTAGAAACAAGGCTGTCACAAACTGTAAATGCGAATACATTTCCACCTAGATTAAAACACAAATTTTATAGTTTTTTAAAAGAATGATTGTATTCCCTTTCTGTTGAACTGACACAATTCCAAGCAGCTGTCTGTTTCTGCCACCTACTGGTGTAAACATTGCTTCTGCAAAGCCCTGCCCAATATCAACATCCCCAAGTCTCATGGTGTGTATGCACATACTTATGTGTGTATGTGTGTCCATGAAAACACAAACACATTACTCTAGTACTTCACTCACTTCATTGGTTCCAGGTGCAATAAAAACGTTCAAATTCCACTTTCTCTACAAACATATTTATTAAATGCATTAATGAAGCACAACAACATGTGTGGAAAGCTCTTGATGCTTGGGGTTAATGTCTCTGTGTTTGAGCGTCTATGTCTAAGCCAAGAGAAGAACTTTTTTTTCTTCCTCTTGGTTTTCTCCTCAGGCTCTGCTGCTGTAGTTGGCTCAGGAACATCTCTACAGACAAGATCTCCTCCCTGGCTTGTGCTCGCTCTCCCGGCAGACGCAGCTTCAGCTGGGTCAGCTCTCTTTTTGGCACTGTTTCCTCTCTTTTGATGGGGATGTTGAGGTCATACGGAGTCTCATCTCCCTGTTTGGTGTCAGCTGCAAAGCTCACAGTCGGCTTGAGGCGGTTAAGGATCTCTGTGGCTATGAGGGTGCAAGCAAACAAGGCAATCTTATCATCCTTCATCAGGCCCTCTCTACTCATCCAGGTGTTAGGCAGAGCCTCACACAGTGCGACTTTGAGTGGCTGGCACAGTTCCCGGCTCAGTTTAATTTCTTGCTTTGGGTCTCCGAGGCGTTCAAGGTTTTTCAGGAAGATTCTCTTTTTCTCATATTTCTTTGCCTCCTTTTCCAGCAACAAGTGGATCTGCGCCACCATCTCCTTTTCAAAGGCCAGGTTCTTCTGGTGCTGTGGTTTGTAGAAGTTCCTGTCCCGACCTTTAAAAAGTTCCACCAGGACACATCTGATGGTGGATTCCTTCACCAAAGCTCTGTCTGGGATCATGTCTGCTTTCACAATATCACAGTTCCCAGTCATACACTGGAGAGGACAACGCTGAGGTAGTTTGAGGCTTTGAATCACAGATCTACAATGTTTTGCTTCAGTGGTGGAGACAATCCCATGATCTCGACTGTTAAAAGTAAGAGAGTTCTCCAGCAGGTGGCTGTTATCAGCGGCACTTTCCACCTCATCATAGAAATCAGCAACAAAATACTTTTTGTCCACCCACACAACATCCCGGTTGGATAGACGAGGTTTGCTGATGCGTCGCTGGTACTCAAGGATCTCCTCGTCTGTTATCCTAGGGAAAGCCTTCTGGAACACCTTAGTGTGTCTTATCCAGGATCCATGCTGCTCAAACATTTCCTCCTTGGCAGACTCAGGGAGAAACTGAGAGAACAGCAGGCTCTCCTCATCACTAGGTGTCTGGGTGGGAGTGGACTCATCTGCAGACTGGGCCTTGTGTGTTGCGAGGACTGCCTTGATGATATAATGAGGGACGATGCCCAGGAGTGCTGGGTCTTTTCTTAATAGCTGCTTCCGCACCTGAATTGATGTGCCAAATCTTTTCATGAGGCTGCTCTGGAGCAGCACGGCAGCTTTCCAGGTGTTGCAGGGAGGAGCGGGGAGGTTTTCATCAACAGAGACTCCTGGGACTTTCCTCATGGTCTCTAAAGTTATTGCACTGATGCGCAGACAGAGTCTCAGCAGTTGTTGCTGGTCCAGGTGTGCTCCAATGGAACTCCTCAGTGGGTTGAGCCTCAGCATCAGTTGGACGGCCAGATCCTCTACCAGGTCACTGCTGACAGTGGCTGTAGCAGGGAGAGGGAGCTGGGAAATATTATCTTTGAGAGAGGAGCTGTGGACTTGTGAAGGCTCAGTGCTGGTGCAGGTCTGAGCTTCAGCTCTCTCCAGCTTGAATGATGCACTGAAATCCATTATCTTGACATAGTAATCTGCAAACTATGCAGTCCTTTGAAGAAATTGGTTATCAATAGGATAAAAGTGAATGTTTGCTCAAAGCAGCAGTCAACACTGAGGTGAAAACTGACAAAAATAGACAATCAAGAGTTGATTAGTACTCAAGGTGAATTTGTGTGAAATGGCCGAACTGACACCAATTGAACCTGAAACTGTAAATTGAATTTATGCAGTCAAGTGCACATTCTAATTCTCCATCACAATGAATTCTATTCTCACAATCACTTCTATTCTTACAGTCAATTCTGGTCAGAGCTGACTGCTTGAAAGGTTGTTAAAGGCCACAAATAATAATAATAATCTTTATTTGTAGAGCAAGTAAGTGCTTCAACAAGTGCAAAGACAACAATACAATACCCAAAAGACAACAATACAAGCAAGAAAACATTGAAAAGACCAAAATACACGTTTAAGATAAATATAAAATAAGTAAAATAGAATAAAATAAAAGGGATAAAATAAAGTCAAATAAGATCGGGAAAGGCTCTCCTATAAAATTATTTTAAGAAGGGACTTAAAAGAGTTCACTGACTCAGCCGACCTGATAAAAGTTAACATAATGTAGATTGAATTTTTGCTATATTTCTAAGTTGATAAAAACATGATTGAACAAGCTTTGTGGTGTGCTGCTCGAAATTTAATTTATTAATTTATTACTATCAAACCAGACACCAAGGTTCTTTGCAACAGGTTTAATGTGATTAACTAGGGAACCAGCAGATGGCAGTATTTGTTTTCCATCTGCTGGGACCGTTAAGTGAACTCAGCATTCCAGGATCTGTGGATCTGACGGGCAAGTACATTTGTGTGTCATCAGCATAAATATGAAAAGAAATAACATGTTTATGGATAATATGTCCAAGGGGAAGCAGATACAAGAAAACAAAATGGGTCCTAAGACCAACCCCTGAGGCACACCATATTTAACTGGACAGAATGAAGAGACATAGTTGTTTATAGACATGCAAAACTTCCTATTTGACAGGTAGGATGAAAACCATTCTAGGCAGTACCAGAGATCCCACCCAGTGCCTCAGTCTGTCTAACATGATCTTGTGATCAATGGTGTCAAAAGCAGCGCTAAGGTCCAGGAGTACCAGGACTGAGCACATGCCTTCATCAGCAGACATTAAAAGGTCATTGGTGACTTTAAGCAGGGCAGTCTCAGTGCTGTGGTACTTCCTGAAACCAGATTGAAACTTTTCAAATATTTTGTTATTTTCCAGTACAGTGAGCAGCTGTTTGGACACAATTCTTTCTAGAATCTTTGCAATAAAAGGCAGTTTTGAAATTGGTCTAAAATTTTGTGGGAGGGAGGGATCTAAACCAGGTTTCTTTAAAAGCGGGTTCACGCAAGCCATTTTAAAATAATCAGGGACACAACCAGTAGATAGGGAGCTGTTAAAAACAGAGATCAAAGACAAGTCAATGGGATAAAACTGGTTAAAACTCTCTTGTTGCTGGTGAGGGACCTCTGAGTAAGAGGCAGTGGGGGTAATAGAGGCTCTGATTGACACCACCTAATTTGTAAAATAAGATAAAAACAATTCACAGTCATCATTACTTCCAGCTGAGGCACAAGGAGGGGTTGGGTTTACCAGCTGATCCACAGTCTTAAACAGAAACCTGGGATTGTGTTTATGTGTAGTAATGAGTTCAGAAAAATAGTGTTTCTCACATCCTTAACCATGTTATTGTAGTTAATTAATTAATCCTTCAGACTGAGGTAATGGACTTGGAGACTGGATTTTTTTCATCTGCGCTCTGCTTTCCTGCATTCCGCTTTTAGGGTTGCTTACTAGCTTTAGACGTATGCCTAACCTTTAGAGGAGCAGTAATATTTAGTGACAACAAGCAGATATGATTGAAGTGATCGCCCAGATTGTTGGTGTTGGAATCAGACAGGTGTTGGCTTTGGCTCTGAAAGAATGTGCAAAACTTTGAAACACTTTGTTCATTAAAGATGCAAGAACACACAGAGCTTGGTGAGGCGGCATGAGTACATCAACAATACATCTGTGGTAAGATATTGTCATGTCCACTAATTCCACAGAGGAAATGCTGACACCCAGGGTAAAAACCAAGTCCAGTGTAGGACCACGGTTATGTGTTTGCCCTTTGACATGTTGTTTGAAGTTAAAAGAAGTGGCCATATTTAAAAAGTCAGTTGGGTCATCAACATGAATATTAAAATTGCTACAAAGAACAATTCTGTCATAATTTAAAACCAGACTAGATAAAAATTCAGGAAGTTCTGATAAAAATCCTCCAGGCGGTTTTGGGGGGCCATAAATTATAACAAATATGATAGGTTGCAGCCCTCCAACTTTAAGAGAGAGAACTTCGAAGGAGTTAAATTCATCACAGCGTACTTGATGACATTTAAAATTTTTCCTATACACGCTCACTAGCCCACCACCACGACCACTGACCCTCGTTGACACAGTTCAGCTAGCTGGCTATAGTCATTCATTTGCAACCATGATTCAGTTAAAAACATAAAATCTAGATTTGCAGACAAGATAAAATCATTTAAGATAAAAGTCTTACTTGACAGTGATCTCACATTGAAGAGAGCCATTTTAAATGCACTGTAAAAAGATCCTTTCTCCGTGGGACGGCCTAATTCAGTAGGAGCATTTTGAAAAGTATCTCGTTAACGTTACATTACCGGGTTCTTTATCGTAACGTTATATCTGTCTGTTTAAAAATGTTTAACGAGTATGAGTAATGAGTAACGTTAGCTGAACGGAGTTTATTTTACTCACCAGTTGACGTTGTACTAACGTTAACGTTACAGCTAACGTTGTCGTTAGCCGTAAGCGTTACTACTTAAACTTCCGTCAAGTCAGCCAGCCAGCCTCTAACGTTAGACGTTCTAACAGTTAACCGTTGGAGGTTAGCTAACGGTTAGAGGCAAAGGAACACAACTGACGTGACATTATAACATTGAAATATTTAAAAATTAAATGAAAACAAAAACGGTTAAAACTTTTGGTATAATGCTATGAATTTAAATAATCAATAGTACATTGTTCAATAACCAGCTAACGTTTTATACATTTTAAGCTTAACTTAATGTTAGATAAACGTTAAGTTATAACCATAACATTACACAGTTAAGTTAATGTTAACCACTATCTTTTTATCTTCTACCTTTCTTCTAACGTTTATGTTGACTTGTTTTTTTTCTCCTTTGTCCTTTTACCGCCACTTACAACAAAAAACATATCCCCTCCCATTGGTCATTTTTTCGCGGGCAGGTTTATTACTGTAAATGCATTTACAGTAGAGAAGAATTACAGTAGTGACAATAGTTTCCCATAATCCTTTGCTATTTACAGTAATATACTGTGAAGTATATATCTGGTATTTTACTGTACATATTACAGTAAAATACTGTTCAAAATACAAAAAATCAGTTACAGTGTGAGTTTGTTCTAGGTGCTGGAGTTGGTACAGTTGTCCTAATCCTTATAAGATTACTATTATTTCTTTGTGGGATGTGCACATTTCGGTTTACTGGTCTACGCGTGATGATGACAGGAATAGAAGTCTTTGGAACAGCGCTGGGAGCAGACGGCTTTACATGCCAGGAGGTGGAGACAGTTGTTTGTGGCAGTGAGGCAGAGATCTGTTCAGTGACCGGTGGTGTGTCCAGGTGTGCTGCATGAATGATTAGTCATTCACGTAAGTCATGTGTGGACCGTACCACATGCTGTATGTGAGCAGCTAACATTTCTGAGCCCCGTTTGTTTGGGTGAAGTCCGTCTGTCTTAAAAAGAGACATTCTTTGCCAGAAAATATTAAGGTTATCGACACACACCCTGAGCCCTGCAGGCGGACTGGAGCCAGTCGTGGAGGCCAAGGAGTCTACTGAAGCGGCCAAGTTAAAAAGATGGTTAAAATCTGATTTTGTCAGCTCAGGCTGCTGAAGAGCTGTGTCATTTGTTCCCACATGGACTATCACTCTTGTAATGGAGGACGGCATTAGGTCCTGGAGTTTTTTAAAACATCTTAGTTGCCCCATCACTAACATTCCAAACACCAGGTTTGAACGTGCTATCGCTGATAGCTGACAGGTATATTTATAGAGGAACCTACACTCAAAAGCAAAAAATTATAATTTGAGAAACACACATTTTTTTTCATAATCAAGCCCGACACTTTATGTATGTAGATGAGGAGTAGTGTGTCAATAGTTTGACAGTTGACCGAGTTCACCAAACGAGTATGAGGCAAAGTTCTGTTTGGCTGGAAAATACTCCAATAACATCATGTGTGAAAATGAAAGCAGTAGTTATTCAGTGCATATTATCAGAAAGGCTGCTGATATAGACATCTCTGTCTACATTGGTTTTTGGTTAAAATGTGAAAATCATTGTGATTGAATAAAATATAATGGATCACAACACACAACATAGTTCAACGTGTCCTTAAATAAGTGCTTTATTATTTTCCATCATCACACAATGAGTCAAAAGTCATTCAAATTGTAAACAATTCATGCTGTGCAGGTCAAATTCTGTGAAAAAATAAGTGAACTAATTTAAACATTTCAATGATAAAAAATATGCCACTTGCTAAACATGATAAGCCGTGAAGAAAGATATAATACAGCAAAAATCTATATTATTATACGATTGATATGGTGGCAATGAAATTGCACAAAACGTGAGCAGCATAAATAAAAGTTCAATATTGTGCCTACCAACATGTGCATGGATATAAATAGACAAATATCTGTTTACAGTAATCCAAATACACAGCAAATTAAATAATGATGAATTTTTAATCATTTGAAAATGAAATTCTTCACTTGATTTTTTTTCTTCTTGCTGCATAAAGCAAAACAGTCTGGTAAAGATGATTATGTTGATCCAGGGGCATACTCATACTGTAACCCATAAAACGGTACAACTGGTGTATTTTGCAAACAGGAGCCTACTTGAGAAAATGTAGCCTACTTAGTTGGGTCAAAAATCTAGTCTACACTGTATACTGTATCGCAATGGCTAATGCCTAGAAGCTAGGAGCCAACCAACAAGGAGAGGGCGATAGTGCAACAAATTGAATTGTCCTTTTCTCGCAGAAGAAGACGCAAGCGGCCGTACAACATCACAGAAGACCTCAGTAGTGTGTTATAAAAATAACATGACCAAGGTTATATAGTAACACCATTTGACAAACATCTTATCTCGGTAAGAAGAAGAGGACAGCACTTGTATGTGTCTATTATGTGTCTGTGTCAAATAACAAACCGGCATTGACTTGCTAGCAGCTTTAGCTGGAGAGCTAACTATTAGCCGCATGACAGAGGAGGCTATTCCAAACTCCGTTTAAAATAATCACAATATTACACAGAGCCGCTTTTTGATCAGGATGTAACGTTTTAGGATCGGGCTGCCTCTTATTCCTTTCATGATCGTGAACTGAAGGGCACTCCGGTTGGTGGCAGCGAACAATATCACTAATACTGAGGTCTTGAGGCATGTTTTCAGTGTCGTTTGGTGACATGTTCCTGGTGTGAATGTGAAGGTATGCTGGACTATTACATAAGCGGAGTTTGGCGTGCGGTGCCATCCCAGCCAGAGGGGTGATGTTTTAGTTAAACGGCACTGTTGAGGGGCTCAGCTGTTGAATTTACAGCTGCTGTACCGGGGATTTTATAAAGCGAAACGAAACACTGAAGAAAGGGATAAATATATTAACTGCCGATATTGATATATGTGATTTATAAGTAACGTTAAATGACAAGCGGTGGGCTCCCACAGCTAATGCCAGATGTTCTCTGCTCTTTTCGGAAATCCGCCCAGGTCGAGATGAGCGTCCCCTGTTTCTTGTCATCAGCTGCCCGAAGCTTCTGCAAACCTGCCGGTCTCCTCTGCTGCCGGATTCTGGGCCCCAGCTCCTTCACAAGGTGAGTTTCATTGAAATGTACCTGGCTGCTCACTCCTGGGACACTGTAAAGACTGACACCAAGGAAACTATAATTAAATTGTGATTTTTTAACTTAAAGATATGCTTCACCCAAATCACGAAAACCAGATTTAGGCGAACTAGCCCTTTAAGTTTGTTTTTGCTTGCTAGCCATGAGGCCAAAGTCCACATGCCATGCTGCTTTGTAGCTCTTCACTCAATGCATAAAGAATATTTCCCACAAGACAAGTGAACAGCAACTACCTCCTTTTTTTAGAAGAAGAAATATGTCCTCCAGAAGGCAAATGGACCATCTACAGAGAACAGCGAACAACTCCAGACAAAATGTAAGTTGATATTTTGTATTTGAATACATCAATATGTAATGTATTCATTACCTGTGCCTCTTACTAACAGTGTAATTTACTGACAGTCCATCCAAAGATTATTAACACACTCATAAACTCTGCTCTCTTCCTGTGAATGTGTGTGTATTTTGTGCTTGACCGGCTAACAACAGGTTCTGTATCCAGCTAAAGTATGTGGCATTATAAATGAGTCGGAGATGGTGAAACGTTTGAGAATTGCTGTCCATCCAGACTTCACCTTCAAAGCGGGACAGTGGTGAGTAGACACTAGCATTAACTTGTTGTCAGATGAAGGAACACTGTCACATTGTGTTGTGCCACCTGAGGTACTGCATCGTGAGTGGGAAAAGTTACTCTGGCTTTGACAAGTTTTATTTAACTAGTAATTTGTGACCTCTCCCGTTAGGACAAATTAATATAATCGGGGTTGTGCTTCTGTCAGATTCCCAAGCATTTAAAGAACATTACATAGAGGAATGCACAACTCAAATCCGTGGTGGCACGGAACACATCAAAAGCAAACAACACATCGTTTGCAGTTTCAAAACAAGGGGTGACAATGCAATTTAGGTGAAATGTATAACCTCCAATGACTGACAAGGGCAACAGTGCTGTTATATAATCTATAAAGCCAGGAATGCAGCCTGGCAGTTGAACCATAAACTTGTCTCTAACCTATTCGCCTCAAAGTAGAAGTTACCATAGTAAAACGTCACGTCGTCATGAAACAGAAATCAGCAGAACCTGCCAAAATACATGTGTCCAGATTACTTACAGAGTGCAGTCTGTAACTTCCCCCTGGAGTCCTTTCACAGTGCCTGCAGTGCTCATAGTAACCACAAGGTGGTGGCATTGTGCTTGATATGGCCTGGTGGTTTTCTTTTCCCACTAAACTTTTACAGTTCACAGGAGTTAAAAATCCTACATCCCAGTCAACATGTGAGCCAGCTCAATATTATTGTTGATAAGAAGAAAATTGTCAAGAAATGTGTCAGATCTGCTGATGGAAGGATCAAAGAGAGATTTTTGTCAGGTTAAACTAAATAGTTGGGGACTTGATAAGCTAATTTTTTTTCTTAGATTTGTGTAGGTAACTGCTGAATGCACTGAGTTGCATGTGCAGTTTTGACTTGAAAGGCTCTTGAGACACTGCCTTGTTTTTGACGATCCAGAATACTGGGAAATGTTTTAGGTTTTAAGCTAACTTCCGGTGACTCTCATATAATCATAATAGCAAGTTAAGTACTTCTTCGATGAAGGCAGATATTTTTTCTGTGTCTGTCAGTCTGCGTTGCCAACGCTAATTAGTGTACCCTGCACATGCAGTATATGTAACTGAGACCATACTGTAGGTGGGCGGTGGTGAGATGTAAAACCGGCAGCCAGTTTCCCTGCGGTGTCTGGTAATGAATGGAAATCCTTGAGTTTCAGTGTTGTTGTTTTTTTTAGAAAAAGGACTGTTTAGTTGTTCATCTCCAGGTGGGAGAGGAGGAGGACGAGGATGAGGTGGGTGGAACATATGTGTCTTCATAGCAGATCCATATTTATGATGCCTCTGAGGGTTGTGGAGTCAGTGTCTCTCTCTAGTGCAACAGTGGGTCATTGTGTTGGTGGAACATTAGCCCAACTGTTTAGCATTGCTGTTTTCCTCTGGGGGTACTGTGCCTTGTATGTTGATGGACAGACCCGACCATGTTGTGTGTAAGACCGGGATGCTACACATTGTTTAAACTAACTAGCAGGCAACTTTCCATCTGGTGTGTGGTGTGGTTTTGTTCTACTTGGTTTCAAGAACAGTTCTGCCCCCTTCACTGAGGTCAAAGGGCACCACGCAACAATACATCCATGGTTAGACTTAGCATTGTCACGTCAGAGTGAAGAACAGGAACAAATTTTCAACTCCTAATAGCTTTAGCTTCACTAATTATCTAATTAAGTTCAAACATCCAGAATAAATCAGTTGACATATTAAATAATTAAGTTATGATTTAATTGTTTTGTTTTTTTTGTGGCTGTGTGTGCAGGGTAGATTTCTTCATTCCCGGCGTAGAGAAGGTGGGAGGTTTCTCCATGTGCTCCAGTCCGGGTTTGCTGCAGAGGGAAGGCATTGTTGAACTGGCTGTCAAATACACCAAACACCCCCCAGCGCTCTGGGTCCACACCACAGTGAGTGGGGCAGTCATTTTCCCTATATATCTGTCTAATGTTTTGGAAGATTACACTGTTAGCATATGTATGAGATAGATGGTGAAACAGTGTGAATGTGAGAGCGCAACAAAAGCATCACAGTGTTATAGAGTTAGGAAACCAGCAGTGCCACATAATCACACTGTTGGGTATTCTAAAAAGTTAAGTGAAATTAAAAGTTTGTGATACAATCCCAATAGAACATTCTTACAATTTTATTATTTCTTCCCCTGTGTGACGGAAAGGCAAGAGCAGTCACCTCACCCAGATTCGAACCCGGGTCTACAGGGTACCAAACATGCAACTTGACCGCAACGTCAAAGAGCCAGGCTCGTTGGTATGGCAGTCACAGCGCATACTCAACTGTAGTGACGGTGGTCCGTCACACCCTGTTCATATTTTTCTTTTAGGCTTTTGTTACCTAACGTGAATTGACAAATTCAAAATTGCCTGTGTAGTTGCTCAGAAGTAGAATTGTGGTAGTAACACTAAAACTCAAGCAAGACATTCTGAAAAAGCCTGCACACAGGGTAAATAAAGGTTGTGTGAATACATAAATGGAGGAGTAACAATTGAAAGCTTTGAAGTCTTTGCTCCCTTCATCATATGTTTATATATTCTAATCTATTAATTTTTAGAGCATTACATTGTACTAGGACATGCTCCAAAAGGTAGCTTTTTAGTGTGCGCGAGTAGTCGTGTGAATATGAACAATGTTTCCCTTCCATTTTTGTACTCTGTTTGTTTGCAGCTTCTGTGTTTGATGATGGGCCTTAATAAATAGCTTTGAGCAAATGAGTAAAGCGTGTAAATAAGTATCAGAAAGCACCGTGATGTGTTCTGAGACTTACAGCGCTCTGCTCTGAGATCGCTTGATGAGCCATGTGTTTGATATTGCGCTCCGACTCCTCTCTGCGAGCAGGAATAGTGTGGGGACCGTGATGGCAGATTAAGAGTGCGAGCATTACGTGTATGTGTGCTCATGTGTACAAAAGCATATTCACTGCTCCTTTTGACTTCAAAAGACCTTCTCTGCGCAACTTGGGAAATCACTTCCAACCATACCATAGGTTTGTTGTGCATATGCATGCTGATCTAAAAGTGTCTTTTTACTATTTCCTGAGGCTTCGATGTTGTTAAAGCAATACTGTAAGTTTCCTTGGAATATATTTCATATCTAAAAAGGGAAAGGAAAGAGAAATATTGGGAGCCAGCTCAACACAGTCTGTTATCTCCTTTTACCTTTTTCTGAGTCTGTCTTTTTCATTTTCTGTCTTGATTTTTATCGCTTTCTCTTCCCTCCTTCCCCTCAGTGTACAGTCGGCGCCCGGGTGGCAATGCGTGTCGGTGGGGACTTCTTCTTTGACCTGTCACCCTCAGACCCGTCCGTGGATTTGCTGCTGGTGGCCGGTGGCGTAGGGATCAATCCCTTGTACTCTATCCTGTTGCACACCACAGATCTGCTGCGTCTGAACTGTGCCTCTGGTGGTCGGGACTACAACATAGGCTCTGTCCACCTCTGCTACAGCGCCAAGAACACACAGGAGCTGCTCTTTAAGGTGTGTCCTTGTAGTATTTATATATAATATTAGTCAACTTGCTGATTTTACTGCCCATGTGTTTGTCAACAATATGGTGGTGGGTGTGTTGCAGTGTGTAAAGAGGAACTCTGTTACAAATGTCTTATCTACCCTCTGTGTTCCCAGAGCTCCATCATTGAGGCGTGTCGGGATTTCCCTGACAAGTTCTCCTGTGACTTCCACGTCACGCAACAGTGTACAGATGTTGACCCACACCTCCAGCCATTTCTCAAGTGTAAGTAATCTCTGCACACACACACATTGCTACACACGTGTATTGTTTAGCAGGGATGATTTAGTGACTGTCACATTCTACAATAGTCTGTCTTTGTTGATTTATCTCTGTCATCATGTAGAACAGACACTATCAAAGCTCCACATGGGCGACTCGGAGGGAATTGGTGCCGCAGCACTGGGTCTTGATTAATTGACTTCCCTTTGTGTTTCCCCAGGCGGGAGAATCACAGAGGATGAGTTGCGTGCTCATGTGGACCTGCAAAGGACTTTGTGTTTCCTGTGCGGCCCCCCGCCAATGATCGAAGCAATTTCCAAAACCCTCATGGACTTTGGTCTCCCTAAAGACAGAATCCTCTTTGAGAAGTGGTGGTAGAACCTCTTGCACTTCCCAGAAAGTTACAGTGTTGTCCTCTTGGCTAACGCTCCTTATTGCAGGGGAGGATGTTATGGGATGTGGTGAGTGGAAAGTAACTGAAATAATAGTAACTGTGATAATGACTTTAATGTGAGTGCTCAAATACTTGAGGAAATTCACCTCCGATCCCTGCTGCTGTGAACTGTGCCTGTGACAGACATCTGGGACCGCCCGCTCTTCAGCTAGCAGCTGATTCACAAAGAAAAAAAGAGATGAGTTTTATTTATTATAATTTAAAAAGGACTGTAAAATCTTAACTTTGGCAAGAAGCGTTTCAGCTCCCTGCCTTGCTGAATATTGCAACAAACCTGCAACTCCAGTGTCTGCTTAAAGTGTATGATTCACACATTGTGACAAAGAAGTTAACGTCTCATTTCGATCAATCTCATTTCCAGTGTGTATTTGCATGAATGGTGTTCTGTTTAAACAAATTAATAGATTATGCTAGCGTTACCCCAAATTTACCCCTAAATGTTTACCCACTCCCTATACCTATTGTCTCAAAGTAACTTCACATTTTTGGAAATACACTTATTCACTTCCTTGTAAAGAGTTAGATGAGGTCAATACCCCTCTTGTACCTGTTAGCTAAACATAAAGCTACAGCTGCTTAGCTTAACTTAGCATAAAGACTGAATTAGAGGGAAACAGCCAACATGGCTGTTTATTTTCCAAATTGTCAAACTATTGCTCTAAAGTCCCTAGGATATAAAGGATCAGTGCCAGTAATAGCAATCTATACTTTTATTTTACATGGTACATGTTGTACCTGTTCATCAAATACCTCTGCTAATTTAATAATTTGTGTTCTTAGAAGTGTTATACTATGTGTGTATATATTTACTTATAACTCAGAGCTATTTATTTGCGGAACTGAAGATTTTAGAGTTGTTTGCCTGATCATTTTTAGTCACATGCGAAATTTACACATGTATTTTTAGAGTCAAAAACAGTCTCCCACATATTGGCCAGTGGCCTGTTTTACTCACTCTCACAGTTACATGCATACACAGCACATATCCCAAATACACACTTCCACATACCCAAACTGTTTCTCAACCCGAGGTGGAGCGAGTATCCCATGGTGCACTGTAATGGAACCTCCAGGTGGTCTCTGGTCGGCTTGGATCACTGAACATCCCCCTGAGATGGTTGCAAGCTTCTTCTTCTTGTCTCAGTAGGGGGGGTTGCACTGTCAAAACTCATTTTCGAGTTGTTTCTGTGTTCCTCATGAGGAAATTGTGTATCCTGGTAAAATGAGATTAAACAGGAATAAAGGAGTCTGTTTTCCACCACTTTATTGACCTCCGCTTTTCTATAAAGACTTACATGTCACACTACTTACACACAACATGATGTGGTCCCAGAAATAATTAATAAATTGTTGATTTCTAATTTACACATTTTCTGATGATGAAAGGTCTGCTCATCCAAATTATAAAAAGCACTTTTCACTTGCCTCTTGTAGAATCTAACCAAACAGACACATTTTTGTTTGAATCAGCCAGATTTGTCTCTGAAATGTCTGCTACCACTCAGTTACAGTGGAGGTAAATAGACATTTGTGATGGTCCCAGCATTGGAAAAAATTGCATTAAAAAATGACCAAAACAGTGTCTTTCCAGAAGCAATGTTCCAGTTACTCTGGATAACAGACAGACCTCGAAGTAATCAGTTTCCATAGGAACGGTTTTCTACTGTAGAAATATACCTCAAGAAAACAGTCGTCCATGTGTTGTGTGTGTTATGTGGGGTATCCGGGAGATTGCTTCTGGAAAGAAATGTTTTAGTTTTGATTTTTTTTTTTATGTAATGAGCAACACAAACAAAATTCCTTTCACCTACATTGTGTTAAGTTGAAGAAATCTAAGATGGAAGTCTCAAAACCTGACCAAAAGACTTGACTACAGTTAAGTGACAGAATCTTTTTTTTTTTTTTGTAATTTACATGAACTGAACCTTTAACTTTAGGCCTAGTAAAATGTGCCATCTAACATCTCAATGCAGTGTAGAGCCTAACCGATACCCAAAAGAGAATTTTAAGAACTATATATCGGTCGATATATCGTTTGCAGTGTACTACACACCAAATTTCCCCCTCTTGTTTCTATCTTAAATTATATACTTTACATATAAAAATACAGCAAACCCAGTGAAATCAGTTGTCCCTTTTTTAAACAGTCCTATTACAAGAAAGTAGTAAAATACAACAATGGGCAAGAAAATAATACTTAAGGCTTGGACTGGAGGTTGTACTCCATAGCCTGGTACGGTTTAATTTCATATAAGGATACATCAAATAGCAACACTGACCCAAAGCAGAGAACTGCACAATACTTTCCCATTTATGGGAGCTACAACCTCAAAAACTCAGTGTTTACGCCGTAAACAGCAGACTGAAGCAAAACATGATGACTAGTAACAGTATGACTGGCTACATCTGGTTCGTCCGCAGAGGAACTAAAAATCCAGATCAACAAAATGTTATTTGAAAAGGCTTTTTTTTTTTTTTTCCCCCTCCAAGTGCTAAAAAGGTCTCAGCTCCCACATGCCTGCTTTGTGCCCAATGTGTCAACAGACACCGGAAAACAGCTGCTGTTTGATCCTCTCTTCTGTCTTCACCTCCTCCTTGACCCCTCCATCATCTCTCTGACACACATCTGTCCATCTCACCAACTTCTCCTGCTTGGACAGTGGGATCTCATCAATGTCGGTTTCCTCTTCCTGCTCTTCAACAGAAGCCTTGCTCCCCGATAGGAATGAGACGTCCTTTTGATGCCGTGCATCCTCTTCACTCTCCTCACGGCCTTCCTGAAGGCTCACTCCTTCGCTCTTTCCCCTGTCCCTGCTCTTCCTCCCCTCTGCCTCTTCTGTGTTTTTTCGTAACCTGTCCATCTCTGTCTCCATCACAGGGGACCTGTTCTCGCTCTCATCTTGCATATCTCCAGTAGATTTTTTCTTTGCCTTGCTACGACCCCTGAGGTTCAGCATCTGAAACCAAATAGATGAGTTTGAGACAGTTTTGGGCTTTGTGCAGTGTATTTTTCTTTCCATCTCTCCAGACACCTGACAAACCACAACAAAGCCTCTTTCATTGACGCCTCTCTCCTGTACAGTTTGAGGATGACTCTTTGCCTATTATTAGACTTTTCCTGAGCTGGTTTATATTTGCTGTACATCCCATATTTAGTAACATGACTTTTTGATGGCACCTTCTGTGACATAAAGTCACGTATCCTAAAGGCACAACAGACACAAGTGACAGATTTGCTGCGAAGATGGAAGACAAGGCGGAACAAACCTTGAAGTCTTTTCTCTTGCGTTGCAAAATGGGTCTCTGAAGGAAGAGGATCTGCTTGGTCGACAGACTCCCGTCACTGCAGAAAGAAGAGAGCAGCACTTTTACCACTGTTACCTGTTATAATCTGAGGAGCTTGCATATCACTACATGGATTGAAATCCAGTTTCTGTTCACTGCGGTTGGCAAAGTGACAGGTTACAAGACAACAGCACATCAGCGACTGTGTTTTTGTTCGCAGCGCCGACAGACTTCAAAAGCAGTTTCATGTTGAGAGGAGCATATGATCATGATTTGTCAGATCTCGAACCATCTGTCATGTGTATCTAAACTACGCTGTCAGCCCTAATCCCAAAAAAATGAGACAGGCATTGTAATTAGTCTTACTTTGTGATTTTAGCTTAGTTATTCAAGTGACTGAATGTAAAGTAAAAAAAAGAGTTTAGTAGAGATGTGAGTTTATGGTTGCAACGGTGTTATCTTGGTAGTGAACTGTACCTGTTGGTCTTGACAATTGGTGTGGGTAACACACACATCAGCTTCCATCCATACTGAGCCAGAGACTGGAGCAAGGGGATGTAGTCTGTCTTCACCACAACACCCTGGAAAAGAGACAGAATATCGCTTAGACGTATACGGTCCAAACGCACACAAGGACAAACTGCACAAACACATTACAGCACAAGTGCAGGTAGGCACATTTAAGCTCGGCACGCTACTTTCCATCATCTCCACTCTTATGTAATGTTTGACAGAAGGCAGCTTAAGTCTTCAGTCACAAAGAATTTCTCAAAGTGCACATCTTCTCCAGAGTATTAAAAACTCAGACCCACATCAACAACGGTCCATGCTCAACCACGATGGCGTCGTAGGAAGTGTTTGTGGTTTCCTCTGCGGAGCTCTGGAAGATGAACACACTATCCACGGATGAAACCCCATTGTCTGGAGAAACAGGACAAATTACAGACTGAGTCAGATAAACAGAGAAGATTGTATGTGATTCAGACAGGAGTCACAAGCTCATCTCCACACTCTCACTATTGATCCCCTGCTCTCTTTGGCTTAAGCCTACTTATTCCATGGGTGACTGAACAGTGACTTATGCCGTAAGCCACAGACTTACGGTACGTAACTCCATGCATATCATCCAGCAAAGATCTACAGCCTGAGAAGCCTTTCCTCTTGAAATGAACCAGTGAAAATTCTTAAGTTAAAGTCAGGAGGTAAAGTGAAACATTTGCTTTAAAGCTGCAGTAATCTGTGCTTGAAGTGGGCGGGAACAATACTGGGACTTTACATTTTTTTTCTTTGGTGTGCCGTGACTTTTTCTTGCGCACCAGCACATCTCAGAAGCTGACGGTACTATTTTCTGCCACCTCCATATCAGTTATCTGGGCAATTCACAATGGCTCTACATAAACTACATTGCCCAGGGGCACTATGTGACGCTCACCTGTTCCCATTCTCACCACTCTGTTGGTAGCTAGTCCAAGTAACATTACATCAACCTTACAAGCCTGGCTCCAAAAGGGCACAAGGAGAACACGAGTCAATCACGAGATGATGGCACAACAGAGCTGTGCTGATCGTTTGTGTGACACACTAAAAGTAGAGAAAAAAATAATGTATCCTGGGCTTCTGCCGATCGTACAAGGAACGACCTTATGGGGTGCCTTTTGTTGAAACGTGTTCAACTTTTTAGAAAGCCGATGAGCTCAATGTCCAGTCACAGCCTAGATGGGGCAGGACATTAAAAAAAGGTTGACATGCTACAGTGAACTCTCAAATGTTAAACTCATTATTATGCATGAATAGTTGTGATTATTAAGTTAGTACTTAGTATTAACAGTGGACAAACTACTCAGTAGGTTGTGGATAGTGCATCTGCAGTGTGAAATAACAGATGTGAATAAGGGGAGTACTGGGACAACAATTTTTATATTAACAATAGATTAAGTAACTGTGAAAGTGGTAACCCATGGTGATGACAAATGAATGCTGCGTTGCTCTGTATCTGCTGGATGTGTAAATAGACAACTGTCTGCTAACACATCGTCCATATTAACCTTATAATGTGTCAATGTTGCGTTATAGCTTTTGCTCTGGCCATAATCTCTATTGAAGTTTATACAACAAGACAATTTTATTTTGGCGGTAAGGGGTTTGTGTTTGGTATTAGGGGATTTTTACTTTAAGCTGATTGGCTTAGACATCATGGCACATTTTTAACATGTAGCTCAGTCACAGCAGGATTTCATAAAAAGTAGGCCAAAATCAATGTATTTAAATGTGGATTGCTGCAATCAGGGATTTGAAATTGATTTGTGAGGTGTTTTTTTATGTAGGGTTTAATGTTGATGAACTCCGACTATCAATTTGCCCCACTGACTAATGCAATCCATCCGAAAGTGATCACTTTTGAAGGAATCGGAAAATCAAAAATGGATGAAGCCCTCATGTTAG
>NW_024041302.1:0-10772 GCF_014851395.1 Micropterus salmoides
TACAAATTAACATTGTAACTATTGATCCTGAGCTCAGGAGTCAAAGATGAAACAAGGATTTTTATCTACATCCTGGAATTACATTTTTGCCATTTACAGGAGTATACTTTTACTTAGTGAGTGTACTCATTTTGTTGCCAGCGGTTTAGACATTAATGTGTGTTATTTTGAGGGGACAGCAAATTTACACTGTTAAACAAGCTCACAAAAATGTGAGGGGTGTACTCACTTTTGTGAAATACTGTAGATAACACTAATAATGACAGAATGGAGTACATCATAATGTCACTAATGCTGTAATGGATAATATTCTGTCTCTGTTCTTGTAAACTGTAGTTGTATCCTGTGTAAGAGGATCTTTTTTGAAGTGACAACATGGTGAATGGCTGAAATGGTTGGCAAAGAACGTCTACTACTACTTCCAATGAATTCCTCTGCTGTGAAAAAAATCATGATCGCATTGCAGGAAAGACGCCATGATAAAAATCTCTTTATTTTTCACGTTTGCATACAAAGCTGACAGGATAACCTTAAAACAGTGACCCAGAAATGAGTACAGTATATAAATTTTTACTGGATGGCAAAATAATGAAAGCAATACATCATATGAGGGAAAGTAGGCCCGCTCACATTCTCTGTCTTCTGTGGTAAATGCATTTCATGACCACCATTACCATATAGACCAATATTTCACACACCAATTTGTCAAAGCCTCTTTCACATTGCTTTTAGTAAGGCAATCTGTATACTGTACCTTTCATTTCAATCATTTGGTTATCACAAGGCCCAGCATGCTCCTCTTGGCTTCCCCTGGTTCTCATTACACAGAAGAAAGCTGTGGCGTACTTATCAGCAAGTTTAAAGAAGCCAGAGTGAAGGTGATGTTAAGTGAAGGTTTAACAGGACCGGAGCAAATCTGACAGCTTTTATTTTAATGGCAATTGCACACAGTATTTGCTTCACTCCTGACAGTGTGTCAGTGTGTGTTAAAGAGATTCAGAGCGGGAGCAATAGAAACACATATTACATAATACAACATAACATATAATGGTGTATGGTGCACACACTAGAATGAAAGCTATTGTGTCCAACCTACGTATATTCCCCTACAGTGTGCCTTGCTCCCCATAGCTACATAGGGCCTTCAAGGAGGGACATTAAAGGATAATTCCAGTTTATGTTGTAGTCTCAATCAGAGATCAGGGAACAGGGCGAGCCAATGAAGTCTGATGGGGCAACAAGAACTAGTGGTTGACCATACAGGTTGAAAACACGCAAACAGCAAAATCTTACAATAACTGAGAGGTAGAGCCCCAAGGGGATGATGACATAAAATGATAATTGTCGTCCTCCTTGAACTTGTACTAAAAGTTAGCATCACAGTTGAATCAGAAAGTTGGTTAATACACTGTGATGGATGTTTACAATGAGAAGTTTTGGTAATAATTTTACCATTCGCCTGGAATAGACCAATAGTTGTCAGTCCTGTCGTAGGTTTAAATATGCATGTGAGAAATGGTAATTTGACCAATATGAGAGAATGACTCAGAAATGTACTTGGGTGTGTTAGTATGTGAGAATGCACGGTATGCTTGTAGGTATGTGCACTCGGAGGACACTTTCTTGGGTGCACGGTGCTTTGTTGAGAGTGGATGGGTGCCCTGTGAGGTGGCCGCTGGATATATATGTAGATGTATATTTTTATGGATGTAATAAGTGGGAATGTGTTTAGGTATGTATGCATGTATGCTGATGTATAGATAGAGATACTGTGTATCTTTATTTTCTTTTGCCTTGTTTTGTAGTTTTATATGGAAAGATGTATTGTTTTTTGTGTATTGATGGTACAGGGTCTGTGAGGACCATAGTCATCTGTGTCAATGGAAATAAGTTATCATTTAACTTTGTGTTATCCACATTTTCAATTAATAAATATTTGCAGGAGTGTATGACCTGTGTTTTTTGATATGTTAGATAAATCGCATCAAATCGAAACAACAAGCCATCATTTTCTCTACTACATAATTTTGGCTAACCTGTCTGATAGTCTGACCGCCGGTGTTTTTTGCTCCTGTGATATTTCA
This sequence comes from Micropterus salmoides, assembly GCF_014851395.1. Taxonomy (NCBI): domain Eukaryota; kingdom Metazoa; phylum Chordata; class Actinopteri; order Centrarchiformes; family Centrarchidae; genus Micropterus; species Micropterus salmoides. The sequence goes on from NW_024041302.1 coordinate 2,085, forward strand.
CCATTTAGTAGCTGTCCTGGATCTTTTGAACCTATCACACTGTCAACATCAACAGACTGGAAAATAGTGTTAGTTACATCAGATGATGGGCATCAGCTGTGTCATTCATGCTTTACATTAATTGGCTCATCCGTAGCTGCGTGGCTATCAGCTGACTAGTGATATCCATTCATACATATAAAGATGTACAGTGTGGTTTTTGTAACCCACACCACAACCTCCTTCTTATGTGAATGGAGTTTTACGCACTGCCAGACTCGTGTCATCCTTTTTTCTCACACTTGAAGCACTTTGAACAAGATGACCATCCGACCTCTTGATTGCCTCTTTTATGTGGAGTTCAGGATTGCCCATTTTTGATCTTGATGTTAATACTCCTGACTGTTTAGTTGTGTTCTCAGGGAATGGGGCTTAAATGCAGCCCTGGCTAACTGAGCTGTGACAGGTCTCTGTGGAGCTCCCACATCCTGGACTCCCCAGGGATGATAGAAACTGCAGACAAAGGGCTCACAGACCCGCTTCAGATATATCATCCCATCCAGTCCCACTTGGGCCTCAGCCAGAATTATTTACATATTCAAATGAACCGAAGGATTTACTTTACATCGTGAACTCACTGAAGCAGATGCATTATGCATCTGTCTTGTGCATGTATTTGAATTTTCCCCAATTATTAAAATATGTGTACTGGTGACAGAAAAGCAACCATGTTTACTTTTGCCAAAGTCTGCTTCTTAGCCTCCCTCCCTTTGTTTCTTTGTCTTCCTCAAGCCATTTCTTCATCAGAATTGTAATTTATTATACTGTCAGGGTCCTCTGAGTGGATTGCTTGCATGCACACAACAGCCACACTACTTAGGCAAAACAAAAGAGAAGGATTTTAAAAATACAAGGATGGTCTGATCCTGCTCAACTCTCTGTCTCTGTCAGTTTGCATCCTCTTAACAGAATCCTGTCTCCAATGTCCATACTAATGCTTCACGTGCTGAGACTGCTCTGGGCACGTCTGGGCTCTGGGCATGTCTCAGTTTCATTTTTCATGTTTATTTGTGTGTATGGCACTCAGCGATGTTCATCTCCCACTTCAGCAGACATCTGAAGACCTTTGGAGTGAGACAGATTGGTGCTATCTGGGCTTGATTTAAGCTTGATAGGTGATATGGGTTGTGTACCAGCTAAGGTGCCACAGGCAGGTTTGAATGACAGTAAACAATGTCTTATCTGTGGGTGGAAAGTGGCTAGATGTCCCCTCCTAACCTGCTGCGGTATATTACCCTGAGGGGGAAACGCACACTTCCTTTTAAGTGTGTGAATTACAGCCTGAGTACATGAAGTGCCTTGAAGTATCAGAGTGTGTGGGCGGTTTATGGTGAAGCAATTAGAGGATCTACTTGTGCTTAAAATGCATGAATGTTAATGAAAAGATAATCATCTTATTGGTCTAACTTCATATTTAGCATACAGACATCAACATGGTACTGATCTTCTCAGGTAACTCTTAGCAAGTAAGCAAATAAGTATATTTCTTAACTATTTGTCTTAACTACCATGCCTTTGGTGTGAGAGACCCGGGATCAAATCCACTGTGAAACACCAATGTGTCCCTGTGCAAGACACTTAACCCTAGTTGCTCCAGGGGTGTGCGACCTCTGACATATAGCAATTGTAAGTCGCTTTGGAGAAAAGCGTCAGATAAATGTAATGTAACATATTTATTTAATTGTCCATTCTTTACATTATATCTGTTATCACATTGACCAATAACTCAGTCTTGGCTATGAATATTTGATCTGGTGGTATTGTATTAAGATAGAAAATCTTAACCCATTAACACCCAACTTTAACTTGAACATGCTCCCTTCCAATATTAAAAAATGCATTAAAACATAGACCACCCCAGATCCCAGATACATGGGTGATAATAATTTACAATGTACAAAATCTAATTCTTTTTTCATCCAAAAATGCTTTCTATAGCTAATATGAGTCTGAGTTAGCCAAGTCGAGTTACAGTCATTTTAGTACAAAGTTCCTTTCTAGTATTTCCACGAACAGTGTTTCAGTGCCGAGGAGGGTGAAGGGATACGTCCTGGCACTCGCATGTAGGATTGCTGCCCGGACAAAACACCAGCAATAAAACCCTACATGTACAAAGCTAACCACTCGATATGCCTTACTGAGAATGCTGATTATATTAGCTTTGTCTGAACTTGAATTAATTAGTGTAGCTTTTAAATTCATGCTCAGATCATTTATCTTCTCATGTCATATTAACCTATAGTCAGCGCCCTTTGCTTTCACACCACAAATGAACTACACCAAAGTTCAACTAGAAGCCGATCGAGACCCTAATTTTCAAGTGGAAGCACATGTAACCCAACTTTTTTCCAGACACCTCTCAAAGCTGTATCTCTTCTAACCTCACTTGCATTCACACTGCAGGGATAATAAAACAGAAATAAGTTAGTGGTTCTCCCGCTGTGCTGGGAACCCTCATAAAATGCTTTGAGTACCGTGGAAAATCCAAGCGTGCAGCCTTTGGATGGAAGGGAAACACTGGCTGCTAACCCAACGTTTAACGAGGCTCCGCGGTCCTTTAACTTTAAGCACTTTGGTTTTTCGGCTGTGTCGCTATAAGCTCTGTGTGTCAAAGAATTTCGACACTGGCGTGTATCCGTATGTCTGCACAGTAGATGTTGAAATTTGTGGCTCAGAGTTAATGGATGCTTGCATTTCAGCCACTGGGGATCAGAGGTTTTTGTAAGCTGACTGTGGCAATACCTTGGTGAACTTTTTCCAGCCCAATATTCAGTCTGGCTAAATGTTACACCCTGCTAGAATTTGATTGACAACATGGTCTAAGAGGGAAATCACCTTTTTGGATACACTCAACAGGAGGTGTGATTAAAGTTAACAGTGTCCTTCACTTTGATTTTACACATAATGTCTCTCAAAAACTCTCTTTCTAGACTCCCATTTAAAAGAAAAAATCATAAAAAGCTGTGTCCCTGGTTTGTGTAAATGTACGCTGATGTTTATATTTAACAGGCATTCCGCATTGCTGAGTAATCCCTCCTTTAAGACCATTTGAGGATAGAGAAAAACATGGAAGTGAATCAGACTATGAGCAATGTCAGCAAGGAATACATTTGTTAATGTGTTCAACACTCTGCCAATACAAGCAGACAAACGAGCAAAAGTGTGCTGACGTGTTCTGCCTCCCTAGGATAGAGAAGATTGCGTTATTTGAGGAATTATTTTGACACTGTGAATAATTGCGTGCTGAAATAGCTGGCAGGAAGGAACCTACACAGAAACAAACAAACATCACAAAATAACACAGCAAACATGTGAGTCTGAGCACCAAATGAAGGAAGGGTGGAAATAAATTGTTGTTACATGGAAAGCCTCTCCACCGCCCCAGCATGTACTCTATCAAGGGCCCACATAATTAATAATTTGCCTCACAAATCCCATTAGTGTATAATGAGGGAACAAGTGCTATTAGTATGACATGAGTGAGACTGTTATCTCCTAAGATGTATTATAAGCCCTGCGCAGCCTCTGCTTTTGGGACAAACAAGATATAAAGGAAACCCTTCTTTTTGTGTTGATGCACTCGGAAGGTGATATCAACTCCACTGGCCTTGTGATTTCTATTCTGACTGAACAGATACGCTGTTTTTCTTCAGGGTTGCTTTTGAGACAGCATGACAGTAGTTTGGTGAGGTCAGAAGAAGAGTGACATGGCACATCTCAGTACCTGCAGATGAAATCTGCTTCAGTGCTGCTGTCGTCCCTGGAAGGTAAAAAAAAAAAGTCTATATACTTTCTGCAAATTCTCCTTGTTGCTCCTTCCTTCTCATTTTTGCAACTCTACAAATTACTGCCACTACATTGCCTCGGGTTTCTCCTCCCCCTGCTTCACTACAAAATAAGATGAATGTGGCGGTAAAAATCATCAAGTGGATCAGTGATCTGCTTTAGGGCATTGCTTTGGCACTTATGTTCAATATCAAAGGGTTTAAATCAAGAGGTCCTAGATAATTATCACACAGCGAGCATTGTCTTCCAGTAATACATCAAAGGGTTTGAAAACGCAAAGCTCATTTAAGATTATAATTTATGTGTTGCATTGTAATCCTGAATGACAAGTTATTTTATTAGGTAATCTCTACTCCTCTTTCCATGGACTTCTGGGGAATGCTAATTTCCTGATGAGGCAAACACCTTCAAGTGCAATTTAAAAATCCAATAAAAATCCTGATTGTTTTGGGCTTTGTGATTATATTGACTTGGCCTTTGAAATGTGGAATAGTGCTGTGAGCGCATCATGTTGAAAACAGCACAGATGACATGATGTTCTATGAAATTTGTGAGTTAATACTTCTGGGGATAATGTGTTAATCATGAACTAATGAGTGTAAAAACTGACTTTTTTTTCCCTCCTGCAAAATTATCCTGAAAAGCTTCTCTTTTATATTCTTCATCTTCTGCCCCGTTTTTGAGTGCAGTAAAATTCCATCACAACTCAAAAGTCCTATCTCTCGCGAGCAGAGCACAGAGACGGTGCTGCAGATTAGTCCCTGAGTGAGAAGAGATTTTGACGGTTTGATTTTCTTTGAGGCTGCAGCACTGAACACAGTAGGGGTTTGTTTCTCTCGTAATATGCTCAAAGTAATTTAGCTGGCATGGCGCAAACATACAGGCATACGCAGGCATGTATGCATCTGCACATTCATACATGAAAACTGTATCACACACATATATACATACACACACACATATTTTGATCCAGGTCTTAGGACACATTTCCTGCCCTGTGATATATCAAACAAACAGAGAAACGGGCAAGAGCAACAACTGAAAGAAGTCAAGAAACATTTTGTGGTCAGCTACTCTGGGTCATCTTCACACATGACAAGACATTTAGCAGATGAAGTTGATATTTGCCTTGTCGGTTGGCCTGTTTTCCGGTCCACAGCTTTGATGATATATCTGATATGACTGAGATACCTCAACACCTTTTGGCTGGAATGCCATGATATTTGGTACACACGTTCATCGATCCTCAGAGGATGAAGCCTATTGAGTTTTCCTGCAGCGGTAGGCAAGTCTAGACAATTATTGGATGGATTTATATCAAATTTGGGAAACCTGTTTGCATGTTAACATGCTAAATTAAGATAGCAAACATTGTGAACATTGTACTGCACCTGCTAAACATATGTTAGCATTGTCTTTGTAAGCATGTCAGCATGCTGACATAAAAACTAGCTGGTTTATTACCACAGATGCTACAGAGATATGCACAGTATTGAGTATGTTATAGAGAGTATGTTACAGCGATTTTTTTTTAAAGTTTAGTGAAAAATAGTTTCACATTAATGCTACAGTAGAAAGTGAAGTTACAGGCTATTGTGGGTAATCTGGTCAGGAGCACCTGAATACCCAAGCTAGAAGCTTTTGGTATTTACATATTCTGGCTTCATTCCTTTGTAATATTGTTAGGTTCATTACATCAGAATCCATTACTTTATGTCAGTTCTCCTCTTTTTTCCCCGTCTTTATTTTTCACAGTTGTGATACCATCTGAGATGTTTTTTCACCAATACTGTCTTTGTGTCACGGTCTGACCGTAACCAGTATACATGTGAGTGTTTTTGTGGTTTTTCTGCCTCTTTTCTGATGTGTGGTGTGGGTGTGGTCTCTCTCAGGCACCTGGCTCTCTGGCATAGCTGCTGACAATCTGCTAATCAAGCTCCTGTTGAAATACTCTGAGCTTCTGACAGTCAGCGCTAGATTGTTATATTCATTTCAGTGGTAACAAGCACGCAGTTAATTTTCAAGTAACTTCCAGTGAACTTTTTTTGTCTTGTGAGTGAACCTTTTGTAACATGTTTTCTCCTTTTTGCTTCATTGCCTGGGATTCTCGTCTGCCACACCACCTGCCACACCACCTGCCACACCAAGGCGCCAGCAACAGGACCTTTTTGTTCAGCCACGCTCTCACCAACTCTCCACCACAACTCCACTATAACCCTCTGTGTAATCATTAAAATCCTTTTGTGAGCTTCAAGCTGCAAGTCTCTGTTCTTGAGTCCAAACCCACATTTAAAATAACACTTTGGCTGCCATTGTTTACTTACCACAGTCTTATGATGCTGTGCAAAATCAACAGTGAAAACTGTCACGGTATGGACAATCTAATGTAAATGAGCTACTTGGTTTTAATACAGTTAATTTTGCATGGAGATTCTTGATATATCTCAAAAGTTGTTATTCTTGACATCCCTTTAACATACATCACCAATATAGTTTAACTAATTGTTCTGTTAATTCATCTGCACACATTTTTAATCAAGCATGAGTAAGTAGTCTGTGCGCATAAATTACGAGTTATCTTTACAGGCCTCTGTATATATGGCATGCTTGTTAAACATGAGAATCTGTGGCCTCATAGCGACAATCTTTGGTCTGTCAGTGCTCCAGGCATGTTGACTCATGGACCGTGACTGTGAGCTGGGTTGGTACTGTGTGCTGTAGGGGTGAGAGCTGGGGTATACTGCAGCCAAGTAGAAATCCAGATGAGCTGCGATCACACGTGGATGAATGAAAATGGGGCAGCAGAATCTGTGTGTTACCAAACAGAGAAAAAACAATTCACAGAGTGAAACATGTCTGTTCTCCATTGTTCTTGTGCTTACTGCAGTGAGGCTCCGTTGTAATGAATCTCTGGCCTCGACAACTGGAATTATTCCAAACCGAAAGAGTGGTTCAGTCAGTAGAGTGCATGGACATGAATGTGCCTGGCGTAGAAGTGGGAAGGGAACAATAGTAATAGGAACAGTCAGGGTCGCAAGCTGCAGACATGATGGATCTAAGTGACCACAAAACATTCTTAACATACAGATGAAGATTTAGACATGGAACACTTTCACACACAAGATCGCTTTCACAGCCGAGTTGTGAGCACACGTGACATGTTTTTTTTATTTGCCCAGCGTACTGTGAGATTGTCGCTCACAGGGAACATTCACAAATGCCTGAAATAGCCAGCCGCTGACATTTTCCTGAAGTTTCCCATGCAAGCATGCTCTCAAGATGGAGGCAATTTATGGCTTCTTCCTCTAACTTTCTGCTTTATTCCATTGAATCTGCTGAAGAAAATCACGGGAGGGTCTATGACAACTATGGCGATATCACTCTTATTGTGTCTTCATTATTGCATAACTCCTCCATATTTGCCTTCATATGCAATGCAGTTTGCATATAATTTCAGACTTTGCATTTGATATTCTCATTTAAAGATTCCTTTTGATAAATTTGGTGTTATGCTGTCGGCAGGGGATGATTTAGAAGAACAACGAAACGGCTCCATACCCGTCTAACTTCATTATCAGAAGCAGGAGGACAGTACGTCTTCTTCTTGGCTGTACCATTAGGATTCAGCAGAGCCTGAAATTGCATATTATACAGTAGCTGCCTATAGAAATGCTGAAAAATATTCACATAAAGAGGAGAACTCAGCCTTGTTAGTGCGATAACAACCTTAATTTGTTGTGGGGTGTGAGCAGCTGTCCATCTTGGAGACAAGCTGTGTCAGTCGATTCTGTCCTGTTCCACACATCAGGTGCTGGTATGTGATTTGAATCTTTAGAATAAAAAAGGGACTGTACGGCACTGCCAAGCCCGAGGGATCACAAAGACACAAATGGAGTAAGACTTCCTTTGTTTTCCCCGCGCACTCATTATACAAAATCTCTCAACCCTGAAACATCGACAAGAATAGTTTTGCTGGCGAGGAAAATGTAGCTGAATCATCAGAGATTGTTGCAGAAATGCTTTAAAACAAAGTTTGTGTGGTTGGAAAAAGAAGCCATTTTACTTCCCATGTAATCCATAATCCTATTAAATCATTTAAAAATGGAACAATGAAAAGTACCTTTTATCATGAAGTGGTGCAAATTGTCCATTTTCATCTAAATTCTTTTATCTTTTTTCTCCTTTGAAAACACCTGCTGCAGCTTGTTTCTGTAATTACTATTTTCTCACGAATAAAGAGCACTACAGGATCTTTTTATGTCTATTCTTGTGCTGAATGGGTTTAAAAAAAACTCCAATCAATTTGGCTTTTACAAAATGCTTTTTTTTAATCAGCTTTGAGATGATGCCAGTCCGAGCTGAGAGGGGGGGGCAAGAGACAAACAAGCCAAAATGAATGACAGGAATGTAACAAAAATAGCTGTCAGAGTATTTCACAGTGCAAAAATCTATAATAACTTACATGGGAATGAACATACAAAATATACACAATCTGTCTTCCCTAAACCCAAAAGATTATTAATAATATGTCTTACAGTGTGCAGCACATCCAAGACAAATCATCGTCATACAGATGAAGAGGAAGATGATTTATACTAAAATAAATAACAAACTTTAAAAATTACACATGAGAACATCATAGGACGATGATGTCATTCTCTTATATTGATTGTCACTCTCCGTTCCTTCCTCATTCCTGGCTAGCAACAAAAAAGTAGTATTGCAGTAGGTCCAAATGTCTGTTTTAGCTTGTGCATCTGATGCATTATCTGTTGGCTAAACTTCAACTTTGCAGCTAGTAGAGCTGCATCCTTCACTTTGATAGCTTAATTGATTTGATTTGGTGACCTAATTCGACCAATT
>NW_024041303.1:0-48985 GCF_014851395.1 Micropterus salmoides
TAAATTAGATGACTTACCTACTGCATAAAATTGTAAATGTTTTAATAAATACCTTACTTTCTCATTGAAATTTTGCATGCACATTTTCCAGTACCACTTTTTGACATGGATAATTGCCTCTTTGGAGATGTAAAGCATGTTCTGAAAATGTGCCACAGTGTGTTAAAATAATCACTTACTTTGCAGATATTCTGTATGAATATCAACCTGTCTACCAACTGAAATGGGTGTGTAGCTTTGGAGCTCTGAGCTGAAACGTACAAATCCCAGTTGGATCATTATGTCTTTTCACTATATGCATAATGGAAGTCATGGTTGTTGTTATGTTATGCCATAGTAGCAGCATAATGACACTGTGGTCAAATGTCTATATGTTAGGTAACTAGATATTTTTGTTTTATATCTTTAACTATCTATACATGATTCTAGGCAAATGTGTTCCTTTGGACCATTGTTTGTATGCCAGTAACTTTATTTCTTTTAGTTTTATTTATTTGTCACGCTCTCATTTTATCTGTTGTGTGGAGATAATGGATTTGATGAATGCAGGAGACCACATCATGAGAACAGTAGCTGCCTCTAACACTAAAATGAAAGAGGGAATGGCAGATTGAACTGTCTTTCACTGACACACACACACACACACACACACACACACACACACAGTAGACCCACCTGTTAAAGCCACTGCCAGCACGCACTGCAGGAACATGAACACATAAACACAGACACACAGACACTCACACACCGTCTTGGCCAAAGTGCACTTGATCACAGCCCACACATGGAGAAAACATACACATAGCTCCACTTGCCAAAAGAATCACAGGGTGTTTTGTGAGAGTAGTGGATGAGTAAGGCAGAGAAAAAAGGAAGTCAAAGCGTTTTATTGAGCAGAAAGGAAGAAAGGAAAAACACTCAGCCAGGTTCTTTGTTGTCTGCAGAGCAGAGCAAACTACATTGTGGTTGCTCTGCTCTGTCTTATACTTTTACACATTACAACAACTCTGCCTCCCAAAGCCATCTATCTTATGTAAGCGCTTTCACATCTGAATATTCACATCCTGCAATATGTTTCTGTTCCAGGTAGGAAAATGTGGGGCTAAATATAGATGGAGTGCATCTCTCTGTTTCTGTACTTCCATTTTACTTCTCTGTACCCTCCCAGCTAACCCTCACATCCACTCGCCTGAGTGAGCTGGTAAATAACCCCCTGCGCTCCTTATTCACCTTTTCACCTCTCATAAGGTTCAAGTATTGTGGCGCTGTGTGCTCAATGCGGATACAAGTCTGCCAATAACCTCCTGACCTTTTCCAGTGACTTGTGTGCGTGCGCACACACACACACACACACACACACACACACACACACACACGTCATGCCTTTGTATGGGCACCGCTCCAATCACAATGGCATAAGGCTAAAGCTCCTTGAGGAAAAGGATGTCCAGTGTGGACAAATGCATGCACGCACACACACACATACAAAGAAAAGCATATTGTGTACAAATCTCTGTGGACTTTCTTGCATCACCGCTTTTTGACCCCGAGGGAGAAGACTCCCTCTGTCATGATGGGGCCACAGTGAACATCATTCCCCACAAACATTTGAGTACATTTGTGGATACTGTACAGTACGCTCAATTTCCTAACTAGTGTGTGAAAAATGTCATATTAATACGTTCAATTAGCACAATCAAAACATGTTTTCATAATTTGCTCCCGGCTAATCCACATTATGGTGTGATTGCAGTTTCTGTTGTGTGAACATTTGCAGTATGTGTGTCTCTGCGGCAACAAATCCTAGGTGTAATTCACAGTTTAGAATGTTAGAAAGCTTTAATTATATGATAAGGTGGTGTGAACAACATACAAAATGCAAATGATCCACTTAAGACAGTTACACACGCAGGTACGCAAATGACGTTCAAACACAAATACAATGCTTGGAAGGTGTCCAAAATTCTTGACAAGTGTATTTGGTTGTTGTGGAACAACATGCTGCCCACTTCTGTATCTTGAATATGGGAATACTGTGTATGTGTGGGTGTGTTTGTGTGAGTGAAGTTAAATCATTCATAAAGCCTTCCCTGTGTAAAAAAAACATCAACCAAACTCTGTCAAACTCCCCAGTCTGGTTGGTGTGCATATATATTACATACAGTTGGGACAAAAAGTATTAATTCACATATTTTATTTAGTTGTTGTTTAACACCTCGGAGTTTTGAAGAAGGAAAGTTAATTATATTGCATTGTTACTATGGTGACAGCAAACCAGTTGATTTACCTCCTGCTGCCAGTGAGTTCAGTTTTGAGTGCGCCCATGGAAATGGAGTCTGCAGGTAGTGAATTACAGTGCTGGTAGATGCACTTCCCAGCCAATAACAACTTCAAATCGAACACATAATGTGGCTGGCTTTATTTAGCCAACCAGAGTATAACAGTCATGGTAAATAAATAAAATGAAAACCTGAAGAAAGTGCGGCGGCCGCTCAAAGTAGGGTACATTCATCACAAGTGTCTGACCCACTACTGTTCATCTGGCAGACCTGAAAAGGGGTTTAGGACTAATAACCTTGTGTCACACAGCAAAGATTTACAGGGACCTTTGAGCCAAGTTGTGGGAAACTATTATGCAAATTTAGCACATTATCTCGCCTTTCCTGTCTTCTCCATCACGAAAAACTGTCACTAATGTGCTCTGCCTGCTGTGTGGGCTACATACAGACAAGAAGAGACAAACAAATGCAAGCAAACAGGCAGACATGAGTAACTTAATGTTTTTTTTTTTTATATATCTGTCTCTTTCTCTTTGTCTGGCCGGGTCTTTCATCCTCACACATAGAGACACTTTGTCAGACTGATGTATACTCACGCAAACGCGTGGCATAAACAAAAAGACAGAGAGCAAACAAAAATAAAACTGAAAGATGCTCCTTTCGCTCTTGCATGCAACCACGTCTGTAGGGACAGTTATGCACACATGAACGTCCCCACAAAGCTGTACACACTGATGCATACAGGAAAAAATAATCATATAGCGGTGTGTAATCAGGTCTGTCTGCAGTCCTAATTAAACTCGTATCTGGCATTTAGTCACCCATGAGTAGCCAACCACACCAGGATAAACAAGCCCATTGGTGTCATATATCGGCAATAACAAGGTTGACGCTAAGGGAGGGACAGAGGGCAAGTCAGCATTGAGAGGTGAAACAAGAATAATATAAGACACCCACCACGTAGTTTGATTTTTACTGCCCCATAGCACAAAATGAAAAGGTTAACAATCCCCATCTTGCACCCACATGCTCACATGTTCAACTCCTCTGCGATGGAGGACTGCATGTCGAGTGAACAAAGGGACATTTCAGACAAGCCTTTTTTTCTACAGCAAATTGTTTCATTCCGTTCCGTCCCTTCAAAATCGTACAGAATGGACAATTAAAGCCTTGAATTTGCTTCCTTTAGTAACTCACACAGTCTTTAAATCAAATTCAGCTCTAGCCAGCATTACTCGTGTTCTATGTCACTCTAATTGCTCCCAGGAACAACACAAACTAGGAACAACAATCATATTGTTACATCTTTTCTTGTTTTTCTTGAAATAAAGTCCCTTACTCTCAAATCACTAAATCACAGTGATCATTATCTACAAAACACCTTGTGTTCTCAACATCAGTAAGGATATCAATAAGAACATCCCTTAAAAACCAATCTAATTATCCTCTCTGGACTACTTTGACACCTACAGATATACACAACCAAAACATTCTAACCAAACAATCCGTGTTACATATTTCACTCTTCATTGGAGCCATCAGAGTCCTGAATCCAAACTCTCTTCACTGTGTAAAGTCTTTCAGTTACCCAGGTCTGATAACCTGACGACCCGACCTTGTAGTCAGTGTTTTTTGTCCCCCGCTTGACCCCGCTCTACCATGCAATGGTTGCGTCTCAGATGACCATTCCTTTTCAGAATACCTACTCACTGCAGCTCCACCTCACAAGATCTATGGCTCACAGGTTTAACACTAGAACCGCCAACGGGTCAAATTTACCCGTGGCTGTTTTTTGATTGTATGTATCTTTGTTTCAATATAATATTCAAGTCCCCCAGTCTCTGACTTTTCCTAAAAGTGTGTTATGTAGCACCCCCTATTGTTAAAAAATGTCAAGATAAAGCCAGATTTTAAAAAATCGGCATTTATACCTATAAGCGCCAGCGGGTAAAATTTACCCCTATAGAGAATACAGTCATTTTAGCGCTGTTCATGACGCACGTTTAGATAAACATTCTATGTTGCTATAGGCAACGCCTTTCCCACTACAGGCATTACACTTGCTAAGCGCAGTGAGTGAAGGAGAGTCTGATGGTGGAGGCTGAGCGATGTGTCCTGGGTTGATTCTGCATCTGACGGGTCATTATCTGACAGCGATCCACCTGAATGAAGTAAATATGCATAAAAGCCGCTGCTTATAGCTTTTGTGTAGGCTACATGATCATCAGAACTAATGCTGCAGTAGACTAGTTTTTCGCTGCGATAGAGGTGTGTTCTGCGGTCCCTTCAAGAGAGCGTGCAGCTCCCTCGTGTGCTTTTTGACCGTCTATAACTTTTCCAGTGCTTTGTATATTTTAGTAAAAGTGATCATTATGTTTTTCCGTTGGGTAAAAATCTACTATGAATTTCGGAATTGATAGGCTAATAATCGTTTATTTCAAATAAATAGCCTACTTTTATTTGGACTTTCAAACTTTTGTAGCTATGTATTACTCTCTGGATGCCCGATGGAGTCCGAAAAAACAAGCAGAACAGTAAGAACTAGCTGACATTATGAGGCTATTATTATAACCGCCTATAAAACACTTTTTTGTAAATTGTATGATGCATTTAAATTCAAGCTGTGTTTAGAATATAACTAGGCTATAACATCTATAACAGCGGTGGTTCTATGCAGATCCTTGGCTTCTGGTTCAGTTGTCATTGAGTCAGCACTACCTATCCAGTCTGTGCTAAGTTCCACTGCTATGATAAACTGTCTTCATTCCAGATCCTTGTGCTCCTCTATAAGTGTAGCTTTCATGCAACTGGTACCCTGCAATTTGGCAGTTTCCCTTGTCTATTTCAAAGCTATATTCACCCTTCCAACAGCCATTACAAGTGAACACATCTTCAACTCTGTTTTGATTTTCTCCATCATCATGTCTTCGTCACATCTTTCCTCATTTGTCACAGGATAGAGTTCTTTTTTTCACAATGCTGTCAATGGCCATGATATTGTCGTATTCTATGTATTCTCTGTATTCTCTGTACTTGAATTAATTACTAATTGTACTAATTAATAGCTTCACTGGCCTTCCTACTCTGTAGAGGAATTCAGCCATTCTGGTCCACCACTTGAAACTCCATTCTGTACAGTTAATTGTTTCTGGGGTAGCTGACCTTTACCTCTGCTGTGTGCCTGGGTTTAGGAAAGATGTATGGGGACGACATTGCAAGTGGCTCCACAGTCTATCTGGAAGTTAACCAGTTTTTTGTCTTCCATCATTCCTGCAAAGAGTTGTTGATCTTGACGATGGCTCTCTTTCATTTGGTTACCATCTCATTGTCCCCATTTACTTCTTTTATGTTCATAGCACACTGTCCTGCTCTGAGAAAACATACAGGCTTACCTTTCCTGCTGTTGTGTTCTTGATTTGCATTTTACAGCAAAAATGATTCCCACTAAATCTTTTCATTTTCTTTTTTTGCCAAAAACGGAGCATTTGTTCTTGCTTCTCTCATGTGTTTTAACACACAACTTACAGTAGATCTTGTTGTCTTTGCCTTTCTTTGCGTTCTGTTTCAGTGCATGGACTTTGGCTAACTGTTTGTCCTTGCAGTGTTTTGCTTTTCTCCCTTGACAGCTCTGTAGCTCTACATATTTGCAGGAATTTATCAAGTGTTATATTCTCGTCCCTGAGTAATCTCTCCCTCATTGCAGAGCTATTTGTACTATTTGTTCTTCTCGCTGACACACTGTCACTCGTCAGAGTATCCAACAGCTGTCTACGCTCTCCTGTGAGATAACAGAACAGCTTGACTGTCATACTTTCTTCTGCATCGGGCATTGTAAGGTCCGTGTACAGTGTAACCTCCTCCTTTTAACACTTCCATGTATTACATGATTGGTGGGGTCCAAAACGAGTATTGCCAGAGATTTCCAACATCAGCTACTTTTTCCGCTCACCTGTTGTGATGTTCTGTTAGCCAGTTGACTTCCCAAAGCTAATTAGCAAGGTAGCAGCTCTTGTTTACATCAAACCCTGTCACCATGTTTTATTCTCTTCCGTTCTCTCTAAACAGTACAGAATAGACCATTAAAGCCTTGAACTATTTACTCAGTCTTCACATTAAATTTAGTGCTATTTAGTATTACTTGTGTTCATTGTCACACTCTGATTGCTCCCCTGAATAACACAAACTAGGAACAATTATATTGCTACACAAATGAAAAAGCAGTACTTGTCCACTCGACTGAGAGTTTCTGTTTGAATGAATACATTTTGTTCTCTGATTAGCTAGCTTGCTTGTCTCTGTTGTGACTTTATTGCTTGCTGTAGGTCAGTGAAGCGCAAGCAGACAGCAAGAGGTATTATTGGTATTGTTGCATTTGCTCGATGGTAAAGGTCAGGAGGTCACGCATATACATTTAGCTAACACTTTTATCCAAAGCGACTTATATAGAGGTCGCACGCCTCTGGAGCAACTAGGGGTTAAGTGTCTAGCTCAGGGACACATGGTGGATGGGTCACAGTGAGGATTTGAACCTAGGTCTCTCACACCAAGGGCATGTGTCTTATCCACTGCGCCATCACCACCCCAAGCCAAGTTGTCAAGTCTTGGTTATATTAAGTGTCCAATCTCTTTTTATCCAAAATATCTACAATAATTGTACTCATTTCCGAGGCATTTTTCAGGATATTCAGGTAATAAGGTTCTCCAGTAAACCCCTGCTTGATCGTCGTTGCTCCTAACCAGGTGCCACTTGATCACTCAAGCTCTTGTGTAACCTGCATGATCTCTGTTTCCCTGTTCTTGGTTTTCCCTGAGTAACCCTGTTTGTCTATCTGTCTCTCCCCAGGTTCACTCACCCTCGTTCTCTGTCAAGTCAGCTGGGCTCGCTCACCTGCCCTCTCCCCTTGGACTTCCCCCCACGCCGTCCTCCCAGCTCTCCCTCGTGCCTTCCCAGTCAGCCTGCCACCACCACACTCCTCCACCAACCCCCTGATCAGTTCTCCCGTGCCTCCTCTCTTCCTTGGCCCCCAGTGTCCCTCGGCTCTCTGGTCTCAGTCTCCTCGGTTCCCCATGCCTCCGTTTCCCCGGCATCCACCTCTCCCTCAACTCCTTTTTTCCCCTAATAAAACCTGTTAATCTTGAGCGTTGCATTTGGGTCCACTCGGTCCACACAACTCTTATGTAGTCGGACGGGCTGTTGCCTGAAAACTTCCCTTATTTTCAAATCCCAATGTTGTTCGGTATGTGGCTGTGTAGTAGAGATGTTACTTGACAGTAAGATAATCTTTAAAGGTGGGCTAAAGTGAAATAACACTAATTCTTAGCATGGCGAATGACTGGATTGGACAGGGCATAGTGAAAGGAATGAGCGAGACCAACAGCCCCATCAAAACATGGTAAAACAAGGAAATGATGTACAAAAACAATATTCTGCATGAGCGTTAGGTTAAAATGGTTTGTACAGTATACTGTAGGTTTACATTGTCCAACTTTACTGTGGTATATTTTACCTCTTTGCTGAACTGTCAATGACAAAGTGATTATACTGTGCATAAATTGTGACCAAGTCTCTCTAGCCAATTAGCATTGTGCTGCCTTCAGGTGGTTGAAAATATCAATTTGAGTTGAGAATGGACAAACAAAATAAACACGGAGCTAAATGTCACTGGTGATGTTTATTTCATTACAGTGTGTCTGTTGCTGTGGATACCTTGTTAACAGAGTGACTTTGTGACTAAGCTATCGCAGACAACTTGACTGATATGTGTTTGTTGTTGTTTTTCATGTGAGCTACATTCTCCAATTGTCTGACTGCCCTTGTGCTTACCTGTTCATTCTTCTGCTGCAATTTTGCAACACTGCTCTTCAGTCCCTGCCTGCATGCATATCCCTTTGCTCTCGCCAGCATCCTAGCATCCACCTGTGAGCATTGTCTCTGTGGGAGATGTGCATTTCTTCGTGTTCTATACGATTAGAACTTTGATACAAAAATAAATGTATTTTATTTTAATAAATACATTTAAGATACCTGATAAGATACTTCAAAATATAAAAATCCTATGCCATTGCCTTGTGCATCACCATGGATTCAACTGAAGGTGAGCAGACACAAAAAGCATATGATGTAAAAAGACCACAGAAGCAATTGGAGAGCAACATCTTCAACCACTTTGTTTAAGTAGACCATCAGATGCTCCAAGTACTTGTACAAGTTTAAGTTAATATCAATAGAAAAAAATATTGGTTTTAAGAAACAGGCTTAAAAATCATACATTTGGAATTTCTTCAATTTTATAAAGCAGCACGGTGTACAGAAAGCTTTTGTAGCCACAGATGATGCACTGAAGGATCTAGTGGAGCATGCTTGGTAATATGATTAAAAGCAGACAAAACAAGGCTGTTCTTTGTCATGTGTGAGTAGAAGCACATTAAAGTTATTGAACGGGACCATGTTAAGTATGATTTTACTGTATGTAGTTGAACTATTTTTGTCTAGCAGCAGAATACTGCACAAGGTGAAGATTTATAATGGCCACAAATCACAAAAACTACTACACAGAAATAGTCAAATCATAGCATTATAATAGAAATGCAAATACTAATGATGCCGTCCATGAACCAGCGATTGTTTTGCCAGCATTGAGAAGAGGATGTTTAGGATATTAACCCTTTTTCTTCCGATACGCACATCACATGCTGATTGGTTAAGCTCTATTCCATAAAATCAGTGTCAAGCATAGCAACAGAGACAAAACAGAACGTCTGTTCTGACGCGAGGCGGTCGTAGAGTGCAGGGTGGTTTGGCAGGTAGCAAAGGTGATGCAAAATCCAGACAACTGCGCACAGAGAGAAAAATTTGTTAGCGCAGGGGTATCCACAATCAAAAAAGGTTTCACTAGAACTAGGAGGTTTGGCCAAGAGTATGTTACCCTGTAAGTGACTAAAACAAACTGATGCTGGCTACCTGGATCACAGGTATACTTGTGCTGGGGCTTGATTAGAAGATCCCTTGCAGCTGCGCTGGAGAACCAGGTGCCTTGGAGAAAACCACGCCTGCCCACACACATACAGGTGCTGGTCATAATTAGAATATCATCAAAAAGTTGATTTATTTCAGTAATTCCATTCAAAAAGTGAAACTTGGATATTAAATTCCTTCCTTCCTTCCACACAGACTGATATTTCAGATATTTCATTTAATTGTAATGATTAAAACTGACAACTAATGAAAATCCCAAATTCAGTATCTCTAAAATTAGAATATTAAGACCAATACAAAAAAAGGATTTTTAGAAATGTTGGCCAACTGAAAAGTATGAACATGAAAAGTATGAGCATGTACAGCACTCAATACTTAGTTGGGGCTCCTTTTGTCTGAATTACTGCATCAGAGAACATAACTTTGGACCACTCAGCAGCAGTCCAGTCCTTTTTGTCTTTAGCCCAGG
Source organism: Micropterus salmoides (assembly GCF_014851395.1). Classification (NCBI taxonomy): domain Eukaryota; kingdom Metazoa; phylum Chordata; class Actinopteri; order Centrarchiformes; family Centrarchidae; genus Micropterus; species Micropterus salmoides. The sequence continues at coordinate 9,725 of NW_024041303.1, forward strand.
CAAGACGCTTCTGACGCTGTGTCTTGTTCAAGAGTGGCTTGACACAAGGAATGCGACAGCTGAAACCCATGTCTTGCATATGTCTGTGCGTGGTGGTTCTTGAAGCACTGACTCCAGCTGCAGTCCACTCTTTGTGAATCTCCCCCACATATTTGAATGGGTTTTGTTTCATAATCCTCTCCAGGGTGCGGTTATCCCTATTGCTTGTACACTTTTTTCTACCACATCTTTTCCTTCCCTTCACCTCTCTATTGATGTGCTTGGACACAGAGCTCTGTGAACAGCCAGCCTCTTTAGCAATGACCTTTTGTGTCTTGCCCTCCTTGTGCAAGGTGTCAATGGTCGTCTTTTGGACAGCTGTCAAGTCAGCAGTCTTCCCCATGATTGTGTAGCCTACAGAACTAGACTGAGAGACCATTTAAAGGCCTTTGCAGGTGTTTTGAGTTAATTAGCTGATTAGAGTGTGGCACCAGGTGTCTTCAATACTGAACCTTTTCACAATATTCTAATTTTCTGAGATACTGATTTTGGGGTTTTCATTAGTTGTCAGTTATAATCATCAAAATGGAAATGAACACTTGAAATATATCAGTCTGTGTGGAATGAATGTATACATTATACAAGTTTCACTTTTTGAATGGAATTACTGAAATAAATCAACTTTTTGATGATATTCTAATTATATGACCAGCACCTGTAGATGCGCACACACAGTACACTACAGGCCTCAGATAAAACACAATCAATTGCAGGTAGTCAGTCATTGCTTATGTTAGCTTTCACACAAGGTCCAAAGTTAGCACTTGCCACTTGACAAATGCACGTAAAAAAATACATAGGTGAATAAAATAAATGATGTCAGCCACCATCGGTGTGTTTGTGAAATTCACCTACTTCACTACAAAGACATATTTTGACTGAGTACGCTTTGTTTTGCATTGACTGCACACTGGTGGCTGCATGTAATGTATTACCATCAATTATTGTTTCACAATTCTTTGATTGACCCTCACTGTCCACCATCACTACAGTTATCTAGCTAGTTCAGTGTTTCCGCTGGTGATTTATCACTGGTAAGCTCCACACAACTCTGCTGTGAAGAATGCAGGAGGATGCTGTAGTAACATGAACAGGAACTTTCAGTCTTTCACTTTTACTTTCAGTAAATATAATGCTTAAATAGCCATATTACGACTGACTGAAGTAACTTAACTGGAGCCGCTGTTAGGGCAGCTTGTGGCAAGGGCTAATAAAACTATAGCCTAGTTGTCAAGTTGGGGCTGACATTGTAAGCGGCTGCTATTAAGCCTGTGCTGCTCCAGATTGGGCTTTGCTTGGGGCAAGGCTGATTGACATATCAGCCAGCACAACCAAACTACATTATTGTCATGCTCCGTGATAATATGTCTAATATTGCAACATGTGTGCACTATTATTGGCCATGCACATCCTACTGGTTTGGGAACAATACTGATATGGAAATGTGTGCAATCTGTGGATATGGAGCGTGCCTGGCCATGACTAAGCAAAGCTTCGTGAGCTGTGCTGGCCTGATGGAGAGGCCGAGTTGGCTAGGCTGCTGTGGCCATGGATGTGTAAGTATGGGCATCTATTATTCAAGACATAATTATGCAGTGGGACGCTTTGTCAGCCAGTCAATCAGAACCCAGCTTTTCATTAGGCTGCCTGTCATCGCTGTGTGCTGGAGGCATGCCTCTCACACACATTATACGTGCGTGACACACACCCACACATTGACAAACAGACACATAGGTACATATGCACACACTATTCTCTCTGTCAATATATCATTACAAAAACAGGAGGAAGCTTCTAGAAAAAAGTGTCAGAATGACAATTACCCCTTCCTCTCATTTTCCTACTCTTTCGTCCAAGAGGCCCCCACTGATATAAATGTCAAACGAGACTGATTGGATTATGGCAGTGTGAAATCTTAGAAAGTCAGAGTGAGAGGGAGGAGGGGAAATGAGAGGGGAGGAACAAATAGAGGAGCCACTGAGGGAGGGCAAAGGGGATGGGGAGGTGGCAAATAGGTGAGGAGGCTGGCTCCTTATAGACTGCACACACTATCTTCCAATATTGCAGTAGATTTTTTTTAACTGGCGGAATTGTGTACAACATACCATGATGGTTTTGAACTTTTATTATACACTGTAAGGACAATGATAATGAAGAAAAATAATTATCTTAAATTTACTTTTACAATATAGCTATTTATGTGACTACATGCTGTATGCATGATGCATTAATCACTCACTCTCACTAGTTATGCTGGGTACACACCAAAGGATTTTTTACATCTTATAAGATTTTCAAAATGTGATAGACCACAAACATGAGGAGAAAAAATCCTAAATTTAACCGTTTTGCTCCTATAGTGTGTGGTGTGCCATGATGTGACAAAGACAGCACACCACACACAAACAGATTTTCAACCCGAGTCTAGACTGTGAACACAGGAAATCTCGCAAAATCTCGTGAAACTTCACGAGGGCGCCTCCGACGTTCTTCCGATCAGGTTCGGACACTCTTAACACACCTCACAACAAGGGAGAATCTGATAAGATAATCTGTAGAACCATCAAGATAATCGGGACATAGCTAGGATTGTCGGAAGGGGGGAAATCGGCCCAAAATCAGCCCAATTATCTTTTGGTGTGTACACAGCATTACCTGTAAATACATCATTATTTTCTCCCATACAGGATGAGTTGTGCACAAGGTAAATACCTGTGTCATTAGTGTTTCCAGTTAAGAGAACAAGTGATTAAGTTGCCCCTTATTGCCAATAGAATCCTGATTTCAGCTCAGACTCCCTCAGTCAAGCACATTAGCTGGATGAGGTAGATAACAGGATAAGTGAATGAAGCTGATCATAAAACTGGCTTAATGTCTCAGCAAATGAATCTCTATGAGCGCTGACATTGTTACTTCACCCTATTAGACCATCACTGAGAGGACCAAAGCACCCAGAACTTTCCAAGTAACTATTTTTCAAGGAACTAAAATGTTTCTTCAGCCCATTGTTGTCTGCATTTCCATCGCGGTCTAAAGACATTTTTTATCAATAATTTGTCACAGCTGCATGACTCTGTTGTTTTAACTTTAACACACCAACTACATAACATAAGGCTTATTTTACCCTATGCAGTCTCACCTGTTTTTGATGAACTCACCGGTTTATATTGGTGAAACTGACAGCCACTACTTTCTCAGAGTGTTGTAAATATTAGAATGTAGGTAACATAAGCAAAAGCATTACATGCCTTTTACATAGTAGTATATAATTATAGTATACTTTAAGCATGTACTTAACGCTAGCTTTTGTCTATGGTAACAATAGCTTGACATGCTAAAGCCTTTAACAACCATTTCATTCAACATCATGTGGGCATCTGTGTTTTCCTGTAACCCAGCAATGCATCCAGATCCAAGCGATTTGCTGGTCCGACGGTCAAAGCTTAACCAATCAGACATGTTGAGTGCAGCAAGCCCCACCCCAAAGTTCCTGTACTACTTCCCACTCACTTCATTTAACCTGCAGTGGAGCTTCTCCAAAGGTTCCTAGTCCCAGGGAAAGGTTTTTGGGGTGGAAACACTCTTTCTGTTACTGTTTTTTGAAAATGCCAAAAGAACATGGTGTGACAAAAAGGGCAGGGAAGAGAAAGGCAGGCAGATGGTCAGAGACTTCGTGAGAGGATGACTAAGAAGAAAGGGCAAGACAGTGCGATGGAGAACCGAGATACATTTGGCCAAAACATGATTTTATTATATGCATTAGGAGAGAGGAGATAGTTGAAGACAGGAAAGAACAAAGTTGATGATTTCCCAACACAGAAAACAGTCTGATGAAGACAGAGAGCATGAACTGCTGCTGTAGCGACTGTAGTTTGCATGTGTGTCTCATAAATATGTATGTCTACATGTTTGTGAGCTTTTGAATGTTGACTCTGCTTTTGACCAAGACGTCTCATTACGAAATGTGATGGTTGGTGGGGATAGGAGGAGGGGGTCCACACTGTAGACCTCGGGATCAAAGCCACCAGCATGTACTTAAAAAAAAAATCAGCTCCACTCCACTCCAGAGAGGAGCGGCGCGCAGTAATGATGTTGACTCAAGTCTGATCCCTGTGTACACTTCCTCCTCGCTCGGCGTGCCTAGAGAGGGAGGTTTGTGTTTGTGGATGTTTCATTTCGAGGAGGAGTGTGCATAATAAGCAAAGTGACAGGGGACTACAGTGAGATCTACAGTACACCAAGGCCGTCAGAAAATGTTTGAATAATGTTGCCTAATTGGTGCCCGATATGTTTGGGAGCAAACAAGAGTAAAGAGAGCAGTTAGCTATACTTAGCAACAGTTTAGTCAGTCACAGAGTGGCTCACAGTTTCAGATTGGCCCACTGAGGAATGTTTGTGTTTAAAAATACAAAAACAAATATAGCTCATGTGTTTGCCTTAGCCTAATGTTTATATTACAAGAGTTTGTGGAAAGAAAGACCTCCATGTGAAATATTGTAAATGGACTTACTGTATTTGCGTCCTAATTCACAGCTTCCTTATTGTAGCATTGCACCAGAGCATTTCCCCACCGCTCATTCCCAGTCTTTCCCCCAACTTCTCCTCTGCCTCAGAAAAGCAAATGAACAATGAATTATAAATCTTTGGCTGTTAAACAGTTATTTAAATTGTCGACAGATTTATTTAATCAGTGGAAGACAGAGCCAACAACACATGAGCTGGCTGCCTGCAGGTATGTGTGGATGCTAATCATGAGTGTATTTAGAAAACGGGAAAAGCAGCTTCATTAGCCAAGACGTTTAACAACAGAGCAGGAGAAGAAGAGGGCACGGCGGGCAACGTGCGGGAAATGCTGGAAGAGAATGGTAGAAAAAAGGAAGAAGTGACAGTGTAGGAGTGTCGAGAAGGAAAGAGGGAAGAAGACTGAATTTCATGACAGCTTTTGATGACAAAATTGGATGTTGTGTGAAAAAAAGACTTTAGGGCGGACACCACAAAGATGACGACAGAGATAACAATCTAGCCTCAGCTCAAAGACATGGACACTTGTCTGCTGTTATTGGTATCGATTGAATAAAAAAGTTTAAAATATAATTTTTTTATAACGGAATGATAACGGAACATCTCACCATTTTTTTGCATGCTATATGCTGCATACACAGTAAAAAATCCTCTACTATAGAACTACAGTAAATAGTAAGAAAGAACAGTAAGAAGTAAAAGGAAATGGGCCTTGTTAAGTGTTAAAGCGTGAGCTGCCTGGTGTGGTTGCAAAAGGGATTGATGAGAGCAGAGCTGTGGCCCAGAAAACTAAAACATAGAGCAAAAATACACAAAATGCTCTGTAGATCTCAAGAGAACTACATAACTGGATGATAATTCTCTGTGCTAATGACTACAAGGGACTTCTTCCATATTACGACATTTGATCATTTGTTAATATATAAATTAAATATAATAAATATATTAATTAGTCAGATACATTATATTTATCTGATCAGTGTGGAAGTACACTTTCACGATTAATATTTAAAGGAAGTACTTTAGTACTAAAGGGGTAATATGTAGTTTTCAGCGGCCACTAGCGGTGGGGTTTTAAGATTGCAACCAGGTATGTGCTTGTACTTGCTTGAACTCATGAGCGGGAAAAATGCAATGAAGGTGGAAATACCGGCATGCCCATTGTGGCTTTTCTCCTGACACGTTAGGGCTCTGTTACGTCAACGTTCCCAGATCTGAGATCCAGATCAACACCAGCTCCATACCTTTCATTCAGCACAGCGAGCTGCATATTGCCACAATCGGCCCGGAAAAAAAGGCAGTGTGGAAGCGGCTATAAAAACAGTTTCGCACAACATGCTTGAGCTAACATTACTATCTGTGTATCTTTCACCAGAGGCTCAGCAATGTGAGCACAGCAAACTTACATGTAACAAAACGCTTAGTGAGCTGGACTGAATATTATAAATGAGATTGTTGCTACACTTTATAACAGTTAGACCGCAGTAAGTAACTTTACTGTAACGTTAGTGGATGGGCCTTCCTCTGTTTTATTGCAGTATCCTATTGTATATTATGGGGGTCAAGTTAGTTACAGTGACTGAGACGGTGGAGAAGCTGTTTACCTGAGTATCAGAAAATCAATAAATCTAAATTGAACATTACGAAACAAACAGTGGCAGGTTTGAGCTAATGTAGCGTTAGCTAGCTGCCCTTGGCTTGCATCACTATAGGCTAGTATACAAATCGCTCCACATTTGCTTTTTACTGATACCGGTGGTACACAGGATAGTAATATGGGTCGGGTTGGTGAAGCAATGTGGAAAGTGATACAACCTTGCGCCGGATAACAATAGTTACATATTGTAACTCCAGATTCTATGAGTATAGGCACAGCCCTCTAAGGCCATCGCTATTGGGTTTAACGCCAGATCTGGACACCCCAGAAAGAGAAGTGCAGGAACTTCCTGTGTGCTGAGATGACAGGAACCTGAAAATACGTGTCCTTCAGGTCGATGGAGGTCAGCCAGTCCCCCTGGTGCACACACTCCAGGAGAGGCGTGGGTGGGCATAGACCAAATTTATCAGTGCCGCACAGACGCGCGTAGTAGGTAAACCCAATAGCGATGGCCTATACGAAATAGAACGATAGCATGTGCTTCATTTCTAAGTGAGGTTAGAGGGAAAGAAAAGGACCCGGTCAGCTACAGGCCGGCCAAAGCCCTGACCACCACATCACCTAGTGACAGAATGGTGGGACACCCCTGAGAAGGTCACTGGACCAATAGGGGCTTGGCAACACCTGGACTGCGCTGACTGCTCACTGGAACGTCAGGCACTGCCAGTGTATGTTCCCCCTCTACACCCAGTAGTCACCAGATGCTCACTTTTCAGACCCTAGGTCGCACTTGCGAGCTGGAGAAGGGGCCCGACATATCCAAGAGACAGAAAAGCACAAACAGGCACAGTAAGGGCCAAGATGCCATTGTGCAGATCTCTTCGACACACACCCCGCTGAAAAAGGGTCGTAGACACTTCCACAAGTGGAATGTGCACGCACCGCTAAGGGTGGGTCTGTTCCCGCCTGTGTACAGGCTTGGGAGATTCACTCACTAAGCCAGCTGGCCAGGCTCTTCTTGGACAGGGTTTTACTGACTGCACTGAAACAGACGAACAGCTGACCAGTGCATCAAATGGGGGCTGTGTGCTCTACATAGGACGTTAGCCTAGCACACATGGACACAACAGATGCATTCTCACCTCCTTGCACCCTAAGTGGGGTAGGGGGGTAGAAAGCATCCAGATTTATTGTCCTGGAACAGAACATGCTCCTTATGTTCTTAAGAACAAAGGAGGTGTGTTGTCTCAATCTGGCTGCACTGTGGACACCAAGAACCAGCATGCAGCTGGGGTGAACCAACAGGCACACAGCTCACTCACCTTCTTAGCAAAGGTGAGAGCAAGGCGCAGGGCTGTTCAAGAGAGAGCATTTTCAATGAGGTATGCTCCAGGGGCTCATAAGGTGCAGATATTAGAGCCACCAACACAAGCAGCAAGTCCTACTGAGGCGCCGAGAGACACGACACCAGTTGCTGTCTTCTTACACCCTGCAGAAAGCGTATCATGAGGGAGTAGGTGAAGACTGTTCTGTCACCAAACCCCTTGTGACAGGAGAGATAGTTGCAGCGTGACAGCCCCTTCTCCATCAGACCATGCAGAAAAGAGAAAACGGATTCCACCGAACAGGTGGGCAGATCCGTCTCCCTTACAATGCATCAACGCTGAAAGCCCAACCAATTAGCTTTACAGCAATACGTGGTGGAGACTGCCCGCCGCTTGGATGGTCTATGCCTCAGGTCCTCAGCGGATAGACCAGCCTGAGTCTGCCTCTCCACAATTTTAGGAGAAAAACCTGGAGAGGCTGGTCCAACACCAGTATTGTGCATATGAAGCCTCACCCTTGTGACAGAGCCCCCCAGACCATAGGTACAGGCCAGGGCTCTGTCACTGTAGGCTGCGTCACTTCTACCAGAATGATGAATGACCTCCTCACCTAACTGGAGGGATGAGATGGGGGGGACGCAAACAGCAGCCCTTCTCGCAATGGCGCGTGTGTAACGCGTCCATCCCCAAGGGTGGGCTGTCCTGTGGCTAAAATGAGAACCACAGCGGGCAGCGGGTGTTGGCAAACAGATCCATCTCCGCTCTCCCGAAGCAAGCTCAGATCTGCTGAACCACATTGTTGTGCAGTCTCCACCCGCTCGGCTGGTGGCCAACCCTCAACATGAGGTCAGCCACCGCTGTTCTCCAAGCCTGGGACGTGAAGGGCTTTCAGAGACAGCAGGTGTTCTGATGCCCACATCTATAGGTTCCCTGCCAGCGCCAACAGATCCATGGATTGGACTTCGCCCTGTCTGTTGATGTACGCGCTGGAGGAAATGCATCACCACACTAGAAACACAACCTGGAGTGGATTGTGATGTGTGGTGTGTGGCCCCCTCGGCTCTCCTCGGGGAGCCACAACACTCACTGTACACCCCTGGCAGGTCCCTCCCCATCCAGTGAGAGACTTATCTATGAAGACTGACACGGATGAAGACACCCTGCCGAGCAGCACCCACGCTGCCAGACAGTGAGAGACCCCCAGAATCGCAGGTCTGAAGGTGCTCCCTGGTGTCTTTGAACACACCACAGCTTGCTGCTCCAATGACGGCTCAACGCGCAACAGTGTCACCGTGAGCGCATCGTCAGTGGAGCAGTCAATATCAACACAGCTGCCGAGTGAAGCCGAGTCAGGACAGGGCATCCTCCTCTCCACTGCAGCGAGCTGTTGCTGGGAGAATGAGCCGCTGTTCACTGTGGTAAAGTGCCAAGGGCGCACCGCTGGAAGAGACATGTTGTCTGGTTGTGTCTCTCCGGCTATCTGACCTAGATTGGTGTTAGCTCGACTCATGCCGTCGCAGCTAGTCAGCTGAACGCTGCGCTGGTCGGTTAAGTATATGTTGACAATGTGGTTGTGTGTTTTAGGAAATTTAGGATGTAGGCGACCCATTGCGTGGGCAGGACTGCTGGCTAGCAAGGAGGAAGCCCAGGTCCTACTACCGTCTTGCTCGGATGCCACCAGGAGAGTGATGTGGGACATGGGCTCCTGTCCCAGCGGTTTGAATAGCGCAGCAAAGACCCAGGCCCTCCCACTGTCTCTCTCAAGCTTAGCAAGGAGAGCGGTGTGGGCCATAGGTCGGATCATTAGCTTAGCATCGGTGAACGTGCAGTTTTGTGGAGACTGAACTGAAGCGCGTTACGCACCGAGCCGAAGATGGAGGGGGTTCGGTGGGGAGGAGAATGCTCTTTAGGAATGTACTGTATTTAACCAGTTGAACATTCACAGCATTTTCAGTGTGTACAGCAGCACATGAAACACAAATAAATGCATGCTGGACACATAATGGAGGGAGGTGGTCTGGTGGTGTGCATCAGCCTCTGTCCCTCTGTCACCCTTCTATTTTTCTTTTTTTTTTTAAATAAATATTAAGGCTTACACTTTTTCCAAGGGCTGCAATCGAAAAGGCCGTGGCGTCCTGGAACGCACAATGGGCCGTTTTCGAAAGGTTGAACTGGCCGGAGTTGGAAAAGGCCGACCGGGCCTTGAACGCACCACAACCGGTGTGATTGTGGTTGACACGTCACCCAGTGTTGACGTCAGCCTCAAGCTCACAGCTTCCCTGTGAAGCACTGGCAGGTAGACAGCCTCACCTGCTGCAACAGACGCTACGAGCCGCTCGTGGAGGAAACGAAAACAACCAAAGCAGCGAGCGATCTCTTTCGTCCTGCTATACCGAGAGAGACCTGACTTTGGCTGTCTCTCTCCGGCTATAGCGGACTAGCCTAGCTGCGCTGTGACCCCTTGACAAAAGAGATGCTAGCAACGCACCCGTGCGAGTCCTCGTGGGCGCGCTGGGAATGCAGAGCTACAGTAGACTGCTGCATTGCCCAGTTTCCACGGTAAGAACAGCTTGTTTCTCACGTCGTGGAAGCGGACCATTCTGGCCGCGCAGACTCGGCGGTCAGGTTAGTGAAGTGGACGCCCGGGCCTCACCCACCGTCTCACTCGGTTCGCGGGGGCGTCGGTGAGCGCAGTGGCGTGTTCAACACGCTAGCTCAATGAGATGGGGTTGGTGGTGGGGAATTAGCACTTTTAAGAATGTAATGTGTTTCTAATAACATTCACAAGCATCACCACAGTTTACACACAAGCCGCAGGTCGGCTGGCGGGGGGGCCTGGACTCGTCTGGCCAGGACATGTGTCACCTCGCCCGGGTGCAAAGATAATTTTTTTAAAAGTGCGACTCCATCCGTGGAGTTGGTGAATTCAGTGAGCAGTTCGACTTTTGTTGAAAAAAAAAAAGAATGCTGAGGCAATAGGGACACTGCTATTTATACATCACGCACGTGTTGGTAGCAAAGTCCTATTGGTCGGCCACGTGCACAATAAAATTTCAGTGGGCAAGTGCGTGCCTATAATTGGAGGAGGTAGTACCCATAGAGTCCAGTAGAGGGCGGAGCCTGTGTGAGATAGAACCGGCTTTTTCAACAGAAGCACAGTGGCAAACCACACTTTGGAGAAAAAACAGAAAATTTTACAGCCCCCGACCCATAAACTGAAGACTGATGTCAGCACGAGATGGAACAGTGCTTATGAAATGCTACTGCGGTTTCTTGAACAGCAGCCTGCCATTTGTGCAGCGCTGTTGTCTCCCAAAGTAAGAAAGAGTAGCACAGATGTCTTCACATCAAATGAGTCTGATATTGGGAACGCTGAAGAAATTGTGCAGGCATTGAAGTCGATGCAAGTGCCAACCACTGTGATGTCTGAGTAAAAGAATCCGACTCTCTCACTTGTAGCACCGCTGCTCGCACAGTTGTTGCATGACACATAGGACAACACCGGTGACACAGCGTTGATCAGAGACATCACACAAAGATCAGGATCTGAAAAAGAGATATGCCAGTGCAGCAGAGAAGAACATGGATACAGTACATATTTATTCTCTCCTTTGGGCGAAAGGCGGGGTACACCCTTCACAGGTTGCCAATCCATCGCAGGGCCACACATAGACAAACAACCAGGCACACTCACAGTCACACCTAAGGACAATTTACATGTCTTTGGATGGTGGGAGGAAAAGCACCCGGACAGAACCCACACAGACACGGGGAGAACATGCAAACTTCACACAGAAAGGCCGGGCAACCCAGGGTTTGAACCCGCGACTATCTTGCTGTGAGGCGACAGCGCTAACCAACAACATGAGTACAACATTTATGACAGGTTCATGAAAGTGTTGGTTAGTCGGCTTGACAATCACATTTTGCAGCAATAAAATGATGTGACATGAAGAAACAGATGTTGACAAAGTTTTCTTTTGGGGACATAATTTGAAGTTGGAAAAAAGGTAATAATTTGCAATATATTACAGAATATTGCAATATGTTTAAAATCGCAATAATATCGTATCGTGACCTAAGTATCATGATAATATCGTATCGTGGTGCCTCTGGTGATTCCCACCCCTAGTATTAGCATGATTATAAATGAGTGGTAAATAAAGGCCAGCTTTGCGCTTTCTTGGAGATGAGTTGTTATTTGTGTGAGAGTTGAAGTGTTTTCTGGGGTGGAGGTATGTTATCTTTTCACATCGCCTGCCATTGGGGCCACAGTGGTGCAATCACGTCTTGTTCTACAAAACACCTTAATGTGTGGGATGTGTGAGAGACGGCCTTTATCGCTGATAGGCTAAGGTCCTCAAATTCCACTGGAAGCCATGAGAAGCATACTTACTCTTGTGTTTTGCTGGCAACATCTTGATTATTAGCTAGTAAACAAGATACTTCAGATGTGATGCGTAAAAAACAAATGTTTCAAATGCACGCATGGTTATTTTTTGTTCGCTTTCCTCCTAAGTAGTGACATCACTGACCGAAGGGGGACACGCGCGCACACACACACACACAGACACACACACACACACACACACACACACACACAAAAGTCGGGTTGATCCCCGGTACTAATTTGGATTCGCCCGTTTGAAAAGAGAGTATACCAAATGCATTACATCTGTGTTTAAACATGTATTTAGGTTACACAAACAGTCCACTCACTTAACAACATGGCGATGAGTTAAAAGTAATAGCCCATGACTTATTGTAAACGATATTGAAATAGTGTTATTTTCCAAAACAAACACCGCGTCACATCCGTACCATCGTTTGGCTCGATTAGGAAGCGATAGGCTAGTGTTATTTTATGTTTGTTTTAAACTCTCAGTAACAAAAAATTATTCAGATGTGTGTGGGAGAATAGGCTGGGATCACAGCTAGACCCTTCAAACGCTTACAACTGTCTATAATTGGTCAGTGGAATTAATATTAATACATACTGACTGTGGGAAGAAAAGGATGCAAACTCTGACAGAGGAGCTACACAACGAGATTTAACTCAGTGGTTAAACTGTCATATAACACAAAACAGATGGCTCTCACAAGATGTTTACAAACGCGTGTGTGATTATTTAGCATTCTTGTTTTAAACCGATTATGCATGAGGAGACCAAAACATAAGGCTCTCGAGAAGTGACGTCAATCGATATGCATATTATTACAGGGTTGATATTATTGCTTTGACGGGTGCAAGAATAGGATATGTCCCCCTCATCATATAGACAAGTTTTCTAGTTATCCATCCTTAATGTGTTATGTGTATGATTTCTGCGAAGTTTCTCATGGAGGGAGAGATCAATACGCCTATCAACCTGCTGAAAGCAGGCACCTATCGGCCTGCGCTGAAAGAGCGAATCTAGAATGTAGAAAACCTAACATCCGTCTGATCAACGTAATATCAGACATGGGGTAAATCCGTTTTTTATCTTACGAGGAGCAAACGGTAGCCTATAGTTAGTGAGAGGGACGGATTATGCGTGAGAACACAAAACAGATGTCTCTCACATGATGTTTGCAAATGCGTGCGCGAGTGTTTATTTATCGTTCTTGTTTTAAAACTCTCAGTAACAAATATTTCAAATGCATACACTTTTGCACCATAGGAAAAGAGGCTCCGTGGCTCTCCTTCATTTATAACCGATCTGCAAGAACGTGGCGTTCCTCCTGCGTAATGACGTCACTGACCGAAGGGGGACACTCACACACACACACACAAGACGGGATGACCCGGTTGAAAAGAGAGTAAACCAAATGCATTCCACCTGTGTTTAAGCATGTATTTAGGTTGAGCAAAACAGTCCACTCACAACGATGGCGATGAGTTAAAAGAAATTGCTTGTGACCCTATCTACTATCCTAACAATAGGAGACAATTTAAGTATCTGAGACATAAAAAGGCTTTCGAACTAAAAAATAAAACATTAGCCGCAAGACTTCAGGTCGTGTACACGATACGCAGAGTTTTTCCTGATCTGAGAACTTTACCATACCATGGCTGTTAGGAAAGACTGATGGTTTTGATTTTAGACTACAACATCCTTTTAGTCTAATTGTGTCAGGTCCTTCAAATAGTGGTAAAACATATTTTGTGAAAATGTTGATTGAAAATGCTGATAAGCTCATTTCAAAACAGATTGAAAATGTTGTATATATTTTTTCGTGTTGGCAACCATTGTATGACCAGTTATTGAAAATTAGAAATGTGAATTTCGTTGAAGGATTGCCATCTTCTTTGTGTGATGATACATTGTTGCCTTTTGATAAAAACAATTTGTTGATTATTGATGATTTAATGAGTGATGCTAGCAATAACATTGAGGTCCAAAATGTGTTTACAAAATATGTGCATCATAGAAATTTAAGTTGTTTATACCTAGTTCAGAATTAGTTTTTTCAAGGCAAAGTTAGCCGTAATATTAATCTGAATACCAATTATCTTGTTTTGTTTAAAAATCCCAGAGATAAATACCAAGTCATGCTAATGGCTAAACAACTGTTTCCTGGGAAGAGTAATTTTTTTATGGATTGTTTTGAGGATGTCACGAATGTTCCTTACGGTTACTTGATGATTGATTTTAAAGCTAAGACACCTGATAATTTCAGACTCAGAACCGACTTGCTTTAAGACCTGCCTGTTGTGTATGTGCCCAAGAGAAAGTAAATAAACATGTCTGATCGCATTAAAAGAAACCTGCCTGTACTGCAAACTATGCACGGAACATCTCCATCTCAGAGAGTGAATATTATTAAATCTGCATCACCAGACCTTTTGGTAGTGTTATGCGAAATAGCTTACAATGTTTTAAAATGTAAAATTCCTTTAAATAAGACACAGTATCAAAAATTAAAAAAGAAAAAGGCGGGGATTAGACTGCTTGCCAATAAAAAGGTTTGTGCTTCAAAGAAAAAGAAGACGTTGCTTAAACAGTCTGGCGGTTTTCTTCTCCCCCTCCTGAGTATTGCTGTGCCTTTTATAACGAGTCTTATTGGTTCAAGACAAGCTTAGATGACTATGGAGTATGCACAAAAAATGTTTCTGGTACCTAAACAACAGCTTGATCTTTTAAGAAGACCTCCGGCACACGAGTCTATTCGAAAAACTGTTGAAAATGACCTGGATCGTACTATAAAAGACATTCTGGATCAAAAGACTAAAGATCTTCATGAAAAAGCAAAAAAATATTCCTTCGCATTGCAAAGATTTCTCACCATGGTAAAACAAGGAGAAAAAGACCAGAACACACTAACTTTGTCAATGCCGGTCGCTGAGGATTTTCACTCTTCAGAGCAGAATAATCATTGAGGAAGAGACTTTATTTTTGAAGAAGTTTTAAAAAACATGCCAAAAAACAACAGGAATAAAGCCCAGCATATTTTGGATAAAATGTCCTCCTCAAAAAACATATCTGCATGGACTGAACTTGGGGAGTTTGTGTTTAATGGTAATGTTATTAAAGGGTCTCGTGTATGATTTGATAAGAGGAGTAACTGCTTCTCACAATGTGTCTGACAGCCAGAGACCTACAGGTTGGGATGAATATCTGCAATCGTTGGCTATATTGGATATACCTTTATCAGTTGTACCAAATCAACAGGTCAAAATATAAATTGACGAGATTAAGAGATAGACTTTTGGAGAATCTTCTCCTCTTATTACTGGACCGCCATCTACACCTCTTGTTACCAGAGGACATCGATTAGCAAGCAATGAAACAAGTCCATTTGTATTTCCTAAAATGCGATTGAGTTATTGGATAACTTTTTAATTGCATATCGTTATCGGTTTTAAATAAATACATAGAGACATAACTTTATCATTTCAAAGTGTTTTTATTTATATCACCATAATAACAAAAAACATCGTCGTACATGTTTAAATCTATAAATCATTTTGATAATGAATGGCACAAAACTTATAATATTATTATACACACTTAAAAGAATCTGATACTTTGACACACTGGTTACATTTTGCATAATTATTTTGACCACATACAACCGAGGGTCGTATTTTTTTCACAAATTTGCACACCATAAAATCATTGCATGACCGTTTGTTACTATATTTAGTCATTGTCATAAGATAATCCTCTATCCATATGGTAAATAAAAAACACACAATGCTGACCGCACACTACAGAATCCACATCTTGCACTTGTGTAATAGAATGTTGCGGGGACTTACAATTACTGTTGAGAAAGACAGAAAAGGATTCAGGAAAATGTGAGTATATCGGAGAGTTCCCAAAACTGTCAAGGAATGATCCAACACCATGCTTGTCAATATAGACAGCGACCCAGTGTTGTCCTCCCAGGTGGGAGGGGTCTATGTTTACCACCAACATGGCGGGTCTCTTTTTAATAAGTGATTTAGGAAGCTGGTCACTAGCAAATACTCCAAGAAAAACACCTTGCTTCACTACCTTATCAAGTATTTTTGACAGTTCTATCGTATTCATACTATTGTTTGTTAAAGTTAGAAAAAGTCAATTATCATCTTGATGATATCTCAATTAAGGAATCATATGTGGCTTAAATAACCGCATTTATTGTGCGTTGAAGCGGATTTCTAAAACGAGCCTCTAATCTAACGCTACCTATTTTAATGAGCGAACTATGGTCTCCGCATCCTTCATCAGGGCTCAGGTTAAACCAGAACAGACTATATCCATTACATTACATTTATTCATTTAGCTGACGCTTTTATCCAAAGCGACTTACAATTGCTATACATATCAGAGATCGCACGCCTCTGGAGCAACTAGGGGTTAAACGTCTTGCTCAGGAACACAATGGTGGATGGGTCACACTGGGAACTGAACCCAGGTCTCCTACACCAAAGGCAAGCATCTTATCTATGTGCCATAACCACCCCCATTACAAAACTTTAAGATACTTTCCAGTTGCCAAGTACAATTGATGATACTCCCTGATGGCATTCCCTCTGGTAAAGTTGGGTTGAAAGGGTTTTGAAGGATATTGTTGGCCGTCAACGTATAAACATAAAAACTCTATATCATAATGGTTAAATGTAAATGGATTATGCGCATAACTACCTGTAAATGCCTCATGATCTACAAATCCTACAACGATAAATTTAGGTATTTGTCCCAAGAATACATTTTCTTGATTACAAACACGAGTGCCCGTTGGGACGCTAAAATTTTTAAGACACACTCTGTCTAAGGGATATTTAACGTTGCCATGCGTTAATGCCTTAGCGTGCACTAGCTTAACAGCTGGAGATACGGTGACTTTCTTTACAAACAGGTGTAGCAGACCTAAATTTATTAGTTATGCATTTTAATAAATTTATGAGAATTGATACCCAATTATGAATTAAAATTCATAAAATCAAAATTTCCTCGTTAAGGGCACCACCAGAGTTGTTATAATCCTAGAGTCTCCGGACCTCTAGGTAGTTTTGAATAATTATACAATTATTACTAGTGATCAGTTAGTTAATAATCGCTCAATTATCTTAAATCAGTCAGTCAGTCTCATATCTAAAGGGTCAATTCTCTTGGCAGGAACTATAAATAGGCAACACACACAGCTCTTGATTATATTACAGTGAATTTATTCTCTAACTAAGGTGATAAAAAGATGATTGGATACAGGGAACATAAACATTTGCTAAACAATGAGCCTGGAGGTTCGGTTGTGGGAAGCATTTGACTCATACGGCATAGAAGAGCGACTGAAAGTAAACTAATGCTATAGTTTTGGAGTTAAAATGGGCATCTGATCACAGAACGTGTGTTGAGTCTTACTGCTTGTCGACAGCCTGCTTTTGGCCTGTTGCACGGGTCCCACGCTAGCTGCCCGATCCTGGCTTTTTGCTAGGGATTCTCCGGGGTTCTCCGTGTCTGATTGAAAACGCCTCCTCCGTCTGGCAATTCGGCTGTTTTCAGGATTCCTTCGTTGTAGCTGGCGAGACCACGTGGCTTGGTCTGACCTTGGTGAAGTTGGCTCGACGAAAAAGGCTTAAAATGGAACTTGGTCGTTCCTGAATTAGTCCAGTGTAACTTAACGGACTGATAACTTTAACAAACAAAAGAAATAAAGAAAATAAAACAAACTGAAGGCAGATCGATGTCGCGGCACTTCAGGTGTGTAGCTTCAGGCGAACAAAGGGCCTGTTTGTTTCGCTGGCCGAGTCTGGGCGTTGCCTGGTGAGGCACGCTGTGCGTGCCGAAGCGTCCAGAAGGCCGAGCAGGGTGGAAGAGCCAACAGCGAAGAGAAGAGAGAAGAGGTCGCGTGTCACTCTTTTGTTGTCTGGGGCGTGGTTCCCCAGGGGGTGTCTCAGGTTTCCCATGGGACTGCCTTTCTAAACTTAATGTCTAAAAGAAATCTATTTGTACGTATTATAATCAAACATTTTCCACAATCGAACCTCAATGGTTGAACGGTTGTACTGTTCTAGGCATTTGGTAACAGGAAACAATTGTCACATTAGTGGTCAGGATATTTATACATTTAACGGCATTTCCGACGAGGGCATGTAATACTTATTTCGTCCACTTGGGGGAGCTCAGGTTACATGAGGAAAGCTTGGATTAAATCAAAGATAGTCTCTCCTTAGGAACCGGGGAATTTGTTGATTCATCCTTAAATTCAAGCTGGCGATTAACAGTGTAGTAAAACATTTCTTTGTCATCATTTCTAAAGGGATTTTGTAGGAAAGTATTATGAACAAGCATTGATTACATTAGATGAAGGAGTGTCTTGCTGAAAATAAAAACATTGCACAAGTAACTTCTTTTCAGCACTAATATCAACAACAGATAGCAACAACAGTTAACATAACTACTCAAATAGAGGCAAACGTAATCAGGTAACTAAAGATTTAATTAACTCAATTAAATGCTTTGAGTCTTTGGAGACTGCAGTCCCTTTACATTGAAAGTTTAGCTGTCCTGGACTATGTCACACTTGGGTGAGACAAGGAGTATCCCTTTTTGATGTGGTAATAAACAAAGAATAAGGTCAGTTGCCACGGAAATGTGTGTGGGGGGGCCAGTTTTGATAGGCTGTTCAGGGAGATGCCAATGGCTGGTTTGTGTCCCTTTGTCAGTTTAACAGTCAGGCCCCGCGTTATCAGCTTCGGAATCAAAAAGGTGCCAGTTTTATGGTCGGGATAGCACTTAGAGAAAGCAACTTTGACCCCTCCCCTTCTTCTCTGGGGAGGAGAAAGGAATTTAGAGTAGCTCCAAATTTATTCAATATAAAATGCACAAATCCACACCGTTGTTCACTACACAGGCTTGCTGACATAATGTTAACCCGAAAGTCGCTACAGTGTTGCGCATTAAGCAAAATTTGTTTTAGGTCTAGGAATTTTATCTTGAGGTCTACGCCATTTATCATTAACTTGTCTTGAAAAAACAAGTCAGAATGTAAAGGGGATATTAGCCCCACTACGTGACCTGCTGTATCCATGCAAAATAGTCCGGATCCAAACTGTGTCTGCAGAGCGTCCTTTCCATAGTTCAAAAGGCACTCTATTATACCCTTGTAAGGACATGTGTTTGATGATTGCGTTATGAGTCGGTCCCCCAACGATATGTCGACCTGTGAAAATATTGTACATCCAGGGTAGCTGATAAAGCCCACTTCGTCTGCTTGATCCAGGTTTCCGCCATTAGCTTTGGTGATTTTTGCGCGCGTGTACAGAAACATATTGTTTAGATCCAGGAAGTCCTCTGTACTAGCTGAATGAAAAATTCAAGGGGTGCAGAGTCTGATACCGCTGCTAGAGGAGGGAATTCGACGTAGATGCATTTCTCAGTACTTGTGTTAACGGCACCATAAACTGGTCTAGCTCTGACTTGACGCACTCTTGTGACAGGCTATGTACCAACGACACTCTCGTTAGAAAATGTCTCGTCTTCTGACGTTTTGTCGACTTGCTTCTCCTTGCTTGTTTATTTTTTCTAGTCTTAGTAGGGGTTTTCTTATTTGTTGTTCGGCTTCGCCTCTTTGGTGGGGAACTCCCTCTTTTCCCAGGAGGTCGTTTTATTGGTCAGGGGGCCATGGCCACTACACCCGACCCCTCTTCATGTCTGTTCATGGCGTTAGTAATAACATCCGTAGCTATGTTTTTAGCAGCTGTCTTTAAATGAGGGGCAACAAATGTAAATCCTTTCTTGAGTAAGGGGAATGCTAATCTAAACAATCCCCTAAAGATACCCCCTAACCCTGCACCATACTGAGCACCGAGCACGCTGTATCCTGGTAAATCACCACCCGCTTGGGCTGTATAATATGCAACGTACTTGTCCGCATTGTGAGCATATGGATGGTACATGTTTGCTCCTTGTCTAATACCGTTATTTTACGGGTCAAAAGTGTAACTTTATTATCACTTTGCCGTACGTAAAAGGGATATGTTGATTCTGATCTGTCTTGAGAGAAATCTCAATACTATCAATGTGTGTTTTGCAGAGCCTCAGATAGTGTGGTCTGTCATATGTATTTGTGATCATATGCTTGTTTGGACCCGATATATGTACTATTCTTAAAAGAGGGATGTAACTATCCCCTACTGTTTGATGATCAACAATATGGGTATAAAGAAATATATTATACATCCCTACGTTAACATCAGCAGGATGTGGCGCCAAATACGGCATCTGTGTCAACACTGTGTTAGTTCGCGGCTGAGATCTAAATGTTGCAATTCCCTTGTGAGTTTTAAAAGCCGCTCCGGGGATAAATCCCCACATTTGTGCAAGCTTTCCTTGAAACGTTAATTCTACGTCTCTCGTTGGTAAAATGCTTACTCTGTTGGTAATGTTGTTGTAATCAAGCTCAAAGTGACCCATGTCGTTTTCAGATAAACAACTGTTTAGTTCAGCTATTATCTGTGACATTATTGTATGGAATCCCTGTGTTTTTTGTCAAACACAACAAATTTTGAGTCTTCTGATGAAATGAAAAAAAAATTCATGTTTTTGGATATTGTATTTCTATCAAACCCACCTCGTATGCTGATTTAAAGTGTAAAGGCTTGAATAGTTTCGTTCTAAAGTTTGCTGTTGTATTACTCGGGTAAAATAATGCAGACGAGTTGCTGGACAGGGTGACAAAATAATCCTCTATCCATTTATACGTGTGTTTGTAATCTGCTAAGGTAGCTGAATGACCTGTTTTTACAAAATCCACGAGTTAAATTTATCTGGCCATCCGACCCATTTGACTAACACCATGTCCCGGCCTTGTCTTTTCTTTATAGATAAAATCTTTTCTATTTTAAATGTTTTGTTTTTATCTATGATAACTTTTTGCATCTCTTAAAAGCTCATAAAAAATGTTCCCTGTATTATTTCGCCGTCAGTCTTTTAACATGTAAACGGGATAGATCCCTTGAAACGCAATCCTTTACAGTGAAACATTCATCAGTATAATTTTGCTCGTAACATTTTTTAAAGGATCATGTAGTTTTGAAATTCTTACAGTATCGTCCACATTATATTTAAAACGAATTACTCTTTTATCTTTTGTTTTATACAAGTTGTTAAATACGATGTCTTCATAGTCTTTTGTTACTCTTTTCCCTCGTATCTTTAAAGGACTCTGTGACGTGTTTACCACTCATTTTTTAAACAACACCTCCCATGCGTGTTTTTGAAAACAAATCTATTATCTCTCATCACCTCATAATTTCAAATCTTTATGTACTCAGACTTATTTTTTTTCAGCAAACCAAAATTACAGAATAAAGTAATTTCCCTAACATTTTAGTGTTTTTTTTCTTTTAGTGGAAACATGTAACATGTTTAATACTTCCTGTGAATGTAATCTAATTAATCCTATTTTCATACTGAATATAGGTTGTGTTAACATCTTATTTTGAAAACCGGATGTTGTGATGTTGTATCTTTCTGTTAATTCACAAAGTCCGCCGTTATTTGATAAATTATGTTGTATGTGGTGCTCGTATCGCGTACAATTGAGATTTGATAGCCTCTCTTCAGATAAGACTCTCAGACTGCAACACTTGTCTTTGTAAAGAGAGAAAATGACAGAATAAAGTCTCTAACCCTGCCTGTCAGCTCTCTCTGCTCCATTAAAACTATCCTCTGTATCGATAAACCCTGGTTCACCTGGCTACATATAGTACAGAGTTTAATAGTGTTATGCGGGTAATTGCTGGTGGTTTATTGATACGGAGGATATCTCTGTAAACCGTGTTGAATACATTAATTATCCTTGAGATCAGCAGACGAAAGAATGAACTAGTTAGCGGACCAAAGTAGTCCCTAAAGGAAAAGTATTTTTCTAGTGGACTGAAAAAGTAATTTATTTCATTAGTACCAAAAAGTAAAATTCTTATGTAAAATTTATATAATAAAAGAAAGATACTTGACCTTCATGTATCAATACAATATTGCCACAGAAAATATTGCGATCCTATGCTGTATTGACTTTTCCTCCTACCCCTTGTGTATACTGACGCTGTAGATAAACAATGTGTATTTCGTACTTTTCTACTGACTGAGAGGGGAGATACTTGTGCGGAGTTCCTGGTGTGTGTGTGTGTGTGTGGGCGTGTCGTGCACACTGCACATTAGAAAACAGTGAGTTACTGATTTCTTTCATAAAATATTCATTCTGAGTTTCTGTACAACGTGTTGGGCAAATTTTATTTTGTGTATGGATGTATTTTATGTTTTCTGGTCAATTTAAATACTTGTGCATGAACTTGTGCATTGTGCGACGTGAATGTATTTATATTTGTTTTTTGTTTTCTCTTTTTAGAAAAGGCCACTACTGTTGTCTAGAGTGGACTGTTGCCTAAACTTTACTAGATTTTGTGTCAAGATTTATTGTTATTATTCTAGACTTTGTTGTTGACGTCTACCAGAGTGAGTGTAAACTAGTTAAGCTGTTTACATATTGTGGTATGGTTAAGGGGTACTATAGTGTACTGTTAAATCAAATATTTCAGATCAGATGCAATAAATAAATGACAAATGAAAAATTCATGTGTTTTGTGTAACCACCAACTGCCTCGAAATCTTCACTTTACATTATTAATGCTTTTTTTTAGCTAAAATGTATTGTTTATTTGGCCTCATCAATCATTATATGTATGCATATACACACTGTATATACAGTAAATATACACATATATCTACAAAGATGCTCACAAGTCTTTGAGCTAGAGTCCAAGTCAAGTCTCAAGTCACTTGTCATCATATCACATAATCAATGTTGTATCACCTGCTGCGTTCAATCCAGGCCTTTTTATAACACTGCATACCTATAAGGAATTCTGTAACTGTAACCTGTTTTTCACTTACAGAGCTCAACCATGTAATGTGCAATGCAATTAATGACAGCTTATTAACTACTGAAGTCAACACACCCACATACTCTCAAACCCAGTGTAACGTTAACTAAATAAAACTGTAAATTTACATGATCAACAAAAAACCTGTAAACTGATTGCAGCCGACGTTAATAATTAACGTGATGGCAGCCAGTGGAACATAAATGATTACGTTAATCCACCACCACAAGTATGGCAAGTAAACAAACGCTCATTCATCTTTTCATAACACAGTCGGAGTTAACCTCCCGTAGGTCGTAGCTAAAGCAATTAGCAAGCTAACGTTAGATGGCTAAGAATGCTGAGCTAAACATGTTTACTAACCTCATGTTACTAACCTATTTTGCGTTCAGCACTTTGTTGTTGTTGTTGTGTGAAGTTTTAAAACTAAAGTTTATGATGAGTGGCACAGCAGCTGCCGGTGTTTGTTGTCCTCTCTCACGTGTGGCCGCGCGCAGCTGATACTACATGTTAGGAAGGCAGGTTATAGGTAACTCAGGGAGGGGAATAACAGCAAGATTATTTTCCTAAAAATAAACATTGTTCACGAGTCCTGCACCTCAAGTCCGGGTCAAGTCTGAAGTCTTTCGAGTCCAGGTCAAGTCGAGTCTGCAGTCACTGTGTGTGCGACTTAAGTCGGACTTGAGTCCGAGTCTCAAACTTGAGTCCCCCATCTCTCTGTGTGTGTGTGTATATATATCAAAATACCATACATATTCCCTGGTATGCCGGATTACCAGTCCAGTGCTATAAGACATAAAGAAGATGAGATGTTTTGAAGTATTTCTACAATACTTGAACTTGACAAATCAAGAAATAGGGCAATAAACAAAAAGAACAAATACAGATTCAGAATACTGTGCGCAGAACAGATTTGGTTCCCTCTAATTAGCACATATAAAAGACTAATCACATTCTGTAATCACCTAGTCATTCAACAGTGGTTCACTTCGAGGCCTTAAAAGTCCTTACTGTGGTATAACTTAAAAAGACCTTCCCTGAGAATATCTGACCCAATTATCAACACACACACAAAGGATATGGCTTAAAATAAAAACTTCATATTGTTATTTGGCAGTACTGAATAAGCCTCAAATGAAGGCATACAACAGGAAGCCAGGAAAAGATGTGCCTGTTATATATAAAAAGAACCCGCAGCCACCTGTCTTGTATTAATTAAAGTTATTAAGATGACCTTACATATATGTATTTTGTATCAATTTCTCTCCTCTACTCATTCAGGGAAATATCAGGCAACTGTGTTTTTGCCCTTGGTTTGGATCAGTAGGGGCATTTGTTTTGGAAAGAACCTTCAACTTCTCAGAAACAATCATTTTAAGTCACAGAAGGGTTTTGTTTTATGGATAATGTCAGCTTCCATTTTCTTGAAATGCTTTTCAAAAGTGTTATGCTTGCCTGACTGCTATTACATTTCTTGTGTTTGCTGGTTTGGTTTGTCTCTACTCAGATATAGTAGTTACTGGTATATTGTAAATATGTTTTTTTTTTTTTACAATGCAGTAATGTTCTTATTGGGGCAAGCAATCTGTGGTAAATGAATGAAAGAGAAACAGCAATGAGTAAGCAGGAAGCATACAGGCCTTGACTGCCTCTCCACCTGATAATGCTTGTGATCTAATGTGTCACAAGATGATGCACAGTTGACAATTACCTCTCTACTGCAACACTCAGGGAAAACAAAGCACTCTAACTGTTTCCAGCCCACATACACTCAGGTGCACATATTTAAACAAGCATTCTGCCTTTTGTTGTGCCATTTGACAAGACCACTTGGACCAGCCTCCAACCTGTTGAACACAAAGCTGAGATAAGACTGATTTTGCGGCCCTGTCTCTCTTTGTATTTCCCAAGCAAAATGTCAACAATACAAGGTATCCTGGGGAGTGGCTCAAACTAAATACCTCTCCTCTATCAGTCTGTCTGGCCTCTGATCCCCTTTGATGCCACGTCGTCCTATTAAAACTCTGAAAGGATATGTGCCTTTTATCTTTCGTCTGCTCTACCGCAGTCCTACAACTGCCAATGATGAACTACACACTGCTTGTCTTGCCTCAGGGTGTTTAGGTGTGCCCACGTGTGATCAAGAGCATAATACTTATATGTCTTTGTGCACATATCTGTGTGTGTGTGTGTGTGTGTGTGTGTGTGTGTAAAAATGTGTATTAGTGCAGGTAAGTGGATGTTGATAGTCCTCCTGGCATTGCGCGGAGCACATTGAGTGACGTGCGGTATTAAAAGTGTCAGTGTTGGGTGACATGGCTGTGATAAGGAGCCAGGGAGAGTCATACTCATTAAACATCAATCCTGCTTGGCTTACAGGTTTGTTGCCCTGGGCGACACCCTGCATTGTGACACATGGAACAGACAATAATGCAAAAAAAAGAAGGAAAAAAGGATTTTTTTTTGTGCTGTTTTACAAATGGCTTCCTTCTTCTGTCCCCCAGAGATAATTTCATGTCTTGTTTTATATACATCTGAGGTACGCTAAAGCATTCTCTATTTTGGCACTTCTACATAAACATATGAGCAGATTAAGCCTAGTTAGAGGTGCATGTGTTTGCTTTTTGTGAGTCCTAAATTAAAGTCTAGTCATCTGTTAAGTATTATAGGATTAAAATAGTTTTGTTACCAACTGCAGATGGTGCTGAAAGGGATTTGTTTGTTTCTTGTCGGTCTCTCTCTTACTCTCATTCACTCTCTTCCATCAGAACACACACACACACACAGTGGCAGGGAGAGCAGTATATCAGTGCTCTAACCATTCCAATGTGTCTGTGTGCTTATCAGTTGTCCTTAGAGCACTAAATAAAAGCACTGTGACTAGGGATTTCTTACTGACAATGCTGACTGCAGACCCTGTATTGTGTTAGTCTGTTGAAAATATCTGCACAGATTCAGCAGCTTTCCAGCTACAGGTGTGCAAGAATGTGCATGTGTGTCTGTGTGTGTGTTTGTACAGTATGTGTCAAAGGATAACACATTTTCTTGTTCGTTTAAGTCTGGTTGCAGTTCCTTATTCCATATTGTGTATGCACACACACACAGACACATAGCCTTGGGCCATAATCGTAATCCTGTTATTCAATATGTATAATAAATATCCAAGAGCTTGTCTGGGTAAAAACTCATTTAGCTACAAGTGCATGTAAGCATCCATGTTACAAGGATAACAGGCGCTCACATTTTGGGACAATGTATGGCATGAGTTACACATGCGCCTTACATTCAGCATTATATCATTTGGTAAATTCAGGCATGCTATGTATAGCAGCCGTGGGTTGCAGTGGATGTCAGAGCACCTTTAATATGTTGTGTTTAGGGTGGTGATGAAAATACACAAAATAGTTTCTGTGCACTGTAGAGTGCAGCAGGAATGTAGAAAGTCCTAAGGACAGGGGTAAAAGCAGATTTTGATTCTTGCTTGTGCGGCTAAAATTTCAAATGAAGTTTTGCATTTCACACCTTTTTGCTTTGCTTTTCATCCATGTAGTATACTTAGGTCAGGCATTTTGCAGAAAGCTCTTTATAGTTTATGATACATACATAAAATATAGATACAGTACAAATATATTCCATCTGTTTCTGTCTTAGCTATAAAGATATATTTTATCCCCATCGGTTCAGAGCTATGAGAGCTCCACGCACCAAACTTATGCCAACTTCTTAAACTGGGCACTTTGCAATTTTCTTACATTCTGTTAACTCACACTACATGTTTCATTAAATAATTTTCCCCTGCTGTTCTAATAAAGTTAAACAAAATGGCTTCATCCTCTTTCAACGTAAAACAAGAAAAAAAAAAAAAAAAGAATGTGGAAAATGCTGACAAAATGTTCTGTCTGTATTTTCAATCAAGACTGCCACATTTTTTGAGAAAAATACTACTCCAAAATTATTATAAAAAGCTTACTACAGTTTTTAATGGGTAATTTGACATTTGCCACATAAGAAATTGGATCTAGGAGTGGCTCAATCTGCAAGACGTTGTCTGAAAATTGATTTTTGTCATGACTTACACTGAACATCAAACAGCCGATCTGTCGTAAATTTGGACAAATTCTGAAATTAGTTCATTAATCAGGTACAATTGGACATAATCTATACAGTGTTGTCCACCTTTAGCTATAATGTACCTGGGCCTGTATATCCTCCCTGTTCCCCTGGAATACTCCACCCTGATCCTCCAGTGAGTCATCGGCAGATTAATTTTAACGACAACATTTTTGTTTTTTCGCTGGAAGATAATACCAGACTTTGGTGTTGTAAACTGTGCAGTGATATTGATCTTGCAAAATGAGGTGCTCTAGCAGAATTCAAAGTAAATTGAAAAACCTTTTTTTCCATATGCACATTTTATCAGGTGCAAAATCAATCCATTTGGAAGTACCCTGTCAAAAGCGAATAATGTGCTCGCCTATTGATCACAAAGATGCAGAATCGTCAGTCATGTCAGTTCTCAAAGGCAGAGAAACACTGGGCATCTCAAAAAATAACCAAGTGCTCATTGTGACAGTTTGACTTATGGGTTTCTTTCGGGGTCTCAGTCAGGTTTCTCTCCTGACACGTAAAATATTTTGTGTTTTACTCACCAAATGTCAAATAGGGTACATATACTCTGTTATGAACCCTCATGTTGAATGCAACCAGTGAACAATAATGAAAACCACAACTCAATATGAAATGCAACAGAGGCAACGTGTATTAACAAAAGCGTATCACAAAACAATAAACACAACTCAAATTACCACTCAGGGTTGAGTTCATTTCAACAAAGCAGTTCAGTTCAATTCAAAAAAGCAATTCAGTTAAAAAATAGTTCAGTTCCATTGTCCTCTGAAGCCAAAAAAAATGCCCATCAAATAACAAAAATTTCTCCGTTCCTCCAAATCAAATGTTCATCCAACATACAAAACACACCGCTCAAAAAATAGGAGAGAGAAAAAAAAGGTTTTGCAGCACTTAAGACCACTTAAGACCATTGATGGTGATAGTTTTGGTATTTTGGGTGGCTGGTTGTTTGGAAGTTGTGGTGCAGATGTATAGAAACTTAGTAGTATGTCACACACACCAAACTTTTCAGCACTTCCGCGCTTCATAATCTGGGCGTACTCCTTGTCGTCCCCAGCGTTGAACGAATAGGAGACCTGCCGTTTGAATGGGCGGTTCATGGGTGGTGCAAACTGAGAGGTGCAGGTTGTCACAACATCAAACTGGTTTCCCATCCTCGAGGAACTCTCTTCATTTTTGGCAACAGGGAGCTAGATTATCTGTTCATGACTCACTACTCACTGCTTTACAAAAATCCTGCAGCATCGTTTCCCTTTTTCCTCCAGCCACTAACACTTATAAGGCTTCCAAGTTCAGATGGACCTTTTCCCTGTGCCTTTCAGCAGCCAATGACATCATTTACCGGCTAGTGTTGTGCTAATTATCATCAGGTTTCCGAGCCCAACTGCCTCAGTTCAGAGGCCATATTGGATCCAGATGATGAGTCACTGGCCAAGGGGCTGGCACCAATGTGGGTTAAGTCTGGTGGTTGGATAATTTGCATGAGGAAACCAGAAGGGTTTGGATTTAAAACATCAGGGTCAGTGGAATTATGGAGAGAGATAATAGAGAGATTCACTGTTCTTTTTAATCAATGGGGTGTTCTAAGAAGGAAGTTATTGGGAGTGCCTTGCTTTATGTTCTCTGCTCATTCTGAACATTTTGCTGACAATCAGCAGTATTGGATCAGTGCTAGATATACTCGACCCCATCTGGGCGAGTATTGCTGTAAATACAGAGATTCATCTCCCAATGCTCTATTTCGCTCTTTGATCCTTGACAAATTGCATGATATCAGTTTGTTATACAAAAAGATTTTGCAAAACAAAAAGATATTAAATGTGGAAAATTATTAGTGAAGGTCAATCATACTGTCTTTGTGTTTTTTTCAGTTTTGACATTATGTACAATATTGACAAAGTTACTGTATGCCACCTGTTACAGAGGAACAGTGAATGAAAGTAGCATAGCCATGACAATGTTTTCATGTTTGTAGGATAGTAGAATATACGCCGTGTGACACCATCTACTTGCACTGTTTTTAGAGGGTTATGTAGAGGTTGTATTCTGGTGTAAAAAATTGTTTAAAACTGCAAATTTGATATTTCAAATTAACAAATGAAAATGCTTATGTTAAAAATACATTCATTTGTCATCAGCATGGCTATAGCTACCCTTTAATTTAAACATGAACTGCAGCAGAATTTCAAAAGTAAAATGTTCACCGTAGGGAAAGAGGTGTCACACTCTCAGCTGTGTACACTGCAGCCATGACATGGCTGAGACGCTCATATGTCAAACTCA
Organism: Micropterus salmoides; assembly: GCF_014851395.1. Classification (NCBI taxonomy): domain Eukaryota; kingdom Metazoa; phylum Chordata; class Actinopteri; order Centrarchiformes; family Centrarchidae; genus Micropterus; species Micropterus salmoides. The sequence continues at coordinate 38,973 of NW_024041303.1, forward strand.
TGATGCCACTGTGTCGTCAGTGCTGAACCGTCAGCCTGAGAGTGTACGAGGCTTACTTGCGTGTGGCCCAATCAATAGCAGGTTCTGCAGTAACCTAACAGTGACATTAAGAGGCATGACAGCACCACACCTCTCCTCAGTTACAGTACGAACCCCCTTAATATTATCTAAAATTAATACTAATGACAAAATAATGAGAATTACACTATGCAACCTTATTGTTATGATCAATTCACTACCGTTTATTGGGTTTATTTCCCACTGTTTCCATGTGTTGAGATCACAGTGACCTCACAGATGAAGTTGTTAATTTGTTATGATGAACTGTAATGATGTGAGGTGTGAGGTACAGTGCATCTGGAAAGTATTCACAGCGCTTCACTTTTTCCATATGTTACAGCCTTATTCTAAAATGGATGAAATTCAATATTTTTCTCTAAATTCTACAAACAATACCCCATAATTATGGAACATCCAAAGTGACAGAACTGAATGAACGAATAAATAAATAAATGGGGAAATATATCAAAGAAAGAAAGAATGAATAAAAGAATAAATAAATGCGGAAATATATCAAAGAAAGAATGAATGAATAAAAGAATAAACAAATAAATGCAGAAATATATCAAAGAAAGAATGAATGAATAAAAGAATAAATACATACATTTGCTTTTGCCTTTCCCCAAGGAGACCTATTGTCATTGCTTTTCCCTTAGAGACCTATTGTCATTGCTTTTTCCTTCCTCTTCCTTAACTGTCAATCAACGTGTTGTGGCCCGCCCACGAAGTCAGGTCGAGCAGCCGATGACCGATACCTATCTTCAGTGTGGATATGCTGTCCCTGGAAGAGTGTTATGATTGGTAGAAAGTTTAGAAGGAGTTATGCTACATTCAAGACTGGTCGGAACTGGGATATTTCCCAGTTGAAACTTCCGACTTCCCACATCAAAGCGTTCCAAGTGCATGGTGGTACATGACACCGAAGTGAACGAAAACCATGGCTAACTGTGACAACGTGTACACACAGTTGCACTCTCAGCAGTGTTTTAGGTGTTAATTAAAAGGATGGCAGTTTAACTGCAACAACTTAATATAACATAAATAGCCTATAGTTACTAGTTAAAGATTCAGTGTATAATATATCTGAGGAGACCTTGCATAATGAACCCTTATGTTTTTATTACCTTAGAATGAGCTATTTATATCTACATACACGAGACACACCCTGCTGTGGAGGTCGACATATTGTGTCATCATGTTTCTACCCTAGCCTACAGCGAACAAACAGCGCTGCAGAGCGCGTTTCATTACTACCTTGAAAGAGAAGCAACAGAAGAAGTAGCAGCAAGAGCAAGAAGAAGTTGTACGTTTCTAACTACTAACGTTAGGTAGTAGTAGAAGCTCTCCTTTATTAGTAGTGGAATTTTGGACAAATGGAGGACCACAGCTATTATTTAGCACAAGAGCCGACGGAGGGTGAATCTGCTTCAAAGAAGCGAAAGCATGATGAAGCCAGACTTATACGGGAGCGACGCAGGCAGAAATCATGGGTAAACATCGGTGTGGCTTTTCCCAGATGGAAGGGTCTAATGAGGGAAAAATGTTTTCAAAGCAACACCTGAGTTGCCTGTTTTGTGATGGACAGGTAAGGTATTCCAACTTTAGCATTGCAAATGAAAACTGTTGTTTGATAATGTTAGCATTAGCCAGAAGCTAGCCATAGACACCATGAGAAGTGACTTTTCCCTTGTCAGTGGTGTAAAATATGTAGTTGGATAGTTGCATGTGGTTCTTACCCTCGCTGTGTTATGGCTTTGCTATGTGGGGATAAATGTGCCGGTTACGTTCGTGAGACAATCAGCTGATTAGTATTATTGACCGCAAAACAGTAAGTTAGCCTACAGCTAACAGCTCATATTAGCCAGCTAAACTTTTACTACCCTGTTAGAAAAAATATGTAGGTGGATAGTTTCATGTGGTTCTTCTCCCTCGCTGTGTTATGGCTTCGCTATGTGGGGATAAATGTGCTGCTTATGTTCGTGAGACAATCAGCTGATTAGTATTATTGACCGCAAAACAGCAAGCATAACAGCTCATATTAGCCAGCTAAACTTTTACTACCCTGTTGAAGAAGAAATATGTAACGTTAGTTGGATTGTTATTTCGAAGGTTGTTTGTTTATTGAACAGAAATGTGTCTTTTGTGTTTGTGAGACAATCAGCTGATGATTACAATTAGCTAAAAACCGTAACATTGCATGGAGCATGGTGGGTCAGATTAGCAAGCTAAATGTTTACTGCCCTGGGGGAAAACATTTATTTTTACTGCTAACAGCATTACGATAACAACACTGTGTGCTTATCAAGTGACTAATTATGCTTATTGTCAGAATTATATTAGAAACAACGTATTTGTTTGTATTGCTTCTACGGTGCATACAAAGGTTACCACAAACTCAAATTATGGCACTCAGTACTTATTTGTGTTATATTATATTGTAGAGCACCCTTGATCCTCACCTGACTATGGCTTTGTAAACTTGCCCATGATTTGTTTTATAATGGACTGTGGTACAGAAACAGGGACATTTTTACACACTCTTGGCTTACGTTTTCCATGTTGTCTGTCGGTGATCATACTTGCACTAGATGTGATCGTTTTTGGGATGATCAATTTATTAGGCAAGATGAGCAAACCCTACAAAGATGTAACACACTGTGGATTAAAGTACAGTAATGTATTACAGTCAAGTAGCACTTCATTTATTGAGGCTACTGCTGATTCTCCAGCTACGAGACAGGTCCTGCAACATCAACTCCCTTGAAGAGAAAACCTTCGCAAGTCCCAGCTCCAGCATTGTCTAGCATTGGTGCTTCTAGTGGAACAGACCGGTAAGTCATGCATAACAATATATTAATTTTGTTCTAATAGCTTTGATTAGAAACATGAACTTTATGATTAGTGTGTTATTTTATTTTTGGTGTATATCTACTGTTGAATGAGCATATGTGGGATTTACACAACTTGCTCTGGTTATTCTTTACAGAGATGAGCATCTTGATGTCATTCCAGAAGCCACAGAAATTCAGGGCCTTGAACAAAGGTAACATGTACACATCATAACTTTTAGCCCTGTATTGCTTTTTTCCAAATGTTCATAATATATACTATTTGTAACATGTTTTTTGCAGTTTGCATGACATGAGCATTGTTGAGGAGGACTTGGAGGAAAATATTTTCAATGACCCAATGAACAGTGTGTAAGTAGTACTTCCTAATTACATGTATTATTTTTTAGTGATATTATTTGAGAACTTGTTTTTATCTGAAAGTTGTCATTATGTAAAGAATTGATTGGGCCTTGAAAGAGATGATGGACAGAATGGTTTCAGCTCTGATGAAGAGGATCTTCCACCGATTTCTATACGGTGTGTTATTTGTCAGTCTCAATTTGCAATTGTTTTGTGGTGTTTGTTTACTACAGATTTTTGTGCCTCAATAGAATGCACTGAAGAAAGCACACTCTATCGATGGACTTCCTTGCCTGCACATGAAGATGCTCCTGATGAGCCTTCTCCCTGTGATCATGACCCTGTTTTCCCAGAACCACAGAATGTCCTTTGTAAAGATGACATCATAGGTGTCAGAGCCTCCATAGTGTACGAGAACTGCTTAAGACAACTGGCTACATTTCTGATCCTGCCTGTGGATAAATGCACTGGCCTTATGAGGACTGGTGCAACTCTGTTGCACCCTTTGAGATCAACATCACCACCAAGGGCACAGCAGCTACTATCGAATGGGTAAGTCCAGACAATCACAGAATATCACAACTTTAAATTAGTATAAAATGAAAGGTTGTATATAGGTCTATATATATATATATATATATATATATATATATAAGCTAATGTTTCTACTGTGGGACTTTTAGAAATAATGGACACAGTTTTTGGAGGTGGAATTCCCAGCCTGTGATGAAGTTTGGGATGCAAGCTGGAGATTTTCTCTTGTCCACCAACATTTTGTTGTCTGGCAACAACTACACAAAGGTTGCCCTCTTGTTCAAATTCATGAACATGGGGATGGTGAACAGGAACACTTCTTCTCCATTCAGGACACGACGATTCAGGAAGATGTTGTTGTCCTAGGTGTGTAGTTGATACTGTATTATGTAACATAGCTATTGAATACAGTAAGCAACTAATAACTGTTGTTCTGTTGAATTATATTTTAAAACATTTCAACAGATGTCAGAAATGACTCTCCTGGTCACTGTGCACAATACTGCAGCTACACCACCATGGAGAATGACACCAAGGAGATCATTCATGTTGCCACCATAGACAAGTGGCAAGCATCATGGAACTCTGTCGTCATGGAGAAGGAGGGTTTCATCCAGACTGGACAAGCTTACATCAGAAATAAAGCTAGTGGAGATCTGCACAGATGCTCATGCCCAGATTGGTGCCCTTATGAGTAAGTATTCATGTGATATATTGTATGTGTAGTGGACCTAAATTTATTAGTTATGCATTTTAATAAATTTATGAGAATTGATACCCAATTATGAATTATTATTCATAAAATCAGAATTTCCTCGTAAAGGGCACCACCGGAGTTGTTATAATCCTAGAGTCTCCGGACCTCTAGGTAGTTTTGAATAATTATACAATTATTACTAGTGATCAGTTAGTTAATAATCGCTCAATTATCTTAAATCAGTCAGTCAGTCTCATATCTAAAGGGTCAATTCTCTTGGCAGGAACTATAAATAGGCAACACACACAGCTCTTGATTATATTACAGTGAATTTATTCTCTAACTAAGGTGATAAAAAGATGGTTGGATACAGGGAACATAAACATTTGCTGAACAATGAGCCTGGAGGTTCGACTGTGGGAAGCATTTGACTCATACGGCATAGAAGAACTAATGAAAGTAAACTAATGCTATAGTTTAAGAGTTAAAATGGACATCTGATCACAGGACGTGTGTTAAGTCTTACTGCTTGTCGACAGCCTGCTTTTGGCCTGTTGCACGGGTCCCACGCTAGCTGGCAATCCTGGCTTTTTGCTAGGGATTCTCCGGGGTTCTCCGTGTCTGATTGAAAACGCCTCCTCCGTCTGGCAATTCAGCTGTTTGCAGGTTTCCTTTGTTGCAGTTGGCGAGACCACGTGGCTTGGTCTGACCTCAGTGAAGTTGGCTTTGACGCAAAAGGCTTAAAATGGAACTTGCTCGTTCCTGAATTAGTCCAGTGTAACGGACTCATAACTTTAACAAACAAAAGAAATAAAGAAAATAAAACAAACTGAAGGCAGATCGATGTCTCGGCACTTCAGGTGTGTAGCTTCAAGCGAACAAAGGGCCTGTTTGTTTCGCTGGCCGAGTCTGGGCGTTGCCTGGCGAGGCACGCTACGCGCGTGCCGAAGCATCCAGAGGGCTGAGTGGAAGAGCGAGAAGAGGGAAGAGACAAGCGCCAAGAGCAGGTCGCGTGTCGCTCTTTTGTTGCCTGGGGCGTGGTTCCCCAGGGGGCGTCTCAGGTTTCCCCAGGGACTGCCTTTCTAAACTTAATGTCTAAAGAAAAGAAATCCATTTGCACGTATTATAATCAAATATTTTCCACAATCGAACCTCAATGGTTGAACGGTTGCACTGTTCTAGGCATTTGGTAACAGGAAACAATTGTCACATTATTGGTCAGGATTTTCTACATTTAACCGCATTTCCGATGAGGGCATGTAATACTTATTTCGTCCACTTGGGGGAGCTCAGGTTACATGAGGAAAGCTTGGATTAAATCAAAGATCGTCTCTCCTTAGGAACCGGGGAATATTGTTGATTCATCCTTAAATTCAAGCTGGCGATTAAGAGTATAGTAAAACATTTCTTTGTCATCATTTCTAAAGGGATTTTGTAAGAAAGTATTATGAACAAGCATTGATTACATCAGATGAAGGGGTGTCTTGCTGAAAATAAAAAACACTGCACAAGTAACTTCTTTTCAGCACTAATATCAACAACAGATAGCAACAACAGTTAACATACTACTCAATAGAGGCCAACATATTCAACTAAAGATTTAATTAAATTTAATTAGATGCTTTGAGTCTTTTGGAGACTGCAGTCCTTTGTCATCCAAAGTTCAGTGTCTGGAACATGTCACACTTAGGTGAGACAAGGAGTATCCTTTGATGTGGTAATAAAACAAAGAATAAGGTCAGTTGCCACGGAAACGTGTGTGGAGGGCCAGTTTTGATAGGCTGTTCAGGGAGATGCCAATGGCTGGCTCGTGTCCCTTTGTCAGTTTAACAGTCAGGCCCCGCGTTATCAGCTTCGGAATCAAAATGGTGCCAGTTTTATGGTCGGGCTAGCACTTAGAGAAAGCAACTTTGACCCCTCCCCATCTTCTCTGGGGAGGAGAAAGGAATTTAGGGTAGCTCCACATTTATTCCATGAAAAATGCACAAATCCACACTGTTGTTCACTACATATGAATGCATGTGTATAACAGTAATATAAATATTATGGTAACATGACATTATTTACCACTTCATAGACCCAGACAAAGGCAAATACAAGGCCCTTGGAATTCATCACAGTCTGGATATGTGGCATGGTGCGAAGAACCTTGCCAAAAAAATAGCAGCAGTAAGTGTAATAACTGGCTAATGTTGTGAAACAATTATTAACCATAAAGTTACTATTCTGTACATTAGGGTTATTGAACTATGTGCAGTTGATGGATGACAGTATGGAAGTTTTCATTGCACTCAAAGACAACAGATTTTGTTTACTTTTGTTTACTTTCCTCTGCCAGAAGATGTGTTACTCATTCTAGACATTTGGTGTAGTCAGTTAGTGTGTTCTTTTTTGGGGGGGGGGGGGGGGGGTGTGAACATTTACACTTTAACCTCTACACACAGACTATAGTTGAATGCCTGTATTTTACAGTAATATTTTTTAAGATAAAAGGGACAGTCCATCCTCTTCAACTGGCTGAAGGACATAGTCAACCATTTTCGGTGGTGTTGCAAGACTGCCGACACACGTGGGCAGTTTCTTGTAAGCACACAATTGTATTATATCTTTGAGTAATTTCATTAATTGCTATATTAAGGACATATTGATAGTGCATTTTTATGTTTTGCAGGCATTATGGCTTGGCATCCTTCACCATGTCTGCAACATTCACACCTGGACTATGGGAAGTTGCAAACACGGGCACCTTGAATCGGATCAAATGCGGGGAAAGATGTGGATCCAGAGAGACTCCCAGTAACACAAAGCTTAGTGGATATAGTTCTCAATAAGAGGTGGCAGAAAGATGTTCACAACTATCTGTGATTCAGGTAGTGTGGCTATACTTTTCAGAATGATGTATATTAGTAATATTTATGCTTACTGCTCATGTACACAGAAGTATGTATTTGTTTGTTCTATCAGATCGACTGCAGACCTAGAGTCATTCCAGAATCATTCCTGATGTATGCCAGCAAGCGTTATGTTTTCAGCCCCCCAGTTTATGAGGCAAGAGTTCTGCTTGCTGCTTTGGACTACAATTTCCACCGGAACCGACCAACAATGAAAACGTTGGACGGCAAAGAGATGTACGTTTTACACAATATCCCATTCATAGTACAATATCAGCCCATGTTTTATATGCAATTGATTGTCTTTACACTCAAGGTTTCTCTTGTTCTACTTATAAGCTGATATTAAATGGTTGTAATTTGTGTAATTTCAGTTTCAAAAGATTGTATAAGAAGAATGGTAGAAGATACAGCGTATATGCCTTGAAATCTGAAAAAACCTACGGATACATTTCGAGTTGCAAAGAAGGATTGTGAAGAACAGACTCACAAGTGGAGTGGGATGCCTAGAAGGAGGAGCCTTTCTAGATGACCCAGACAGCTTGGTTTGGTGCCCCCTACCTGCACCAGCAACATCAGACTTGTTGCAGAGACAAGTCACAAATTTGTTGCCTATGTTGTACCATATTACATGTCACTGAATGATACTTACATTACAATATAGTCTGTAACTATGTTTGATGGCACTGTCTTCAACAGGACCGTTATTCCGACCAGCATCTGATGCGGAAGGATCCCCATAGGAGATCACTTGCATGTGTCCTGGTACTTGTCAGGCAGGATCACGAGGGAAAGAACTTCAGTTCACTGACAAAGTCATAGCTTTATCCTTCAAAAAGAGAAATTTATTAACATTAAATTCTGTTCCTACCCTCCTCCAGTGGTTATTTCATGTTTTTCCAATTTGTACACGTTTCATCTTATTCTGCTAAGTCCACTGTGACCAGCGCATATTATTTTCAGTAGGTAGCCTAAATTACAGTTTACAATTTGAACAGTAATGATAAGTAAGGCTACAGCTGTCCCCTATTATGTAAATATAAATAACTAAATTGGTATTGGAAATGTTATGGCAAAATTTGAAATTCTAAACACATGTTCAAATGTATACAATGAAAATAAAAACACCATGTGCTTCTATTTCTTACCTTTTTATTTTTTCGATACCATAGAACTGCAGTTGAACAACTATAACACTATAGTAACTATACAACATACATCAAATTTAAATAAAGAGGGGAGAAATATGAATAAATATATAGAAATGTAATATAAATCAAATGTTAACTATGTACATTGTTTGATGCCTTGATGATGGTGAGGCAGGTTTGTGAGTATTTGTGAAACTGTATGACCATGCCAGAGGGCCTGGAAGAAATTCACAGTCCAGGAATAAAACCATGTAGTGTCCTTGAGGATCAGGGAACTTGTCTCTAATCCTCTAAACACAACAACTAGGGACGACATGTTGGTTTCCCTGGCCTAAAGCTCCATGTTGCCAATAGATGAAGTGTCTATAGGCACCATAGCGGTACTCCCTGTTGTCATCCCCAGCTCCCTGATGTTGCCTAATGCCATAATGTCCACAAGGTACTGCCTGTGAATGCGAATAAAGCCTTCTTCAAGGCAGTACTGGGAAGTGTGGCAGTAAATGCTGTGCACAGCATTTCCTACAGTTACCACAAGTACACCAAGGTACTCCTGGCACTCCGGCAGAAGGTGGGGCACCATGTCTGTGCTGATGCATCATCAAGGCATCAAAGACCAGGCCTGGCTGCCTCTCCAGCAGAAGGGTGGAGAGCTCTGTTCTTCAAGGGTCATCTCTTGAAGAAGTCTGAAGAAAGAGACACAGCGAAAAATACTCAATATGCAATCTCTGCTTCAGTACTCTGGTTACTCTGTCTCGATGTTTTTAAGATTGTCCATTCCAAATGAAATATACTCATTATTACTATTAATATTTAATCCACTACTACTATTTCATTACACTTTTGTTGATGCTGTAAATTACTTTACATGTCCACATTACCTTTATTTAGATTTAGATTTTATAATTTTTATATTTAATTGACATGCAAGCTTAGCAATGTGTCCAAGAATTTCCCCTTGGGTATCAATAAAGAATTTGTGATCTGATAAAATAAGGCTTTATAAGTTGCATGACATTATGTTGACATGGTACTGCATATTAGGGTTTGCAGGCTGGCCAGTGTTTGCTCACTTGTATAATATGGCTTCATATAATCATTGTTGCCCATAATGACATGTTACTACTACACATACAGTACCAGGGGTACATGTGCACAGAGCTGCTATGTAAATAACGTTATCACTGTGTGCTGGGGTTTGTCATAAAGTGCAACAGGTCAGAATTTAATAATGTTACAACAACCTTATAAATACAAACCTCGGTAACAGCCCTCGGTTCCTTTGGAGGGCTTCACTCTTTCTTCGTCCTCTATTGAGCCTCCTCTAGGTAGGTCCTCTGCCTCTCCTTGCCCTGACTGCACCTCCAACACCTCTGCCTCTCTGCCCTCTCCCTCTCTCTCTTACAGTTATCTCCGGTAAATGGACTTCTGCATTTAGATCACATTGACATGTGGTTCTGTCTAACATTAGCTTCTTCTTCCTTCTTCTTCT